>NW_025544774.1:6559760-7159760 GCF_000003525.1 Blastomyces dermatitidis ER-3
CAGCAGAGCCATCGTAGCGCCGCTGATGAGTGTCTTATGCTCCCGCTACAAGAACCTCGCTACTGGAGCGATTCTGTTGGAAAAAGGTACATTATTATAACCCTTGTGCCGTCTTGCGTCTATACAAAAGATTATAGCTATGTAGGACGTCGGCTAATTGTATCCCCCCTTCCCCACCACACTTCTCCCCGATTATAGGCATTGATGTTCAGGCTGAGCTGCGTATGAAAAGTGGCAGTCCCGATGTGCCACCAGCCAAACCTGCTAGACAACCCATAAGCCAAAATTCCCCTCTTTCACGAACCGCTATCAACAGACAGTCTGTCAATCGTCACAAGGTCGGAATGCCACAAAAGCTTGACCATTCTAATATCTCACAGGCACATCGTGAGGATTCCTATACACTGAGATCCCCGCAATTGCATCCCACGCCCATCTCTCATGGCTCGTCGCCTTCCACCGCTAAGTCCCCCGGCTTCAGCCTGCAAGGCGGCATGTCCCCGTCTGGTACGGAAATGCATCCCCAGCAGCAACAAAATATCCCCCAGCTGCACCAGCGCCAACGACCGCCATTATTATCCCCGATCGGCGGCTATAACGGCAACGGTAACGGTACGAACGGCCACCACACAATTTCAGTCCCTCCCTCCGATCCCGCCACGCCAACGACGGCTGCCCAACCACACACTCCATCGGGGAGTGTGGTGAACGCGAACGGGATGGGTTCAGGCTATTATCTTTCACCGTTCCAAAGGCATTATGACCAATTAGGCAAGTAAGCCCCTATCCCTCCCGCCTGGAAAGGAATGAAAAGGAGAAAAAAAAAATCTCCTCTCCCCCTTCTTGTTTTTTACTCCCCCAGTCTCAAAATAAGTCTCTATTGGTCCTAGATTGATTCCTTCTCTTTTGTCGTATAGAACAGGAATATGACGCCCAAGCCGACATGCTCGATGAACAACAACCCGACCCTGACGGCTCCGGAGAAGGTGCCTCGTACACGCCCGATTACCACGAGCCGCGACCACTGAGCGCCCGAGCGCAGCCACAGACTCAGACTCAGTTGAGCGAGCAACGGATTGCTGCTGCCGCCACTGCTGCTACTCATGTTGCTACTACCACCGTCGACATGCCAACCCGCGAAGAAACAGAAGCCTTTGTACGGGGCGATTCGTTCTTCGATCACTTCGATCCCATGCTGGATGCGGATCCATTTGGCCTGACGGCAAGCATGCACTTCCAGACTCCGTTCAGCTACACCCAGAGCCATGCACGGCCATGAAAAACATAATAAATCAAATGAAATTTAATTTATAATATGAAAATTAATCGACCAAAAACCCACGAAACCCGCGAAACCCCGAACCCGGCGCGAACTTTATTTTATTTTATTTTATTTTTCTTTCATTGAATGACACAAAAGACTGGACTGGATGAGCCAAATTTCAACACAGAAGATTTACACTCTACGGCGTTTCGAAAACGGAGGTTCATCTCGATATGCCTTTTTCCAGCGGATCATGATTATATAAAAGCCGCGGCGAAAGATTCTTTTGGGTCATTTTCTTGAAGTCTAGATTCACTTGGGACAATGTGTATGTTTATATATATTTGCGCCCCGGGAAACAGAAGGACAAGATAACGGAGCAAGCAAAACGAAGATAGAAAAGGTTTATTTTACCCATTGATACGAAGGAAGGGCATTTTGAAAGGCGTCTTGCTTTCTTTTGAAGTTTGTTTTGGGGTTTTTTCTCTTGTTTATATATATATATACATCTGATATATCTGCCTGTTTATTTGTTTACCTTCCGGGCTATATTCTGTGGATACCATCTATTTTTTGTTTTGGTATACTCTTGGGCGGGATGTTTCCTCATCATATTTATTCTTGATATCATGGGATTTATGAGGAAGGCCTGTTTCCTTTTGTTGTTTTTAAAGCTAGCTTTGATTTTGATATGATTTGACTTGAGGGAGATATGAAAACGAAAATGATGGAAGGTGAAAATGAAAATGAAAATGAAAATGACAATAGAGAATTGATAATGATGATGATTATTATTATGCTGCTGTGATGATGTGATGTTGTGCTGGTTTGTTGTTCTTGTTTGTGATTCCATTCATTGTGATGTCTTACCATTACATCATACTACATCATACATGGCCTGTTGAATAGTATCCATGATAGTTTAATTCTTATTTTGTTGCCACTCTCTCTTGTCTGGTCATAAGATACTTAAGCTGCACCCCTAGTCATCATAGCTAGGTACACTGTAACTGCTGCAAAGAGAGACACAAATTGAATTCATAACTATATATTGACCTAAGTTACTCATCAATAACAATATAATAACATACAGACTCCCCGGTCAGTTGTTTACCCTAAGCCCTAACCGACATAAGCTTTTCCCCTCCGGCCCGACTCCGCTTCCGGGCGTGTTTGTCCTGTTTGGCTGCTTCCTGCTTCCCTCGCCAGCCGCCAATTCGCTTAGCAAATTCCACCTCAATCGGGAAGGCGAACGAACCTCCTTCAGAAAGAAAGAGAACTCATCCTCCTCCTCTTCATCATCCTCAACATCCTCAACACCCTCAACATCCTCAACATCCTCAACCCGCCTCACAGCAACCACGCAGACGAACAGCCAATACCTGTCTGCTCACCTTCCGCGCAGGGTTCTATATAATCCTTGCCCCGAGGTATGTATGTGTCGATTCCATAGTTGTGGTGTTTATTATTTGCCCTACCCTCGCCCTGCCCCAATCCCAGCCCAATCCAGACAGACAGCCCACACACCACAAGACTCAGCTATTCAGTCCTCTCCCATCTCAATTCCACTTCCACCTCACCTCACCTCACCTCACCTCACCTCACCTCACCCACCTCACCCACCTCACCTCCCACCATCCTCCTCCCCTCCTCCGCAGACAACAATTGAAATTCTTACAAAATACGAATCAAAACTTCATTTCAAAATAAACCTATAAAATAACAACCCAATCCAGGGAAACTTAACAAAAACCCACACCACCACCACCAACCTCCCTCCCTCCCTCCCCCCAAATTCAAACTCGCATAAAAAGCAATCCTCCCACATCATCCGCCTGGCGCCCGGCTCATACCTCCCCAAAAGCCAGAGCTCCCGCCCCCCCGCGTCTTAAAAAAAACCGAATTGCTGCAATAACAGAAAGCCTTCCCAGGAAGGCATATCCCCTTTCCCACACAAAAAGCCAGGCGTCATGTCGGACGTCCGGTCCAAGGTACGATATTACTTTTTTGATTTTGTTGTTTGTTTGTTTGTTTTTGGAAAAGATTGGGAGGAGTGGCCTTGGATTCGGGAATTGTGACTTTGCAATTGGCAATTGATGAGATAGATGTATCAATTGTGGTCACGTTCGTGTGTACAAATTGGGGTTTTTGATTGACTTTTTTTGATTGTGTGTTGTTGTTAGATGGCTGTTTTCATTTGTGGAGAAACCTGAAAAAAAAGGGGAGAAAAAATGATTTGAGAAATATGCTAACATCGTCACCCACCTTCTCAACACAAACAGAACCTGTACGAGCTTCTTGGTATGTAATTCCTTTTTTTTCGCCTTTCTTTTCCCCTACCCTCCTCGCAGGGGCCATTCTATATATATATCATATTATCAATTTAATCTAACAACCGTTTGTTACTTCAGGTAATGACCCCGAGGAGGATTCCGATCGGGAGCCATCGCCACCCACCAGCGCTATAACCAAGGCCGCCCCTCGATATGGGAAGCGTGAGGGTCCTTCCGAACCTCCCCGTTCTGCCAACCCTGCCAATGCGCGTGCTCCTCGTGCGGGACGTGCTGGAGGAAATCGCTATGGGAATGAGCAAGGTATGGATATATATATATATATATATATATATTTCTTATTTGTCTTGGAGATTCTAACCCATTTCAATTTCTCTTTTTTAGCATTCCGTGACCATGACGCGAGCGCCCGAGCAAACCGCAGCAAGCCTGTTGATGCTCCCCTACCGGATATCCCAACTGGTGTCGTGAAGAACCGCGACGTGCGCGGCAACCTCCTTCGTGAGGATCGTACCAACCGCTCGGACAGAACGTAAGCATATTTTCCAGTATACGAAACCGAAATAAAGATGGAAATAAAAAGCAAAACGTTTACTAACACCCCTCCACAGCGAAACCAACAAACAAGTCGAGCAAGGTTGGGGCGCGACCGACGGCGAAGCCAACTGGGATGACGAACGGGCCGCCGCCGCCTCCGCGAAGCGAGAAAAGAAAGAAGGCCCCGGCAGTGAACCCGCTGACGCTGAAGCTGCCGCTGCTGCCGCTGCCGCCGCGGAAGCCGAGGACAAAGCCAAATCTTACGCCGAATACCTAGCCGAGCAAGCCGAGCAGCGCCGCGAGGATCTGGGCGTCAAGGAAGCGCGCAAGCCCAACGAGGGCGTCAAGGCTGACAAGAAATGGGCCACGGCCCGCCAGTTCAAGCGCGACGAGGACGAGGAGGCGTACATCAAGGGTAAAGAGGAGAAGGCACGGCGCGAGAAGGCCAGGAAGGAGAAGGCGTTTGTCGAGGTGGATATGCGCTTTGTCGAGCAGCCTCGCGGCGGGCGTGGTGGGGGACGCGGTGGCGGGGGCCGTGGAGGCGGCGATCGTGGCCGTGGCGGGAATGGCGGACGGGGCGGTGGTGGTCGTGGTGGGGAGTTCCGTGGCGGTGCGGGCCCCCGTGGTGGCCCCCGTGGCGGCCCCGCTGCCGGCCCCAGCGTCAACGTCGATGAGAAGAACTTCCCGGCTCTTGGCGGCAAATAAATCTTGTTGTACCGTTACCGTTACTGTATCCACCCCCCTTTCCCTTCCCCCTTTCTCTTTCCCCTCCCTTCATTCCCTTCTCTCCATTTTTGTCTTAATGAGGGGACGGAAGGAGTTGGTTGTTAGGCAGAGGAAATAGGAAATAGGTGGAGAAAGGGGAAAAAAAGGATGGAAGAAAGAAAAAGAGAAAGCTTACCTTTTCTTTTTTTTTGTTGTGATTTTTTCATAATATTATTCTATTTCATTTTGTTTTTCTATTTTGTTAACAATGTCTTTTCCTTCAAATTTTTTCTATAACATTTTCTGCTTTCCTTTTCCTTTTCTCTTTCCTCTCTTTTCTTTTTTTGTGTAATGCATCTCTCATTCATTTCATTTCTATCACTTTGTTTTATGTAAAACAGTTTGTGATGTGAACTGATTCAACTGAAATTTGGGCTGATTGATGATGAGTTGACTTCAAAAATAACATGAAAAAAAAACTTTATAATCAGAACAAACAACTTAAAAAAAACTAAAATCAAAGAAATAACTTTGATTTTCATTAGTCTATACATTTTGATGCAAAAAACATCATAATTCAATCTGACCTACTGTGTCTGATATTTGAATGGGAGCCGGTTGGGCGGGTAAGCTAACCAACCACTTGCCATGCCAACTACCTCCAAATATGAATACTGCTCATGGATATATATCGTCGAGGGGAAGGAAACGCTCCGGTACCAGAAGATTGTAGGAGACGCGCACTTGTTTCTTCCTTGGCGAGTATATATATATATATCTTTTATTGGAGAATCAGATAGATGGGCATCCGCGAGGGATGGAGCTCTTCCATTCCAACTAGTTCAGTTCAATCCATTCAGATACAGCTTAGCTTGGTCTTCGACGTACGTCCTTCGCGTCCTTTTGACATTCATTGACAAAGCATCCTGAGTATTTGACAGAGAAGTTGAGTTTATGCCCTAGCTTTTTGTATGAGTGCTTCTATCTGTCTGTCCTGTCTTTCCATATATTATACATTCCATCATCATTCACATCATAGCATATTTCTTGCTCATATTCATGCTTGTTCTCATTCATATTGCTTGCAGGTGTGTCCAACAATCCTGCAGTAGTTCGCGTTCTTGGAGGCATCGTTTTACCCCCCCCTTGAATCAATCTTTTCAACCCTTTTCCCCCGCGATCAAAGCTTTCAAAACAGTCACATTATGTCAGGATCCTTCTGCAGTTCAGTGATGCAGAACGCAAGATGTTTTATACCTCAGATAAATGAAAAAGCGGAAGGTTATTAAAAAAACAAGCAATCCGGGCCATAACCTGTTGGACGTCTGAGTGGCTGTATTGGTTATTGGTAGCTATCTACTCGGGTTATATGCGTGTGGTGCGGGGCGCTAGTCCGTAACTACCCGTACTAGGAAGCCTACAAGAAAATATGCCATTGGCCTTGAAAATGGAACAATCAAAGCAAGCCCCAAAACCGATCAAAGACATATATATACCATAGGCGGGGTAGCAAAAAAGTGCAAAAAAATCCAGGAAAAAGCCAAAATAATCCCAAGGTAAACCCCCAGCACCAAGAAGAAAAGAAGAAAAAGAAGAAAAAAAGGAAAGAGAAATGCCGCATGGTTAACATCATGAAAACAGCAGCGGTGCTAATTACCAGGAGCAGCCCATCTATTGTTTGCATTGGGTATGTTGGCCACCATTCTGAATGAGTTCTTCTTCTGCAACGCAGAAGGCAGCAGGTGCTTCATCCGAGTCATCATGATCGTCATAATCCTTATCATACTCCGAATCCTCGTCCTCAACCTCATCCTCATCGTCTTCATCAAAATGAGCATTGTCCTTTGGGCAGTCGGCACCTTGGCAAGCTGGGGGGCCCGTCTTCCAACACTTCATCATCCAAGAACTTCCAACCAGCCATAGCTTTCCCATTACATGCCCTCTCAAGAGCAAGGAAGGGAAATGGCCACCAATTACAGGGCGAGCGAAAAAATTGGGCCCAGGGAATCGGCCGTCACCTTCGGTTTTATGTAGATCCGTGAAGGGGCGGACTGTCGCGGTTTCATTGAGCCATTTAGCAACCGACTGAAGGATTTCAAGGCGAACGTTTTTGCTGGATACTGCCATCGAGAAATACTCCCAGTCCGTCTTAGTGTATTCACGACGGCTGTCCAACGTGAGCCCGTACTTTTGGCGCACGTAATGAAACCATTTTGATTGCCGTTCATAAACCCGCCTAGGTACAAAACCTTCATGGTCCTTCTTTGGCGGATCAAGGGGCTTTTGCGGGTCGCCGTGGTCGAAACCTTCATTCCCACTTGAAGGACTACTCCCCGAGCCTTCCAAATGGAAACAGAGAAGGGAGTCTGCATACAAATTGTACAATGTAGTCCAAGAACCATACCAGTCGTAGGAAAGTTTAGCATGAGTTTTATCCCTCGAGAACCCATACTCTTCCCATTTCGCGATGTACGTGTCGGAAATATTCTGTTAAACATATAATTAAATTAACATAGCTCCTTTTTTCTCCCAGATTTAAAAAATAAAAATAAAAATAAAATAAAGAAAAGCAACAATCTCTAGTCTCGGACATACCTTGTAGTACCTAGAATCATCCTTATTCCCGACAACTGAGGAAAGCCCGCTCATTGCATTGATACCAATAATTCCTTTGAGTGCAAGATTTGTTTGAAGTGCCAGCCATCCAGCAAAATCATCGGTAGATACTACATGCGAATTAGCCAGCGATCGCCATAGAACAACTTAAGGACAGACGTACGTTGATTTTCAGGGAGTAAAGAAAATTCGACCAAGTATCCGGTCCATTGCTTCCATAGCTTGTAGGACCTTTTGACCCACCTCTGAGCCTTATCACCTGCGTCAGGCGTCATTGCCCAGGGGCTATCAAGCTTATCGATACTGCCGCATGATTCAAGGTCTACGAGTGGAAATATGCCAACATTTTCATCATCTTCAGTGTTTACAGCGGGGACCACAGAGCTCTTGGCGGGGTATCGCAGCGAGTTAACGACGGCCAGTCCCATTATCAGCATATTGCCACATTCTTCTACTGGCATGTATTCATCTCTTCCATCTGGATGGCCGGTAATGTTAGGGAAATGAGTACCCAGGTCGTGCATCGCATAAGTGTTTGGATACTGGCCGCTGAGCATATGTTCTATCAATGGTTCCAAAAGGTAGACAAGCCATCTGGGATTGGTATATAGGAAAAACGGGAAAGAGGGGAAGATAACATCGATTGTTTGGCAGTTTCCATTGGATGAGATCTCCTTTAGGAACAGAATCGGATTCTCGGCCGTCCCTGAAAATGACGTCGCACCGAGAACTTGTCTCGCAGAGAGAGCGACAATGTCAACGTAATCCTCTGCACCGGACAAAAACGCATCAATTTCGAGTTGACTAGAGTAGCGTGCGGCAAGTGTGGATGCATTTTGGAAGTCAGAGTAGTGAAAGGAAAGAAGGTTGTCCACATTTCTAAACCAAGACTGCCAAAGAGGTTTCATCATGGTCAAGCCGCGGGCGGCAGCAAATTGGACAACCGGATCCTGGATATGAGCAATGGAAAACGTGACTTTGTCTTGCACCAAAACAGTTGCGTCTTCGTCGACTGACGCATTGAGAGAGAATGACTTAGAAAAGGCAAAGACGGGCTCCTGGTCCATAATCGACCGAAAGACATCATCATTGACATTTTGTAAAGTCACAGTCCTTGCAAACCGCTTGCGAAGTAGAGCAGAAGTCCCAGATTCGTATCGAACACCCTGGGTGGGTTGAATTATTTAGCATTTTATACATTCCTATTAAGCGAAATGAACAAACCAGATTGGGGTGGGGAGGGGGGATTTTCACCTCTGGTGCAACGATATACAGGCTGCCCCATTCCGAGCGGTCATTGTGCTCCGTAAAGTGTTGTTCCGTTTCGCGTTTGACATGCCATCTATTAAGGGGCGGCCCTCCATCGTCGGGAATTATACGGTCGAAATCCCATACAATGCGAGCCCCCCGGTGGCCACTGACCCACTGGCCGTTCAAGTCCATATAGATATGAACATTCCTGTTCCCCTTGACAAAGACAGTGACATACGCAGCAGGGATGGACTGACGAAGAGTAGAACTCGGAGTAATGGGTGACAAGAATGACAGCGTAATGAGAAGTGGTTCTGCTGACGTTCCAGATGGGGATGTGGCAATGGAGTAGGTTAGGTTGGTAGTGGAAGCATCGTACTTCGCACCCAGATACGTGGGATACGAGATATTGTAGCTATGTGATTTATCTCTTGTCAGACAAGCAAGTGCCTTACGTTTCCAAATTTGGCAGCAGGTAAACATACCCAGACTCATCCGTAACTGGAGTCAATGAATCCTGAGGGCGTCCAAGCAGCGGATATACATATCCTGTGTCAGGGACAGAGGCCATTAGGGAGAGTCCCATATGCTCTCCCGTGTAGAACATGGGCCAGTGAGCCCACGGGTCATCTCGAGCATTGGCGAGCCAGGTGCTAAGATATGGATTCCGCACTACCAACGGGAGAACGGGAGGGGTAAGGCGGGAGGCAGCAACAAGAAAGGAGTGGAAGATGGCTGCCCCAAGGAGCGGAGTGAGTAACCATCGCATGGTGCCAGCTCAGCTCCACCATAAAATAGCTGGGGGGGATAAGGATGTAACCGGGGAATGGAGGGGTACTGTTTAAAGATACTATGACCTCCTAGTTAGCATTGCGATGTAGCTGGGGAGGAGGAGAACGAACGCGAAGAGAAGAACCAGAGCGGCTGGAGAGGGAGTAGGGAGTAGGGAGTTGGGAGTTGGGAGTTGGTATAAGAAGAAGAAGAAAGCGACGAGGAGGTTAGGTTTGGTCAATGAATGAAGGTCATGCGGAGAAGTCAGGCCAAGTGGAGCCGCAGCCGATCCCAGCCCCGCTCGCTATATTAATGGCGATTTACACGCTGTATATGTGCGCTGGTTGCTCGATGATGCGTGGCCCAAAATTGCCCAAAGAATGACTCGAAATTGTGGTGATGCGTGGGGTAGAGAGAGAGAGAGAGAGAGAGAGAGGAGACAGACAGATGATGATGAGAACGGGGAAATGGATGAAGCGCAAAGGAAAACAGAAAACAGAGATTGACTTCCTCCTTCCCGCGGTTCCGCTCGAGCATCAACAAACAAGAATGATTTGAAAAAGGGCAGGTTTATTATCTCATAGTTAGTTAACTTACTGCTGTTGATTATTCCTTCTCCACCCATCAGGCATAAGATACCAAAACATAGTTAAAAATATCTGATGCCGAGTCCAACTCCCCGTTTCGCTCTCTGTGTAGTATGTATATATGTACAGTACATACATGTACCTGTACAACCATCCCAAAACTTGTTGATGGATGGAACGGAAGACGGGGGGAATCTAGAACTATTTAGCCGCTGCCCTAGCCTACACGGCTTAAATACCGGATAACTTAACTATAAGTTTAGCCCGCTGATTATCTCCCCTCCCTTCCCCACTATCTACTGTATACAGTCTCCCCGCCCCATCACTGATCAAGTACCGCGCGTGGATGGGAGATAGAATAAAACGAACGAGAAAAGAAAGCCCATCTTCAAAGTTCAATTTTGTTTATTCGACCCAAAGAAGGGACAAAAAAAAAAAAAAAAAAAACCCACGCCTGGCCCTGCATATCTCTCACGCCGTACAACCTCTAACACACACACTTCGATAGGTTATCGCTACTCCGTCTAACGCTTGACAAATCTACAGGTAGACCTTGGCCCTTGCATTGTTGACTTAAATATACAGTACTCCGTACAATGTCATCGCTGCAATGTATCTTCCATCCAGCAGCTCGGCCAAATCTAATAATAGCTATATAACCAATAACTATCCCCAAGCCTCAGCCTCTCTCTCCTCTCCCCACCATTGCGATGACCAATTCCTTTCTGGTGAGGCCTTGTGAGGTTTTCATTTCAGTCACCCGACAAAAACACCTCGCCCATGCTCATCTTTAAGATGCGACTCGGGTCGTCAGATGCAAGACATTATTTGAAACATGCGAGGCTGCTCCGGGATGTACAGTACTGTACATAGATAGATAGATAGATCTTCTCGAGAATAAATGCGAAGGAAAAAGCAGGAAACAAAAAATAAAAAATAAAAAATAAAAGATTAAAAATCAATATATGCACTCTACCTACCTGGGGGCACGGGCTGGGTGTCATAATGACGATACATGAAGGGCCTCATCTGGAGTAAACGAAAAATTTTCGTACTTTTGAATGTTCACAGTTGAGCCCCCGTCTAAACTACCCTGAGAGGCAAACAATGTGGTGGTGAGTGGGCACTGGAGATTCTGCGGGAAACAGAAAAGGAAAAAGAAAAAGTAAAGAAAAGAAAAGAAAAGAAAAGAAAACAAAAAAGATTGATCGGACAACTAACTGCCTTGCAGTCGTCGGATCGTCGATCATGGGATACATATATAAAAGCAAGAAACGCATGGGGTTGTGCCTGGAGATATGATAGCCCGGGAAAAATAAACCGTTGTGAACATGATGGGTTGGGTTGGGTAAGAAAGGAATGAATTATATTTTTCTCATTATTATCAATATTCACATTGCTTTTGCCTATTGTCTTTATTTTATTCTCTGTCAGATGTAACATTGATTAAATAACACCCAAAAAAGCTATCGACCTTGTTTCATTTCCTTGTCATTTCCGCAGGGTCCCGTGCCCCTTGCCAATCGAGCAAGAACACTATCCTGTCTTGCCAGTGGGGATGTTAAAGAAAACAGCAGGCTTCCCATCCTTATACGGCCGATCCAGCCTGAAATATCCCTTCCGCTCAAACTGAATAATACCCCCCTCCGCCAACCCCGCTACATTGCAATCCGCAAACGCTTCAGACCGGAACTCCGTCTGCGGCGTCAAGAAGTCATGGATGTCCTCATCCTTCTCAATCTTGTCCTTGGTGATGAGATAGTCAAAGTCCACCAGCTCGACGGGGACGAGGTCCTGGCCCTCCTGTGCCAGCCACGTAACCTTCTTATCCGTCTTCTTGACGTCGCCGGCCAGATGCAGTTCTAGCTCGAGGCTGGTGATCTTGCCCGTGGCCGCGTCGCTGTTGATCTTGCGCACGATCGCGTTGCCCCAGTTCATCAGGGTGATCTCTTCGTCTGGTTTGAACGAGGCGGCGTCGGCCTGGTCGAGGATGATTTTAGGGCTGTAGATTACCTTCTTGGTGCCCAGCTCGGCATTCTTGCCGTGCTTTGGTTTATCGGCGGTTTGCACACCATCAGCCCCGCTGACGGTAGCCGGGACAATGTCCTGCTTGTCAACGGCGGTATGGCGTGGGGCCACAGGATCGATATACTTGCGGTTAGTCGCCCAGAAAAGAGTCCAGTCAAGGTTCACGACGTTTCGGCTTGGGCCTTGCTTGAGGATAAATTCGCGCAGGGCTGGTACGGTCATGCCCCGTCGTCTGATACCCCGGATCGTAGGCATGCGCGGATCGTCCCAACCCCAGACAACTCCCTCGTCGACCAACTTCGTCAGCTTTCTCTTCGACAGCACCGCACGAATGAAGTTTACGCGCGAGAAGTCCCAGATATGGACTTTGCGAATGCCAAGAGCCTCCTGCATCCAGGCATATTGTGCGTTTCGATCACCATACTCAGTAGTCCGCAGTGCGTGGGTCACGCCCTCCAAGGAGTCCAGGATAGGCACACAGAAATCGTATGTCGGATAGATTTTCCATGTGCTGCCAGTCCGATGGTGCGGCTCCATGTTGCAGCGGTAGATGACCGGGTCTCTGAGCGCTTTGTTCAAGTCGTCAACCGAGATCTTTGCACGGATACACCAGCGCTGACCTTCCACTGAGCCGGTTTTCATCTCAGCGAACCGTGCCAGGTTGTCCTCCACGCTTTCGTTACGGCGCTTGCTCTCAATGCCGTTAAACCGCTCATCCTGCATCACCTCTTTCTCAGTATCATCAGCGTAGGCTTTGCCGTCGCTGATGATTTTGATGCAGTACTCGTACATTTCTTGGAAATAATCACTGGAGAAAGAGGTTTTGTCCGGATAAATACCCAACAGGGACAAATCATGCTTGATCGCATCTTCAAACTCCTGATTTTCCTTGGAAGGATTGGTATCATCGAATCGGCAAATCAGGGTGCCCTTGTTTTGTTCATGGGCGAAATAATCGTTCAAAAGCGCTGCTTTGGCATGTCCGATATGTAGGTATCCAGATGGCTCTGGCGGGAACCGGGTCACCACTCCGTTCTCCACATTCGGCAAGCCAATGTTGTAGCTTGCACCAGCGGCACTTGCAGCAGCCTTTCTTTTCTGGGCACTGGCACTCAACTCAGCCACGGCGATAGTCACCCAAGGGTAGGCAGTTTCGATAAATGAAAACCAGCGGCTGGTTTGTGTTGCGGCCTTTCTAATGCCTGATATAGCAATTCTATTTCCACGAAGCGTTCCCCACACGGCAAGGTCTGCCAGGGTAAGAGAATAGCCAACAATGTACGATCGCAGGGTAAGATGGGAATCGAGCTCCTTCAAGGGCTGGTCCAATGCTTTGAAATCCAATGGCCTCAAAGTAGTTGATCGCTTCAGCCACTCATCAACCTAAATTTCGTTTTTAAAAAAATACTTTGCGGTTAGCAATGTTGAGTAGTAGGAGGACGAAATTTTTGTGTAGCTGTAATTGCACAAACCTGCTCCTTGTTCCCAGTCTGCAGAGGTTCATAGATATTCTCCAGATGTGTTAGGATATCATCGTCGTAAATTGTATTCCCATCGTCTGTCTTGAGCTCCAGCTTTGCACCCTGGGATCCGATGGCTTCGGCATCCTCGAATCCCACGGTGATGTCAGTGCCTGGGAGGATCTGCTTGACATAGTTGATAGCGAGGAGTGTTGGAAGAAGGAAGGCATTGTTTGCCTTAGCTGCAACGGTGAGTTGAGACATAGTCGTGAGGGCGTCAGTATTTTTACTATCCTGTCAAGGTCTGTGTGGAATGGAGGGAGGGGTATTGGCGGCAGGCTGAGCTTGGGCAAGCGGAGCTGACGGATGTGGTTGATATTTCCCCGGTAAATATATGTCCCCAGGCTGGTGGAAAAGAGAATGCGCACCAGGTGGTGTCTGTGAGTCAATGCCACCAATATGACTGGGTTGGTGGTGGTCTATTTGGACAAATACGGCGCCTCAATCCAGATGAGGGAGGGAGGAGGGGTGTAGAATCTAGTTTTAGCGGGGCAATCAACCAACACCCGCAAATTGCCAACCACGACAATCCATTTCATCATTATTATTTAATATTATTATTATTAGCTACGGAGTACGGAGTAGAGCTACTTCTACTTCTACTTTAGACGCATCTCGTCTCAAAGAACTGCCCTTCTATTTTATGATATTGAACTTTTCCCTACTCTATACGGAGTAGAAGTGAAAGGATTCATAATAACTTACCATATTAATACCCTACCAACATTTGCTTACCATTGTGCAGTAGTTAACTTAGTTAAATAGCAAGCTGATTCTCTTTCATCAGGCTCTATTTTCTATTTTCCTATCATGCAACAACAAGAAGAACAACAACAATAATAATAATAATAATACTCCGTAATAACAATAAGAATTGTATCCACGCCAGCAACGCGCAGTGTGTCAGGTTTTTCCGGCGCCGAAATTCCCACGCGCCAAAACAAGTCGTGAAGTTGTGCAATGCTAGTGAGATAGTTAACTAATCCCAAGCGCGCATCCATAGTTAACTAGCGGAGATAGCCCATTTCTCAACACGCGATGGTGCCCGCACTTCTTTCTCCTGCAATTGTGTGTCTTTCTCCCCTTGCACATTTTTCAGGTTCAATTGGTTATAGAAGGCCCATCGCAGTGTGTTTTCGACTTCTTTTCTTCCTCCAATTTCCCTCGTTTCCCTCTCCGTCTGCGGAGTGTCAACTGAACTTTAATAATATACCTCTGTTATAGTCGAAATCCCATATAGACCCTCCCCTCCCACAAACTCACGACTTGCCCTCCACGTCCGTATTTCTTACCCGTAGCCTTCGCAGTCGATTCGTTTATATCATATACACTCATAATGCCACCGTCGAGTCCCATGAAATCTGAAAGACGCGTTTTGGTTGAGAAATCAACCAACGCGTCTCTAATCCCTTCACATTCTCATACCACGAGCAAGTCGAGCATATCTTCGATGTCTCCCTCAGTACTAGCGGGCCAGAAAAGGTCAATTGACCAGGTGGACTCCGCTCAGAACAGATCCAGCTCGACAAAGAGTTCATTTAGCCAGGCCCGGCGGGAGGAGGAGTTCTACATCTATGAAGAGAATAACACACAGTCTAGTACAGAAGCAGATAAACAAGTATGTGTTATTATGTGCCCAGGAAAAATAATAAACAAAAAGAAGCAACACATGACATGAGTGAGAGAATGAGAAGAAACAGGACTATACACTAAGACTCTTCTCACAGATCATCTCCTCTTCCTTTCTTCAACCCGCACCCGCTTTTGATGACAACAAGGGTCTCAAGAACACATCCTCACAGCAGAGTGACACCATGTCATCTCTCCTCAATCTCAGCTTTGAATCTGGGAGCAACACGTCTTCGCCTAATGCCCCCCTTTCCTCCTCAAAAAGTCCCACACAAACAACGACTGCGAAAGTAGCAGAAGCAGCACCAGCTTCGATCGTGCCAACGGACCCTGCTAAGAGAAAAGCATTCATCCAACAGGTTAGCAAGCCTTGAACAAGAAAGAAAAAAAACCAAAACTGTCTAGCTGTCACAGCATGCAACAGATTGTTTTTACTAACGCTCGCACAGAAAGCAAACCTCCTCCGCAGCCGCGTCCAAGCAGCCATGAAGAACATCAAAGAGCCCAAACGTAAAGAGATCGATCGTCGACTGTCAGCGCTCGAGGAACAAGCCAACAGCCGTGATCGTCCTTACCCCCCTCCTCCGCTGCGACCCCTCCCACGGCCAGCCAGCAAACACAGATACGCAGGTGATGGGGACGAAGACTTGACTCCAAGAGCCAAAATGCCCAGACTCCTCCCTCCCCCCATCTTGCAACCGACGAGCTACTCAGCTCGCTACGCGCCTAATACTATGCTGTTCTCACCCCCTGGTTCAACCGCGGGAGAAAACTTTCCTGGGAAGTCTGAGCTGGAGAGACAGATGGAGATAGAGATGAACCGCTACGGGCACACTCACACACACGCACGCGGGTACATGGAAAATGAGTTGACCCCAACGCAGACCGGAGGCATACGTGATGTCAACAGCGGCAAAGCCACCAGCAGCGATAACAACGGCAACGGAAATGGGAACAACTACCCTGTAGAAATCCCCACCTCGCCAATGCAGCCCTGCAGCCCACCACACACTGGAAACTCGCCCATTGTCATCGAGCGAAACGCGAAAATGTGCTCTGTGGACCAGATGATTGCCAAGGCCAAGAAGGGAGAAGCACTTGATGGACTTCTGAAGCTGATGAAGACTACTACTGAGTTCGATAATCTGGACGAGTGGACCGGGTGATAAAAATCATAGCTTTTAGACCAAGGTTAGCTCATTCATCGATCATGATGTTCAAAATTTTTTGCATGAAAAGAGGTGGTCGAGAAACGTTTTCTTTTTCTTTTCCCTTTAGTCCCTCGTTGAGTAGGAATGGATGTGGATATGTTTCTGGTTTTCGTTTCTAATTCCCTATGTGATTTCTTTTTGTACTTCTTTTCTTTTCATTCTTGTGTACGATATGACAGGCCACTGTTTAGGTGAGAAATGGGCGGAGATGGAGGGTTAGTTTGCATGAAGTTGAAGATTATTATGAGATTCCCCACGCAGGATTTTGAATCTGAGGAGAAATGTTTTTTGTTTTGTTTGCTGGATACGTTGCGAATTGGTCGGTTTGGGGGCAGAATACCCGGATAAAGGATAAAGAAGAAGCAGAATTTTCGTTTTCTAAGTAACTAGAAAGAGAAACGACTTTAATAATATATTTTGACAATACCGATTCCATCCTGCACTGTTTCATATATCATTTCTCGACCTCAAGGTTTGTTTGCCCCTGAAGCGAGCTTGGAACCCCTGAAATGGTCACATGACGGAACTTTGTCACGCTCATCCTCATCATCGTCGTGATCTTAAATATACAACACCGCGATCGCTCTCTAAGGCTATTAAGTAGGCCGGGATGATGCCATATCAAGTACACATACAGGCTATTTCACACCTTTCATTTTGCCTCTCTTGATTCCCTCGTTGAGGTTTGATTTGCTTCTAGTGGAGCAAACACAACTTATTGTTTGACGATGCTGCTCCATTCCCTCAGGATAGCTGCACACCTTGCTCTATCCATTCATCATTCAGTTCTATCTCACTCATCATGGTTTATATATAGCTTTAACCATCGTGAATATCATGTTGCTGGCTTGAGAGAATCGAGCTTCTATACTTTGGCAAAGCTCTAGTATGACCGAAAATGAAATAAATGGGCACCGGTGGCACCCTCCAAAGATGTGAGAAGTATTCCTTTATATCGCACTTCACTACTGATCTATAACTATAGCAAGCGACATATGGGGCTTGCGCTATTCATATATATACTGGCATTCAGTATATTATTCTTCGTTCATTTTCCCCTTCTTCCAACTACGACATATCTATTTTTTTGTCTTCTTGCTACGTCAAATGCCAGGCCGGACTCACTTCCAGGAGGACATCGGTTACACCTGTTTGTCAACTGAGATCCAGCATCAAATTACCCTATTGCTATAGTCCTCCTAGTTATCTGAGCCTTTGGTTCTAGGGTCCAGTTTATTGAGGATAAATATATCATATACATTTGTCCCGCCTGCCGAATTCTAAGACCTCGTTTGAACGGAGAATCCATATTCAAAATGGTTCCCGTCTATCTAACCCCTGGCATGAGCTAGTAAGTAAATCCTACATGAACAAGCCGCATATGATATAATTATCTATTGCCTCACGGTATTCCCGTTGCTTATTCTCGATCAACCATCCATTAATTAACCATGTCCAGTCTCCTAGGAGGACCTAAAATCCGCATCCTCCACGCCAGCACTCAGGATGCAACTCCCCAACCCATCTACGACACATATCCCCTGTGGCTAGCCACCCACTTCTCTTATTATATCAAAGACTGCTTCCCCGCTAAACACGAGCCCACTGTAGCCCGCAAAGGCTGCAACGGCACTAATGCCGTAACCATATACGGCGGCGTCGCACAGGCCCATCTCGTGGTTTTTAGATGGATGCTGGCCTGCTGCAAGGGCGCGCGGCATGGGTACGCCAAAATCGACCGGCTCCCCTTCGCCAAGTACACCCGCATCCTCGAAGCGGCAGAGATCCTGGACGTCTACGCCGTCCAGAATGACATGTGGGTGCGCATGAATCGAATGGCGGATAAGCAGATCTACATCGACGATGTGCGGATGGTGTATGCGAATTTCCCCAAGTCGGCGCCGGTGCGCATGCTGGTTATTCGCAGTATTGGAGATGCGTTGTTTGAGCGCCGCTTGCGCAATTTTGGGGCGTATAAGGCGTTTAAGGCCGAGTGTGCAGAGTACGAGGCGGATATTTATGAGTATCTGCTTGAGAGGCGGAGGGAGGTCTATGTGGAACAACAGTGGGCTGCAAGGGCTGCAAGAGCGGCCGCCGCAGCTGCTAGGAAGGCCAATAAGGCCGATCAGAAAGCCAGGGCAAAGACGGGTGTTGGTGGTGCCCAGGAGAGCAGGCAAGCGGGCGCGAAAGGGACCCCTCGCACAGCTGTTGCTGGTCCCCACCGTGGAAATAAATAACCTTCAACGCTATTATGGCAAATAGCGTGCATCAGACCCATCTCAGCGCCTCCTACCTTATCTTAAGCCATCAACTGCATTAATATTAGTTAATAACCAAATGCAAGCCACGCATTGAATTCCTTGCCAGATTTTTTGTTCGACCTAAACAAGTAAAATACGGCACCTTCAGCGCCGATTTGAAGCCATGTTCATCCTCCACCTCCTGTAGGTTATTAGCCGCTCGAGCTCCGTAGACAGTGACCAGCTCGTAGGCAAAGTCGTAGCCATCCCAGATCCCCGTATGTGTCTGCTGTTGAATTCGGCATTAGCAAGGTCATCTTCGTCCCGCTGGGGGGGGGGGGGGGTGGTTGCCAGGTTTCCGGGCCCCGCGCGGGCATAGTTCCGAAAAGATACGTGATAACTGTATATGCGGAGTTGTCCGGCAGAGCAGATACTTCTTCACGGTAGATCTGAGTGTGGTATTTCCTGAGCGCATAATGTCTTGATTCCATAGGTAATCTAGGTCCTGTAGGAGTCATGCATTGGTTAAAATATGGCATCGCTACGGCATGTTCCCGGAGACTTTTCAGGTGTGATATTAAATTTTTGGCTGTGGTTCGTTTACTGGTGCTTTTTGGAGAAGGGTGGGTTTGCATGGGTGGGCAGAGTCTTAACGGTGGAAACTTGACTTTCTTTGTTTCCTTTCTCATTTCTTGTTCTTTACAGGAGCTTGCTCTAGGTTGAGTAGGTAAAAGTATGTAACTATGTAGCTGAAGGTCTGAGATCTAAAATCTACTGATGATATTGGGCGACCAAATTATAGTTAGCTTAGGCTAAATAATTAAAATAGACTACAAGAGAAATGAATCTCCCGAGCCCACGAAACCGAGGGGAAATAAAGAAATAAAGACGAGAAGAATGAGACTTCAAACAATGGCCATTATTACTGAAACAAGAGGAACAAGCAAGAAAGGCAGCTCCAGGGTATATGGTAGATTATGATGAACCTTTAAACACAACAGGCCACACACATTCTTTTGCGCTGTGTTTCATTTCACTATATTGAATCTATATTCTACTCGGGGTTTGCAATTCCGGCGTTGTGCAGGAGAGCAAGCTACCGAGTGTTACCACACGCATGCAGCTTAAGCCCCATCAAAGCCAAAATGAAAAAGTAAAAGAGAACTGGAGATTCCCGGATAGATCCCCTCCCTGGGTCATGTCATTCTAGGAAATTCTCCAGGTTCTTTCTCGCCATTGTTAAACAATAGAGGCAAAAAGGAAAGCACCAAAAACACCAAAAACACCATTCTCAACCATACTAACTTAATACCAGTTTTAACTCGCCGTTGTTGCCCCTTCTTCGATATCTCCACTGCTTGAAACAGGGCATCGAGGTGGTGAAAGAGGCCGTTTAAGTAAGGCCCTCCGGATAGTTTCAGATATAAATAAATACCTCCATAGGGCCGAGAAAAGAGAGGCGTGGGGAACGGAATCTCATCACGGCAATTCTATACAGAAACTTATCCAACAGGATCGGGCAAATGCCGCCTGTAACTAGGAGGGGACAGAAGGCGACGGAAAGAACAGCCCAGGTGGGTATATGCACAGAATCAGAGGCGAATGCCGGGGGGATATTCAGAACCGTTGAGTCGAAGGAAGGTGAGTGCCATCACAATTGATTTGAACTTGATTTTTATTCGTTCTTGCTCCCAAGCACGAAGTAAAGCTGACCATTTTATTAGTCATGCGCTGTCGGTGGGCAGAAGGATGTAAGATATTGTTTTCCGGTGATTATGAAGGGAGAGGTCAGGGCACAGATTTTTGGCGTGAACAATTGGGTTGGAAAGGAGAAAAGCCACTGTGAGATTTGTTCCTTGTGGACGCCCAATTTTTTATTCCCTGAGATTTACCCGTCTACTCCGAGGAAGAAAGATCTAATGATGCTTTTTCTTTTCTGTCTTTTGCGGGCACCAGGCGCGCCATCTATCGTCGGTACGAAGCTGTGGGGAACCCCGAACGAAAAGATGATAATTCTGGCACTCGATTCTCATGGGGCGTGGAAACGGGGAGGTGGATGGATAAATCGGGGTGGTTGAAGATGAAACGGCGCCCAGGGTCCGGTAGTAGTAAAGGGGAGGTCAAAGCCTCGGAAGGTGATAAAATTACGGGAGACATTCCTATAACAGGTGCAGAAGGGTTAAGAGATAGCCACGGCATACAGGTGCTGCCAATGGACAATGGGGAAAGCACTGCGGGAGCAGACTCAGGTTCCCCTAAATATTGTCCTTACGATGTCATCTCCGCACCCGAAGAAGGTCCAAGCGATAAATGTTCACGCGGGGAGCAAAGTAGCGCGAGACCAAAGGAACCAGCGGTGGTCAAGAGGCAGAGATCCGACGATGTTTCGGTATCTAGCCCGGAGATTCACCGGTGGAGAAGAGACGTGGCATTAGGAGCTAACCCTGTCCCGAAACCAGGAGAGAGAGCTGCTAAAGCAGAGCCAGTTACACAAAGGAAATGCGCACTCAAAACCACAACCACGTTGCTTTTGGAGATAACCACGAGAGGAAGTGAGGCCATAAATCGTGAGACAGTGGAGGATGAGCCACGAGCGAACCAATGGAGGCAACCACAAGAACCATCCACTAATGAGGGTGGACTTGCGCCGAGGGCCAACATTGCTCCCGAACCGGATCAACAGGCAACGGAGTCGCCTTCAAAATGTGGTGGTACCGAATCTGTGGCTCCAGAAGGTGATTATGGGGAGTTTCTAGACGATAATCATGCTCTTCTCAACGTCCAGGGCGATGAGGGAGAGTCAAGAAGAGTGCTTAGGAGTCGCTCAGCCGGGCGGGGGCTCCCAGAAGGAGTGGTATTGGAGATGGACATCTTTCCAAATCAACAAAAAGAGTTCAATTTACCGGAAAACAAGGGAGAGGAGCCCCACGCTCAAGAAACGGTTCTCCCAGCAGCAATCGAGAGCGGCAGAGCTTCTCGGTGGCATCACATAGCAGCCACGCCCGGAGAATATCCCAGGATGCAACCAGACAGGATAACGAGAAGTAGAAAGAACATTCCTGACGCTGCGCCAGCCGGTATCACATCTCAGGCTGTTCGTGGTGAACAGGTAGTCGCTTCTTCCGCGCCAGAGGTTCAGGCCCGGAGCCAAACTCAGGATATGGTTCTGGAGGAGGGAGCTGAGGCAAAGGCGCCGACGAGCCGGAAAATAAAACGGAAAGAGACTTCAACTCCAATGCAGGCGGAGACAGAACGCCGGCCAAAAAGGATCCGTCGGGCCCCAAAGTGGTACTACGACTACTAAGGGGCCTCTATGTTTCCTGGGGGCAGCTTGATGAACAACCGGGAGGGGAAACTGAACACGATAAAATTGACGAATGAGACATATATGGAAGAAGAATAAGAAAAAGAAAAAGAAAAGAGAAAAAGAGACAAAGATTTATCAGTTCTGGCGGATTTTCTTTAACTTCCTCACCCTACGTCCAAGCACATCCCTCCCTTCCTCGACCTCACCCATAGCCTCCCGCTTCGCTTCTCCCACCTCCTTTATAATTCCACCACGCACAACGCGACCCTCGATGCTAACTCCCTCCTCCTTCCACTCGATCATTTTCTTCCCGACACGATCTTCAATAGCCAAAACTAGCTGCACATCACGTTGACCCACCAGCGTAACCGCTTCACCCTCCCGCCCAGCTCTAGCCGTCCGACCAACACGATGGACATAATCATCCGGATTGCGGGGCACATCAAAGTTTATCACCAGGCTTACGCTGGGGATATCCAGGCCACGAGCAGCGACATCAGTCGCGACTAATATACGGGCTGCAGAGGCACGGAAACGCGACAGATTCGCAGTACGTTCCGACTGCGGGAGAAGACTGTGTAGCGACGTGACCCTATGACCAAGGCGCCGCAGCATACGTTCAAGGAGATCTGCCGTCTTCGTTCGATTGCAGAAGATAATAGAGGGTTTTGGCGCGTTGGCTTCCGTCGATAGGAGGGTGTGGAGAAACGCTTCGCGATGGGTCAGGGGCACTTGGAGATATGTCTGCTTGAGCGTGGGCGGGATGGTAGCTTGGTTTTCTGTAGAGATTTCAGTGACGAAGATCGGAGGCTTGTTCGCGGGGCGAGGCATGGATTTCAGCGCTCGAACCTCCGGGGTGACTGTGGCTGTGAAGAGGAGTGTTTGGCGACTTGTCGAAGGGGGGAGCGCGGAGAGACAGGTTTCCACGTCCGGCAGCATGCTTCCGGGTCCAGATGCTAGAAGCCGGTCGGCTTCATCGAGAACGACGACGCGTGTGCGGTTGAGGCCGCAGATCGTATCTGCTCCGGAGCTGGTTATATGATCCGCAAGACGACCAGGTGTGGCAATGACTATGTGAGGGCGTTGTGAGAGAGCAATAGCCTGCGGCCGCATTTCGGTTCCACCAGTAATGAGAATAGGCTTCAGAGATTGCGGCGCAGAAATAGCTTTGATTTGCTCAAATATCTGCAGAGCCAATTCCCTATATTTATAAAATTAAGTTAGCAAACCCTTATATATTAGATAATGAATAAATAAATAAATAAAATGATAAAAACGGTATGTCTCCCCAGACTCTCATCAACCAAACTGCACCAAATCTACCGTTTTAGAACTTATCCCCCCCTTTTTGAATAACTCAACTCCGCACGTACCTCGTCGGCGTCAATATCACCGCAAAAACCCCAAACGGATCCTCCGCCCACTTCTGCAAAATCGGCGCCGCAAACGCAACCGTCTTCCCCGAACCCGTCCTACTCCCACCAATGCAATCGCGCCCCTTTATAATCTCCGGTATACACGCTTTCTGAATCGCTGTCGGCCGTTTAATAGCCATTACCGACAACGAGCCTACAAGCCATGGCGCAAGGCCGAGGGAGGCAAATGACGACGAGCCATCCGATGGTGCTGCGGCTGCTAGGGCATCTTTGGCGGTTATGGGGTCTGCGGTTATGATGGTGTTCCCATTATTTCTTCCGGTGGTGTTGTTGCCGGGCTCTGTGGGTTTCTTTTTTATTCGGGAGATGGTTGGGAAGAGGGGTTGTTGTGTTGCTGGTGGTGGTGGTTTCGCTGCTTCTGGGGAGGAGCTTGATGAGGATGATGATGATGATACTCGACGCCTTTTGGACGGGCGGGCTAGCTCTGGTATTTCGACTCCATTGTCTTCGCTAGATGAATCATCCGCAGTAGGGGAATGGTATTGTTCTGGCTCCGATTCCAATTCGGTTTCTATATGTTTTGAAGGAGCCATCTTGCTTAATGATACTAGTTACTATCGAAATATTTTCCTAAGAGCCTGAAAAATATTCTGCCGATTTCCGATAAAGGCGGTGAAGGCGATCAATCCACGTGATCACGAAGCCCTGAAGATGTTCCCCAGACTCTTGGCATCCAGCCCATGCATTGCATGCAAATCATTCGGCACAGAATAATGAAGTGTATCTGCTTTGAGCCACAGCCCGCCACGGTATCTTTGCCTAAACTATTTCAAAAAAATACAATAAAGTAAAATAAAGGGAAAATTTAAAATTAGTCTGAAAAAGAAAAATCTAATTTCCAAAGCGGTGACTACTAACATACTACCAAACCTACGGAAGTTGCAGAGCCCCCCTTGCTCGGAGTCACGCAAACACTATGCTAGCGGCCATGAGAAAGCTAGGAAAGTGGGGAAAAAGGGAAAGCAAGCAAGAAAACAAACCATCAAGAGCTGAAAGAAAAGAGAGCGTGAATATTCCTAGAACTAGAGCCCGCAGTAATGTAACCCAAGAGCAAACTCTTCAAGAAAAAAAGAAAAAAAGAAAAAACAAACAAACAAACGGCCGGAAGTAAAGGGACTAAAAGGAAAAGAAAAGTGACGCCATCAATGTATCCATCCCACGCTCTATCTGCAAAATTAAATCATCTCTTTCCTTGGCCACAAATCGTTATCTCACAAAAGAGAGAAGAAATCAGGCCTAATTTCCATCGCACAAAGATAAACCCCCGTCTTTCCCCGCCAGCCCTTCGCGCGGCACGCGGCATGTTAAAAATTCAAGTTACCCAACCCGGTGGTATACATCTAGTGTAGCATAGCCATCTGCATGCAACATCCATCATCCACAGTAGAGGCCGCTGATAACAAACGAAAATATATGTAGTTACGCACATCGAAAGGGGAAAAAAACACAGCACAACACACTAATTCTCACCTCGACTCGCCCCGGCGCATGGCAGACCTGGCCTGCAGCGCATACGACTCCCCCCTCTCAAGCTCATCCTCAACCGTAGAATCCGAAGACTTGAACAAGCCACCACCCTGCTCGGACGCAGGAGTAACCGTTACATCACTGTCTCCATACCCGTGCGTTCCACCCACATTCTCCATGGTAAAGGGGCTGGCCGTGGGCGCATCGAGGGCAGCGAGTTCCGCCTGCGTAAACCAGCGGGGAAGCAAGAATGTCCGGACGGGGATGAGGATGAGGATGAACACGGGGAACCCGATGGCGGCGATCGTCTGCGTGATGGCGAAGGTTGCGCCGAAGCCGACAAGCTCAATCCCCACGAACGCCCAGATGGCCAGTTTCCGCTCAACGCGCTTGAGCGGGTCGGATGCTGGGGTGAATTTCCTGTCCTGGGCGAGGAATTTTAGCTTCTGCGTCACGCCGTTGCCGAGAAGGGCTTGGACGCCCATGATGAAGAAGAGGCCCGCCATTACTCCCTGCGGGATGAGATGAAGGACGACGAGGAGCGGCCCGCTCATGGTACCCAGCGTCAGCAGACCCTGTGCCAGGTTGCTGAATCGCTGCTCGACGACGTGGTCGATGACGCGCACGGTTTTGCCCTTATTCGTTTCGTCTTCGTCGGCGACCTGGCGGGTTACGCACAGCGCAGCGGTGTGGAAGGGTGCCTGGGGGATCAAGCCGTTGGGGAAAGGGATGCCAAGGATTCCGGCCACGCCAGTCGTTAAACCGAGGAGGAAGATATCCCAGTGGAATCCAGCGGGTTTTCGGAGCGGAAACTCCGTTCCCTGAGCTATCAGGGATGAGACTATCTTATAGATTAGTATCGGCTGTGAGAAGGGAGAAAAAAAAAAAAAGAAAAAAAAAAAAGGGTATGATTAAAAACCATTATGATCAAAGTAAAAAAGGATTGTCAACAGCACGGCGAAAGGTATTGCAAGGAATATGTCCCCGACGTCCATATCCCAGAAATTAACAAGCCAGCTGCGGTCGAGAGTCGGGAAGAAAGCCTTGGTGGTGGGCAGCGTTTCAATGGGTACGTTTTTCATATGGCCTATGTGTACAAATCCCGTGAAGAACACAATCGTGAGCGGTGTACCGTAGTCCTCGATGAATTTTCGGATATATCGCTGGAAGAAATTGCTTTCCCCGACCGCGCCACAGATGTAGGCGCACATGAGCACAAGAAGAGAGACCATGATGGAAAGGTAGGCTGAGGCTTCGCCGGATTTGCGCCACTGGCGCGTGAGGACCTGGATCCCCTTCTGCAGGTAGATGAATGCGACGTAGAATCCGAAAATGTCACAGGAGAAACGGGTGACATATGTCAGAGCGTTGCAGGAGTTGGTAATTGCAAGGATCCAATGCATTATCATTGCCCATCTGGAACCGTGTTAATAATATCTGTTGTATCTTTTCCATGCACGACGCCAGAGTCCATGCCATAATGCATTAGATCCCCGTGTAGGTTTGTTCACTCACATTCCAATCCAGCACATGAAGCCCAGGTAGTTGGTGCCTGTTGGGGACATGATATCATAAACGGTATAGTTAAAGACGGTGATTGGGCCTGTGAACTGGTATGTTAGCAACACGCACACACCCACTCCCCCTGGATAACTCCCTATACCAAGCGATGACGATGTCAATAGGTACAGTACTACTAACCTGTCACTCCAACAATAACCAAGGGCTGGCCTGCAAGCAAAGCGAAGACGACTGCACCCAGCACCGAGGCCAACAACACCTCGTTGACTCCGTAGCTCATGTCTGTTTGTTCGAACATGTCCAAGGAAAATGCAAGAGCGGGCAAGATGCTGCAGGTACAGTAAGTATTCCTATCGTTACCAACATCGTGTGTATCTGTGGAGGCTGTTTAGAAGCTCTGCATTTGGGCGCACTGCTCCATTTTCTCCATTTTCTTCTCATTGTTGTTTGTCCCTCTCACTGGACAGTTCGGCAATATCATGGGCAACGAATAGCCATGATTCCTTCTTCATTCCCCCCTTTTTCCTTCGAGGAGTTTCGAATTGAAAACACATGATGGCAGGGCAAAAGTAGAAGGCAGGGAATGACAAGGAGGGAAGAAAGAGCAGGAAAATGCGGAACAGAAATCATCAGGCAAAGGAAGAAGCCAAAAGAAAAAAGAAAGAAAATTCATATTCTCTGGGCCATACTTTGCAAAATACATATACACCGTCGCCGGCACCACACGGTAATCCCACGCATCCTTCCAGTCGCTCGCATAGTACGGCGCCCGCCTCTTGACATCGCCAATCATGCCCCGGAAAAAATGAACGTGCCACCACTTCTCTATGGCGCGGGAGGTCCTTCTCGTCGTCGTCGCCGTCGAGCTCGAAGGACCTGGGCGCGTCCGGGCCGGCTTAGATTCCTCTGTCACTACCGCGGTCGTTGCGTGTGATACATCCGTTGCCATAGTTGGGCGGTGGGGATGTCACTTCGCGGAATGGAGAGAGGAGATGTTTGGGGCTCTTCCACGGCCTTTATTGCTGGAAGCGCGGCGGGGGCTGCTGGATAGGATGATGGAGATGATGAAGATGATAAGTGGAAATTGGAAATTGGAAATTAGGCGCTGTGGGTGGGGAGAATGAGTCTTCCTTCATTCTGGGGGATGTTTCCCCTCTGGCGAATGCATGAAAGAGAGGAATTCCAATTTATATTAATATGTTTGTTTTTTGTTCAGAATTAATGAGGTTTGATAATAAAAAAGACTGAGATGCCTTCTCTCCAGTCTCTCTCTATTTATCAGATTACTGCGTGTCTTATCGCAGCTGGGTGTGATTGATCGGGCTAAATAAATGTATGTATTGCACATATTTTTTTTTATTTTTTAATTTTTTTTGCACAGGCAGAACTTAGAAGTTTATTATTGGTAACGTTAACTAGTTATTATAGTTAGCGGAGCAGCAGATCCCAGGAAACTTCTTACAAATTCCTCTGAGCAATTAAAGTAACTATCTACGCTCCGTATATGGCCCGGTTACAAACCAGCAGCACACACATCCAGACCACGTCTGAGCATCTTACTGCAAGAGACGCATTCATCTTCTGTTATTCGACTCTCAGTTCTAGCCAGACCCATCGATCCATCCATCATCCCACCACCAGCTTGGCGCTTGGCCAGCGCCTTGATATCCATCGAGCCATTGCAAAGATTCCGGCAACTTACATAGCAGTGCAGCTGAATATGTAGAGATAGATGATCGTCCATCCAATACATGTACATGTACATGTACATAATACATACATACTTGAGAAAAGGCTGATGATGATACGAGAGCTGGTTTGAAACCATCGTCTGTATTTCAAATTGTATGTACGGAGTATATATATATATAGAATGTAAACTCTTCGGCCATTCTTTGAGGGAGGGGAGTAATGCTCAGTTAGTTAGCTAGCTGGTTAATATCCTTAACAGATACTACAATAATAATGGCTGATGCCACGCATCAGCAAACAGGTTAGCTAAACGGTCAGCTTTTCAGTCGACAGAAATTAGTAAACGCAGTCGAACGACAGAAAGGGGAAAAAGCTTCACAGTTGACACGCCCAACTTTTCGTTCTTTTCCTTCCTTGTTGTTCCCTTTTCTTCTTCTTTTTATTATATTTTCCTGTCAGTATTGTATATATATATTTAGAATACCTGCCTGTGTTTCTGAGACTTGGTGATTAACTAAGATACAATTTTGTTTTAGTAAAACTAAAAAAGTAGAACACCCGAGAAACCCTCAATTGGGGGACTCGCGTTAAGATATAAAAAAAAAAATAAAAATAAAAATAAAAACCCTTTTCCTTGGAATGTTAGTAAACAGTTTAATTTAACACATCGATACAAATTTTTATCCTGTCTCATCTGATCGATCCACGGAATAAATTTACGCAGGTGGTGGTGGAGGGGGTTGGTCGCTAGGAGGCTATTAAACACAAAAAAGGGTCAAAGTCAGCGATTCTCCCTTCAAAATTAAAACATTTCACTTCGAGAAGGAGAACGGGAATAAACTTACTGGTGGTGGTGGCCCGTCGGCCGGCGGGGGAGGTGGGGGCGGACTACCCGCACCATACCCGCCAGGGAACATGGCTCCCATCCCTGGTGGTGGCGGCGGCACCGCGTTGAGGCCAGGAGGAGCTCCCATATGCTGTGGAGTCGGGAAAGCTGAGTAACCGGGGTATCCGTATCCTGCATGTCCCACTGGAGCTGCCGGGACCGCTGCCGGAACTGGAGGCGGAATTGGGGCTGGTGCGTGGTGCCGTGGCTGCTGCTGCTGTTGTTGCCAGGGAGGTGGTCCGCCCGGTGCGCCGGGTCCCCCGCCATGTCCCCCGGCATACCCGCCACCGCTGTGAGATCCATATCCATAACCATCGCCGCCGCGACCTTCTCTGTCGCCACGGTCTCCGCCGCCGCGATCACCACGATCGTGCCGAGCGGCCCAGGGGGGCGGCGCCCCGTGTTCGCGGGGGGGATAATCGTCACGAGGCGGCCTTTCTTCTCTTGGCCGTTGCCATGGGGCAGGTCCACCGGTTGGGCCGCGCTCCCATGGCTTCAGCGGACGTTCGCCACCGGCGTAATTGTCATTTTGCTCATAGCCGCCAGGGCCAGCTTCGATGCGACGCTGGGGTTTGTCATCGCTTGGCGGTGCGCCGCCGAGTTCTTGCATGAGTTGCTATAAAAACATCATTTTTGCGTTAGCGAGTTTTCTTTTTGACGAGGAAATTGAAAATTGAAAATTGAAGAATAGGGCTTTATCGAGCCAGAACTTACCTCCATCTCACGGTCCACGGCATCACCGCCACCACGACGGCCAGATTGCACAGGAGGGCCATGATTACGCCAATCAGTCCCTCTCTGGCGGTCCGGACAATCTTTGGCCATGTGTCCAGCATTTCCGCAAACACGGCAAATAATGCTAGCGGTGAAGTTACGTTGCTCGGGACAGTCATATTTGCGATGACCAATTTGACCGCCTAAGTTTTATATTGTTAGATGTCTGTTGTCATTTCTTCTTGGGGGAAATGAGTTACTTACAGTTCTGGCAAGCTTGGTTCTCGTCATCTCTGAGCGTTCCGTTAAGGGCCGCCAGCTCTCGTAGCTGGTTTCGTTTGAGCTCATTTTGGCCTTCGGGAATTGATGCAGCCTATTTTCATCCCCAATCCGTAAGTATATGCATATAAGAAATAGGACCAACAAAAAAAAAAAAAAAAAAAGAAAAGAAAAGAAAAGAAAAACCAAGGGCGAGAGGCCCAAAGAGAGCAGAAAGAAAACACGTACAGTCTCGATAACATTATGAATCAACTTCTTCGCTTTGTTAACCTTTTCTTCGGTATCTGCCATGATTAGACAGTGCAGATCTTCTTCCTGGTTACTAGTGTGAGCCGCGTCAGATCGACCTTTGCCCTCTTTGACGGAGCCCTTGCCCCGAATGGCAATTTTGGCACCAGATTCTGTTTCCATTTTCTTTAGGGTGTTTCCACGAGGTCCGATAAGTAAGCCAACTTTATTAAAAAAAAAAAAGAGCGAGTGGTAGCCTAAGTGTTAGTCTTTGAAGATTTCATCAAAAAAAAAGAAGTAAAGAAGTGATGAATGCGTGCATTAGTAGTTAGGAGGGTTAGTGGCAGAAGAAAGAAAACAAAGAATTCTCTCAAGAAAAGAGAAAAGAAACAGAGAAACCAAAACGACTCGAGAGCTGGCTCGAGTCGTTTTTTCTTTAATAATAAAGAAAAAGCAAGAAAAAAAAAAAAAAAAAAAAGCGGAATGGTTAGGAGTTAGAGGGTTAGTTATCATACTGAAGTTAATCTCTGGATAGTCATTCACGGGCACATAGACTTTCTCCTGTGTTTTAGTCGGACGCCTGTAGTCAGACGGCGGATGATAGTTAGGGATGACTTTCATGGCCTTCTCAATGAGTTTATGGCGTTCGTCTTCCAGGCGCTTCCGGTACCGGTATTCCCTGGTATTCACACGCCTACCGAAGTTATCGTATTGCGGAGCGGGAGATGGGGACCTATACATAACAAAAACGAAATTCATGTTAGGAAACGGATCAACAAACACAGCCAGCTTCCGCGAGTCACGAAAGGTATATATATATAACGCACCTGTCTCCATCCGCCGGCACAACATCGTTGATCCTAAGTTTCTGGCTGATCTCCTCGATGCGGAGGTGCAGCGTGTACGCCTCCAGCTGCTCATTTGTCATATTTGCCATGATCAGGGTGGGCAGGCCCATGAGGCCGGCAGCTTTGTTTTCCTCTGCATCGCCCCATCGGTTGCGCTTCTTGCGCTTCTTCACGCCGTCAACGGGCGGGTCAGCTGGTAATCACGGAGACGAGTTAGTTTATACGTTGTTTTTGCACATGAAGAGCACGTAGACGTAGAGCATGCATTGATTGGGAGGGGAGGGGAGGGTGGCGCGCGCATAATGACTTTTAACTCACCTCGCACAGGACTCCGACCGCGCTTAAAGCCAGCATCTGGCGTCGAAACTGCAGTAGAGTCCTCGCTTTTGGTGTCTTCATCACCTCCAAACTTGCGGCGGCTGCCGAGAGGGATGTTGTTAGATCCTGTGATGCCTTGGTTACGCCACGACATGATTTCTTTGTGTGGGAAATTCTGATGGTTATCAGGCGTTAATCAGGTCAGTTAGCTGGGATGTTGAATGAATGTTTGCATGTTGTGGCAACTTGGATGCCGCAGAAATATAGGTAGGTTTGGTGCATCACGTGATAATTTTCATGATTATGTAATATGAACCACCGCCGCTGCGCCCTCGCCAAGGAAAATTGAACTCTAAATGGATCGGGTTAATTCGACTCCGTAGAGTAGAATTGAGTTCCATGTCATATGTACGTACCGTCAGCATGCATGAAACCCATGCTGAAGAAAATATAAAATCCAAGCCAAGAAGAGACCATCTGCAGAAAACTCCACATTTCCCCCGTACAGAATACTTTCTTCAGCTCCCAGAGTCCCAGCCAGCTGGCCGTTACCCGGGGCATCCACGCTGCAACCAACCAACGTCGTCAGTTTAGTATGTGGTGGAATAGTGTGGGGGGGGGGTGGGCAGGGACAAGGACAGGACAGGGCTGGGCTGGGCTTTGTTAATCTGCCTGCCTCCCCCTGCCCGCCCCAAGATCACAGATCACAATGACACCGTATGTAACTACCTTGTCGCTCACATCCATCCCATACCATACCCTCATGGCATATCTGTGATACTTGATTTGATTTTTTCATTTTTGCGGGGTTCTAGTCGCCGATCCATGCCCATGCAGAATGGGATACAAACAGCCTTTCGCAGTAACGGCTAACGGCCCACCTTAAGCTTCACGTAAAATTGGCGTATTTAGTGCAAGTCATTATAAGCCACTATCACTGCATTGGATGTTTCCGCGCCGATCACTGGGGAAGCAAATGTCATGAACTTAGCGCCGCACAGCCCTTCCTTGTATGGTTAGACCCCTAATTAACTAAATCTCATTATTACGTAATCTGAATCTGATTAGATATGTAATTTTATCTATAAAATATACACCCAGTACAAAATCAAAATTACGTCATGCCATTAAACAGCCGCAATCTGGGCATTTAAACCTAGATAGGAGTGCGGTGGTGCGTACTAAAAATTCCATGCGACTTGGCGTTGCAAGTTTTTTTCCCCGGAGCGTGCGCGGGGCGCATAATGTGCAGAAAGATGATGATACCACAAACAACGAGCAAATTATTGAATGGTTGCAATTTGTACTTGGATGTACTCCTTTGTGACCTCGTGCTGTATGTATGTCACTCACCGCGGAGAAGACCCGCTGCAAGATGCTACCTCCATGGGTACGGTGGATCTCATGATAATAGTAATAGTAATAATACTGATATTAATGTTGTTGTTGTCGTTTCGACGACACGATGTTAGTAAAATGAAGGGTGGTAAGAGGGGGGGGGGGGGGGGTCTTCGTGAGTCAATAGGGGAGGCTTGTATCACTTTGTAGATCTTGCGAGGAAATTGTATTCGACTTGCTCGTTTCAGAATATGTGTCCAAGTCAATATAACAAAACCGAAGCTACATAGTTTATATCCTAAAATACGTACAATGAAAATATATATATATGATAAAATGTGATTTAGAAAGAAGGGGGAACGGAACGGAGGCTGTTTCTCCCCCCTTTTCTTTTTTCTTTTTTTTTTTTTGAGAAAAACGGAAAGTACTCCGTACGTGAGCGAATAAACAAACAAGAATCACCGAAAACAAGTATTTGTTTTGTCGTGAAGGTCGCAAATCGGGTTCGAGAGATAGGATGAGGAGAGGATAGAGAAGGTGTGGATGGAAGGGTGGGTTGTATGTATATATTAAAATATAGACATGAAAAATATCATTTCTCTCCGGCCCCTTTTTATTTCCCCGCCATCTTATAGTACAAGAAGCGTAGATGGGGAGCAAAAAGCGAGAGTAAGCATTAACTCTGCCACGGAAGGGAAAACGGAGCGCGCCGCAAGGGGTTGAGGAAGAGCGAGACAAGTCGGTGGGGGGAAAAGAGAGAAATTGGAAGAAATAGTTCTAATCTACCACGAGAAGCTCTCTTCTAAGAAATCAATATGGATTCCGGATTGCCTCGTACGGCATACTCGGCGGACATCATCGCTCAAGCTACCCGTACCACACACAAGGACGCCCATGGCTCCGATCTGGTTTTCTATCTCGGCATCCACGAGCGTTTGGATGTTGGGTTTGCCGGGGAACATCTGGACGGCTGAGCTGGGGCTGTGGATTTCGCGCGTGTTTCGCGGTCGGGTGATGAAGAGCATGATGCGAAGCATATCGCGGCGCCCTTCCATGGACAGGATTGTGTTCATCCAGGGCCGGATCCATTCGAGGTGCTCTGGTGACTGGATGATCCAGACCAGGGTGACTCTCCGCGCAGAAACGGTGCCCTGGGTATAACCTTCAATAAGATAACGGACGAAGGATACATGGTGTGTGATGCCAACACCGGCCGCGAACAGCAAAACGGTCCCGTAAGAGTCGAGGGAGTGGTCAATTCCATAGGGCCCTTCTACCACAGCCTTGAGCGAGATGCGACCGTCCATGGTGGCACTTGCCCGTTCAAACAGCGTATTTGTGAAGCCTGTTCTTCGACGGATAATCAAAGAAATGGTTGACTTCTGCGTACTGAGAACATCCTGGCGAGACTTGACAAGGCCCTTCTCTTCGGTAAGGTCATCTACTGTCTCGCTCCATGCAGCAGAGAAGGGGTGAGACATCCAGAATCCCACAGACGGCATGTAGAGATACAGGTGCTGGCCAGGCTTGAATTTCCATGGCCTTACAAGTTTCAACGTGATGCGCAGCGCCTCTCCGGGTAGAACTTCAACAACTGCCGTAGTGATCCGTTTCTTACCGAAGTTTCGGTAAATGATGAGGGAAAAGCGGGTTATACGCTGCAACGTGTTAATGAGAGGTATGCTACAAGGAGGGGGGAATTTATGCGAGAATGTATATAAGCAAAAGGAACCAGACTCACTTCAGCTGCCCACAGCACGATGGCTGAAATGATATATTTCAGTGCAGGTTTTGACTTCAAATGCACGCACAAAGTGGCGAAAGCGGTGGCCACGAAGAGCTGGTGGAAATGTAGGAAGGTCTCATAGAATGCATGTCGAATTGCAGACGGCGAATGCAGAGCTAGTACCACGAAAGAAATAATTGCCTGGTCTCTATTAGCTATGTTTCCCAAGAGATATATTGCATGGATGTTGTACTCACAATTAGGCCGGTCATGATGAATTGGCTTTTGAAAGCTGCTTGGACCGCCCCCCAGCCCTCTATTTTGGCGTGTTAGTGGCATGTTATGGTACGTTTTAAATTTTAGGGGAAAAAAAAACGTTGGGAGGACTAACTTGTATTGACTTTGTTTACCATCCACGCGATAACATGGGTGAGGGCCTCCAAAACCACGATCCGTGCAAACCAACGATGCAGAAGGTTCCAGGTGTCAAAAGGAACGTTGAGTAATTTGATAAGAGGATTATTCCTCCCTGCCATGACAACGAGTGGTATTAAATTAACCGTTGCCATGGTCCCTGACCGGTTTCTGATGAGACCCAGGACAGTGGTTTCATCTGACGCATATGGGATCGTGACGCAGCAGAGGACCACGTTCATGGCAATGACCCCCAACAGGAGGAAAGTTTGGAAACGGGTAGGAAGAGTGCCAACGTTCACGGCAGCAGAAAGACGGAATTCCCGGTTATGTCGCGTTCGAAATATAGGAGCGTATACGACCGACCTCTTCAACCAGGCCCAGTAGGGATCTGCTGATGTGAAATATCGTTGGGAATCATTGGTGAGGGTCGTGAGCCGGCGTATATGATTTGAAAGTCGAATGGCATTGTGCCATACGAGGAAGAAGGCGAGGACACATCCTCCAACTAAGAGGGACAGGCGTCCGAGACTGTCATTGAGGAGATCAGCTTCGGTAGGGCCTTTGTCTTTTTTTCCACCACCTGCCCTTTTCTCGTGCTCTGCAACAACTACTGTGCCGAAAACTGATAGGAGTACATGTGCAGATTTCATAATGGGTGTCTTTTTGTTCCGTTCGCGAGCTCCCTCTAGGAACCCCGCGAAAACTAAATGTAGAGGTGAAGAAGCGAAAAATAATAAAGCCAGGCCAAGCTGGGTTTTCTGAGTTTTCTGGGTTCAATACTTGTAGTCCGGCCACAGAGCGGTACCCGAAAAAGAAGCGTCCGGAGAGTTGATAAAGACGGAATCCTGGGACGTGTATTTAAATGAGTTTGTTCAAAGTGAATGACGATATAATATGGAGAACCGCAAATAAGGAAGAATTTGACGCAAGGGCGTGTGATGCAGTGGAGATGCAGTCGTAGTTGCTGTCAGAAGACCGGCAGGATGATTGATGCAGCAGATTGCTGGGCTGCTTGCTTGCTTTGGTTTAGGGGGGCAGCAATTGTGCAGACGTGGATGGAACAGTTCCACCAGATCTTCGCACTTGTCGATCGGAGAGCGCGGGAAGGAAGGCCTTGTCTTGTCACCCTGTGGCGCCGGGTACCATTAACACAGGACTTTAATTGCAACGAGGGCAATAATTATGATGGCAATGATGGTACAGTGCCGTTAGGGAGGGAGGGGGGAGGGGTAGTCAAAATGATCCACAGCTTGGATCAAGGACCTAAGGGCAACGGGCAGATGGATGTATGTGCTTGGTATTGCTTCCGAAGAGCATGGATTGATGCAGGACTGGGTTGGTTCGGTGTATAGTTTAGATTCTTCAAGGCACAAGCATAGGCCGATTGGAATGGGGGTGGGAGTTGTAGTACAGTAAGTGATATTGGATCCGACGAAGCAGGTTTCGTTTTTGTTTAATCTTTAATCCTGAGCCAGCAGAATGAGGAAGAGTGGTCCCTGAAACGAAGTAACGCGAAAAGGGGGCGGGACCCTTGTGTCTTTAGAAGTCGTAATAATCAGAAAAGGACGGAAGGACGGAAGGACGGAAGGACGGGATAGCAGCAGCCAGGCAGAAGGAGTGTGTGTGATGGGATGGGAGTGACCGTAAGAGAAGAAAAGAAAAAAAAGGACTGAATTGGAGGAAGAAAAAGGAGTGTTCTATTTCCTGCTGCTATACCATACCCAGTCGCACACAGAAGGGAGAGGAAAGAAGGAGGAGGTGGAGGAGGAGGAGGTTGAGGTGGAAGCGGAGAGAGTTAGCTAGTGGTTGGTTGGGAGGAGGGAGTGGGAGGAGAGAGTGTGAGATTGTGCGAGAGAGCTGACGGAGAATAATAGCGCCAGCACCACGGGATGTACTCCGTACGCTGTAATCCGTACATCCCGTACAAGGACGTACGTGCATGTACAGCGTACAGTACGGAGTAGTTACAAGGTTGTGCACGGCGCAGAGAATTAATGACTGACAGTAGTTAATAAAGCCACCGGCCGTGTTTGGTTTGGCGGTAGTAGTATCCTTAGCGGGCTCGGGGTGGAGTCTGGGGGCATCAACTGGACATTGGACAAGGGGAACATGGGGGCCCCTTGCACCTGGCTGGCACTGATGGGATAACTACCCTGCTAGCCACTGTCATTCATTTGTTAATTCCCCAGTGACATCTTTTTTGTCAAATTTGTTCGCCCTTCGTCAATCCGGTGGTTTCATTCTCTCGCAACCCAACCCCCCGTAGCTTTGGCTACCTACTACGCAGCGGATGTAGAAGATGAGTTCTATTTTCCTTCCAAGTCCCCGCGGACAATCCCATCCAAAGCCCAAGAATACATAGGCTGAAATAAATAAATAGATAAAACCAAATAAACATTAAAAGAAGAAGCCCGTTCAGGACCAATCACTGCTCTAATCAGAGCTGATGCTCTAATCAGAGCTGATGAATTCATCCAGCGTCGAATTTTCAACTCTGGCAAATTAAGACTGGCAATCCATCCGCCTGGGCGCGCTCTGAGCCAATCCTCACCCGTGGACCGTGGGCCGTGGGCCGTGGACATCACCGAAAATCCTGAAAATGCGCCCTAGAAAGCCTTAACACCGTCATCCACTAGCATCCGCTGGTGGGTTTAACTTATCTCTTGTTGCAACTTGCCAGGCTGGCTGCCCACTGTGCCCAGCCAGTGCCCGGAAAATCCAGAGGACCGAATCAGCGCACCCCTCAGGGCCCAGGGGGAGGGGGGGGGGCTGCAAATTGATCTGACGAACTATACTCCGTAGTTTTGTAGCTGTGGTCCGTGGAACTGTTTCGCCTGCAAGGGCGTTGTCTGCATCGAGTGGCCAGGTGGTAGCGTGGCTTGTTCCTGGAGTCCTGGGTAAAAGTGCCCTGAAACAAGCTAAGCATCTGTAATCTGTATGATAGGTTATTGGATGATGAAACCATCCACATCATTGTTGATAACAATCAATCCATTTATATTATTAATCCTCTGGCCCGCCTTGTAGAAAGAAGAATCAACTCAAATCTGATCAGATAGTTTGACTTTGCAATCAGCGAAAATTGCATCGTGCGTTTTCTTCTTGGTTGGATGTCGAGTCGAATCGAGTCTGCTATCCCCCGCGCCGGAACAGGCTACCGAAGTTACTTATTACTTACGTGCATTCATTCCCGCCTCACTTGCAAGTTAGACTTTGATGTCATCAAGCCACATTACTTATCAAAGCATGATTGTGTGTGTATATCGAATCACGCATTTCCCGCATTCAAATCCAGACAGTTTCGAATTGACTTGGAGTTTGAATTTGAATTGATTCCAGTAAGTTACACAAGGAACCTACACCTGGAAAGCGCCTTTGCAATTGCGGGTTTTGAATGCCCGTTTTTACATCCAATAGCAATAGCATTCATGAACGGCCCTGAACCCTTGTGTACGTACCGTCAATCTGATAAAACCTTCAAATCTTAGACGAAGTACCACCAATACACAGATCACAGGCTCTGACATGAAAAAGGAACCCCCTGTGGGCATGATTTTCTCTCTGAGCAGTTAGTTACATAGTTACAAAGAAACTGGAAACTTGCCCCAGACACAATATTCCGCCCGCGCAAGCGAAACAAGAATATCTTTTCGGGTCGTTCGTACATTATATACTTCCCGTCTCAAGAAGTTCCTTAGACCATCTCCCATCATTCGCATGAAGGCCACGCCTGGCGTTGCCGCTCAGCATCATCACCTGATTATTTGATACATTGATACCTCCATTCTTCTAGACCTTTCCTCCCCCCTTCCCCCCCCTCCCCCTTGACCATGACGATCGATTGATCGATCGATCGATCTTCGAATATATCTCCGATTGCAAAAGGCAGAAATTCCACTCTTGTTGAACTTTGAATAACTATCGGTTGCAAAGAAAAAAGTTGGCTTCTAACTTTGACTTGGAGCGAATTTTTTCGCCGGTCTAGATGTCGGGAAATATTTGAAATATTTCTAGAAGGGGACTAGCTAGCACTTCTTTAAGGCTGTCTTCTGTATGTGCGTGGTGTGCGTCGATGGGTGGGTGGAGGAGAGACGAAGGGGGGGGGATGACTAGATTGTTGCCAGCAATGACATCGAATTGGCTTGTAATGAACTACCCGGAGGCGCATCCAGTACAGGGGCTATGTACATGTACATGTAGTCCGTACCTGCTGGAATGAAAAATGAGTTGTGGTTCCAACACCTTTTACCGCCGCAGAGGACATGCAATGTGCGACGGAAGTAGAGACATCGATCTCCTCCGCATGTTATCCAAATCATCTCTCCCGAGAAACCATCCGCGAACGAGTAAGGAAAAAGAAAAAGGGGACGGGACGCAAAATCCCGAAACTTTCATTCCCATCGAGAGCAAACTCGAAAGAAGAGCCAAACCGTCGTTCCATGTGAAATGTCCGCCTCCCCCCCCCCCCCCCCCCCCTTTTTGTACTGCGGTTACTCTCTGGCATCTTCGGAGAAATATCGAGCCTCGCCCCAACCCTCAATCCCGAACCAAGGGTAGGTATGTACGGGCGGAACGGACACATGGACAGGCCACATACATGATACACAAGTCTCATAGGTAGGCAGGGCCATTTCTGCAAGCCAACGCCGCTTCTAGCCCTGCTGATCTACAAGGCCAGGTACCTATCCGCTTTTCTTGACTGGCTAGAACACATCAGCCCCCTTCTAGCCCAGCCAGTCCCTCAGCATCTGATATCTGAGTTTTTTCGACGGTCACCATTTCCACACACACACACACACACACACACACAAAAAGAATGATGAACAAGTGTTCCTGATGCAGATACCTCCCCATCGCGTTACAGAGTAACAAACCTGGGTAAATCCCGAATCCTAAATAGTGAGCATATCCACGTTTGTTCTGTCTTTCTACACAAAAAATAAAATATAAATAAATAAATAAAATAAAAGCCACCAGGCCCAGCCCGTTTTTTCTTTCAGATATCCACGCATCTATCGCTGTGCGAGGCGCTCAACGAAAAGGAAAGATGAGAGCCAGAACAGAAGATGAGGAGAAAATCGCAACCTCGTCTCTGCATAATCAAAATCACCCATCCATCGGATGAGTGGATGGGGCCCATAATGCTCATGTCCATGCCCATGTCCATGCCCATGTCCAGGTCTCTGTTGGAGTACCTATTCTATTCTTTTGCTCTTCTTAGGACTGGCCTACCAACGCCACCATTTTGTGCGTAGCCGGTGAAGAGAGGGAGGGAGGAGGTTATCATCTGATTTCCAAAGCTGATGATAGATTGATGGTTGAACGTTGGATGGGTGGGTGGGATTTGGTTTTCAAATCGACATAAGGGTTGGGTTGTTGTTGGGTGTGCTTGTCGCCATCACTTCAGTAGAATAGGTATAAAGAATATATTTTCATTTTCGTTCCGTTTATTTTCAACTAGATGAAAGGAAAAATAAATAAGAATAAAAATAAAAATAAAAGAAATATTATTTATATTCTACATTCTCTATAATTAATTAAATACATGAAAAAAAAAAAAAATATCTGCAATCAAATACTCTGATGATTGCTTAAAGCAGATATAAAAAATAAAAAAGAATGGGAGGAAAAAGAAAAAAGAAGAAAAAGAAATATAGAGTTAAATGAATGAAAGAGAGAATCAGAGAATCAGGAGTAGTTAGTAAGTAGTATATGCTGAGCAGTTATGGTAGGTAGACAGAAGGTAAAGGTAGGTAGGAGATACATTACATGTATGTATATAGGCACATGACATGAGTGTTTCACTGAAGAGCTGCTCTCACAAGTAATGTAGAAACAGAAAATGAAGTTGGAAACAAAAAAAAAAAAAAAAAAAAAAAAAAAAAAAAAAAAAAAAAACGAATCGTGGGGTAGAAGGGTAGAAGTGAAGTGAAGTGAACATAAAAGAAAAGAAGAGAAGGAAAGGGAAAGATGCAAATATTTAATTAGACGAGTAAGAAGAAAAAGGCAACTGAAATGAAAGGAAGAAGAAGAAGAGGAGAGAGAGACATCTCATTCCGAGAAAACTTGCTGAAGCACTCTGGCAGAGGTAAAAAGCAATGAAAAAAAGGGGGCCTGGCATATAAAAATTAAAGCGGTCTGGTATCCGCGTGGCGCCATATCCAAATGTTTCTCTCTCTCTCCAGATATCCTGAATGATCACTCGCTGAAATTGTGGTTTTGCCCTGCGGCCAGCCACGTAAGATGCAGTATACGCATTTGAGCAAAGAGAAGTAAGGGCGGGCGAAAAGTAAACAAAGGCTGAAGTCATCAAGGCAATTAATATAAAACAGTTCTGAACATCTCTTCTTCTTTATTCTTTCTCACTTGGGTTGGCGTCAGCCTATTTTACAGGACAAGAAAAGACTGCGACGAGCACTAGCCAAGAGAAAGATTCAAAAAGGGGAGTAAAGAGTCCAATAATAATAATAAGGAGAAAAAGAGGGGGGGGCGGGTATCATCTCATTTAAACGTGTGTTTCAGGTTTCTCCATGATGTAGGCAACGGAGTCGTCGCTCGGGCAATAGGCGGGCCATTGGATCCACAATGGCCATTGCCTCTACCAGCCAACACTGAAAGGCGGTCCTTTTCTTCCCTGATCGCGGCCCTACGGGCAGCACGTAGCTCCTCGACGCGTGCTTGTGTCAGCCTGAATCGCCGTGCGAAACACTCATCCGCCAGGGCGCTTGCATCGATAAGTTTTTTTGGCGCTGCTTGCACGACCTGGAAGATCTCCATCGGATCGCTGAGGCTGAGTATTTCTTTTTCACTGCTCTTGAAAATCGCCAGAGCGACTCTGAAAAAAGTTCTTGAGCCCTCATAGAAGAAAACATCCCAGATGCGCAGTGTAGTTTCAAGTGGTAAGCTGCCGATGAACAGAGACATTAACCAGCTTGTTAGGCCAAGCGTAATGTCGGGTAGTCGGGTTTTTGTGTTAATTGGTGGAGGTTTGGACTTGGGAGTGGTTGGGGTTGTGCTAGCAACCTTTGTGTATACTGCAGGCATTGAATCTTTGAGGACTACCATGAGGATCCAAAGATCAATGTTTGCGCCTTCAAGACTGATTTCATGAGTTCCAGGTAGGTAAGATGATGTGATAATGTCAAGCATCCAAAATGCTTTCTCTTCGGGCATAAAGAGTAGAAGCATCCCGGCAATGAAATTGAGAGATTGTGTGTAACCGATTTTCGGATTATGTGCTGCAAATGCATACAATACACGACGCAATGACTGAATAATTTCAGCTTCCGGAGTTTTAGAGAGATATTTTGGATTGCTGCTGCCGCTTTCTGGAGATGAGTTGGCTCCCATATTAGGTAGAGGATCTGGCTTGAAGTGGATGTTATCCGGAAACGTTCTATGGAGATCCCGTTCAATATGCTCTTTATCGTCATTTGAAGGCCCATTAATGCTCTGTTCGACAAGCTGGTTATAATGACCCCGGAATCTATGGTAGCGCTCATATCCGCCGGCGTAATAAAACCAAGCTGCGCCACGGTATTCAGGGGGTATTCCTTTCCTGACATAGCGCTTGACCTTGGTAGACTTTGGTGGGAATGTAACGGGATTATCAGTCGGCAGGCCATATTCCTTTAATAGCTCCTCCCACTTCTGTTTTCGGGACTCCTGATACGTAGAATAGTTACGAAACCAAGCGTCGTACCCACCGGGCGATATGTGGTTTGACGACCTTTGGAAACCATATTGATCACGTAGACCAGTCGCAGGAGATCGCGGGGGTGGCACCACACCCGGAAGGGCGGGGGGTATCACCAACCTCATGGGTTTACGCTGGGAGGAGGTTCCAACAGGTTTTCTTTCGATCACTGGAGGGGTCGCTTGATGCGCCATGTCACTATTAATAGCCTCCTGGAGTTCTACAGAACGTTGCTGGTCAGTGACTTGGCTCTCAACGACTGTTACCTCGGTCAATGGTGTTTCAGTCTCAGGTGCTTCATTCTTCGGTGCCTCAGCCATTGGAGTCGCATATTTTGACGAGCCGGTAGTACTTTCAGGGGGGTCATCCGTAAAGCCATGTAGATACAGTGATATGGCGTCCTCAACACTAATTCCTCCATCTATATCAGATTCGTCAGGCGATAAATCGGTCACAGAACTGTTTTTCGTAGCAATACTGCTTCTTTCCGTACCACTCGTTGGGTCTATACTCGACGCCGTCAAAGCAGATTGCGCGCTGGACCGTACCTCACTGTCAATGTGAAGCTCAGACGGAGGATAGTGGGGTGCAAACCGTGGCTGAGCCGGACTCAAAGCGGGCGGGAGTTGATCAAGGCGGAACGGCGAACGTTGCCTTGAGCGAATATTTGAAGTTGACGCGGTAGATTTTAGACCCATTCGAGGGTTCCTATATTGTGGCGGTGGCCGTGTCCTTTCTGTATCGTTCCTGGACAGCCATGATGACTGGCCATCATATTCGGGGACTGCCGGAAAAGTTGGTGATCGGTAAGCTGGAGGGATAGGGCTTGTAGGTGATTGATAAGTTGCAGGGGCATTGGTTATACTAGGTTGACTCGAGGAGGCTTCAGGAATTGTAGGTTGGTAGGTCGGAGATCTGCTGGGGTGAAATGCGCGGTAGGGACTGACGGGACTGACGGGACTGACGGGAGGGCCATTTTGGGGTGGAGCGGATGTCGCGACTTTTGTCAATGGGTGTGGAAAGGCTCCATGGCGGTGCTGAGGTCTCTTGACATTGATTCTACTATCGGGAGGATGATACCTGGCATTTCCATTTTGTGTGACCATTGCCACCTAGGAAGAGAATATTCGTTCTGGACATTTGTTTGGAGAGTTCGATGGACTTTTTCCGCTAGCCTGTCGCCGCAACGAAAACCAAAAACAACTGAAAGATTGCCAATTGAGGTATGCTAAAATATGAACTGGTAAAGAGGATGTAAAGAATGTAGGAGAGTTGATCTGAGAAGCTGCGTAGTTTGGTGTCGGGTAGTAGCCGGAGGGCAAACGGGTGTGCAAAGAACAGAATGATAACGGGCCAGGGTTCCAGCACTACAACGCCCGCGAGCTTCTCAGGAGCCAGCCAGAGGTCAATTGCAGTGAAGCATGTCGTCCCGTCAAACTGGGAATAACAGAAAAGGGAGGAATTGAAGAAGTCGACAGACGCCAGCTCGAGGGCGGTCGTCAAAGGAAGGTTGAGATACGAGTTTGCCCCGGCGGAACCGCGGGAAGTCGAAACCAGAGCTCTGTGTCTGTCGCTTACCAAGACGGACTAGTTGAGCCTCCTACTCTACTCCGGCCCAGCGCAGTCACGACCAACTTCCAAGCGTCCAAGGTTCACTAACAAGGCAGACACCGCCAATGATACGAGCCAGAGAACTCCATTGGCACCGTTTTCAGGAACATTGATTGTCGCTGTTCAAGTCTTGCCTGGCTCGCCCACCAATTACAAAAGGGGAACTGAACAGTGGAGGCCAACACCCCGCCATGCAACCCATGCTCCTCGAACGAGGTATTTTCTCTAACCGCCCGCAAAGAACCCAAAAACCACAAAAAAATCTTGTTCTGCATGAAAGCAACAAAGCAATAGGCAAGGAATCCTTATTATTGTTTGGGGGTACGCCTGCATCAATGATCAATGTGAGTTTAGGTTTTGCTGATACTCACTAAATGAAATATGCCAGGTTTGCGCCACAATTTTTCTCCGGATTTTTTCCCTTTGACATGTTCGTGGCCAAAACAGCCTGTTGAGCAACAATTGACTTGCAGCCATGCATGCTGCACGCCTTTCCAAACATCAACACGTGCTACTTCATGGAAGCTTGATCAAAACTTGAACCAGACGGGTTATGAGCGACGAAAGTGCAGCCACTGTAAAAAGGGCGGCAACAAGAACAAATACCTCTCTTATCCATGGGCGCATCCCACGCAGAAGTGATTTCCCGACGCGGATCCGCTAAAAGCTGTGTTTGAAGCCAAATTAACGAACCATGCAATTTGCCGGCTTCGTGCAGGTTGCCTTTTTTTTTTTTTTGAATTGCATAGGCATCCTCTGTGAAATCACATCTTCAATTTCCTGTTCTCAGTCCGAGAGCGAGGACATAAAAACCGTCGAGTCAGGCGGTCGGGCTGCAAAGCGTTAACTGCGCCGACTATATATCATCTCTTCCGTTCTTACTCATTCCTGGGATTTCTGCTGGAATTATAACCTAGGGCATGCAAGTTGAGAATGTGCCACTAAAACAATGCGCCTGCATCGCTGAACTATTTTTAATTGAGAGGGATATTTAATTAGCTCTTATTTAATGAAACCGGTGAGGTGTGCCGGTCGGTCCTCGAGCAAGGGACCCAAACACCTCCCGTCCATTCCAGGAGAATCCTACGGCCTAATGGGCCCCTCCTCTACGCTGTGGGCTGCTTTGTTTTGCCGCTTCCATCTCAAAATATCAATCAGCCCTAAAGTCGTTGGTGATTGCAAGGATCCATCGGAGCAAATGAGTTTCCTTTACATCTCCGTTGCCTACTCCACCGAAATCCGAAATTTCGCGGACTTCGCCCGCCCCGCGAAACAGAAGTGTTTCCTCGGCGGGTTTTGTTTGAGATTGTATCGTGGGCCTTCGAATGAGAGAAGGAGCACTCAGATAAGCAAATCCTCGTCTTTATACCCCCGACAGTCAATTCTATTATTATTCTAGCCTCCATGGATAGTTCCTTTTAGGAAGGCTAGCTGGGATGTTAGGCCATCTTTGTAGCCTGCGTTCAGAACTAGGAACGTCGGGGTGAGATTGCCGGAGTACTGTACAATGTATGATAGTGCCCAAGCACAGTGGTGAGGATAACCATCTTATTTATCTACGGAGTGCTGCTATCCTGGATCTCCCCAATCAACATTGAGATGGCTGACTATACTTATGTTACAGGTAAGCTCTGAAACTTTCATTGTTCCTTCCCTTCTGTCTCGTCGAAAGCAAGATTCGCCAACAGTGACATTGCAGAGTTATAAAAAACCTTGATAGCCATATATAAGTATTAGCACATCGAGAAACACCCTTACTCTTACTCCTTCGTTTCGCTCTAACTTATACATATTTTCGCTGGGAGAACAAAAATAATGTCTGAAGTTTTACCTTTGCTTGATGGTGAACTCAGATAAATGCAATTTAATCAGCAAAACCACTTTACACTGCAGCGGAATGTCCAATCCAGACTCTAGCTACTGGTTATTAATATCTCGTGGTTTATATATCTATATTAGAATCGGCAATTTACCCGAGCCTATCTCTCTCTATCTCTCTCTTTCTCTAACAAATCCATCTCCACAGCGTAGTTACGAAGACTTCATAAAGGAAACGATCAGAAAAATAAACGCCAGATAGTACCTGCATGCAAGGCCAGAAAGAAAAAAACATGCAAAGGAACCAAAAATCGAAGCATAACCTCCCCTCTGCCCAACACTTTCTTCCCATCAACGCTGGCGAGAATGCACATGAATATGCCCAGGAACCCTAACATGTAGAAAGAAAAGGAGAGAACATGCCCACCGAAAGTATTGGATATGACCAGGGACAAGAACCATGATGCCCACCATCAAACCCTCAATAAAGCGAACAAAACCAAATGGTAATGCAGGGAAAGAAAAGATGAAAAATGTAGCAGAGGGATAATCGTAAAAAAAAATCAAACCCATCCAACAACCAATCGCCCGCTCTACCTAGCCTTTTCACCCCGCCCGCCCCCTCTCTCATCGGAAATAAGCCCCCAGCAATCTACCCACAGCCCCACCTGCATCTATCTATAACATTTCTATGCCACCCTTCCCCCCAAATTCAACTATTTCCCCGATGCATACTTCCTCGTCCACTCTCTAGCAATCTCATCGAACCTCTTACGATCATCGCGATACTGTTCCGCAATACGGCCCTCGACTGCATCATCCGGCATCGGCTCGACAAGCAACTGTCTCGCGAACTCCAGCACCGCAGCAATCCGGGACGAAGGCTTCCACTCGTCAGACTTGAGCATCCCTAGACACATGCTCCCCTTGTCATCGTTGGTAACGTTTGGGTGGTAGATTTTTGTGTCGAAGGAGACTGTGGGCGGTTTGAAGGGGTAGTCGTTTGGGAGGGAGAGGTTTATGATGAAGTTGCCGCCCTGGTGGGGTGGGGACACGTGTGAGTGAGTTTTTGTGTGTATTTGTATTCTAGTTGTATATATATGAACAGACAAGAGGGGGTGGGAAGGACATCTTTGGTCTTGTGTCTTTTTTCTTTTCTTTGTCTTTTTCTTTTCTCCTCTGCGTGAACTATTCGGGAGGAATACGTACATTGTACGGTGAGGATTCGGGACCCTGCATGTGGACTTTCCAGTTATAGAGGTCTGAGCCATTTGCGAGAGTGACGGAGATGCCCGTTGGCGGCGACTCCATTAGTTCATTGAACTCCTATATCGACGATTTGGCGCCATCAGCATACCGCCGCATCCCGGAACTTCTGCGTCGCGTGGGCAAAAAGAAATGCGGGGGAGGGGCTGGCTGAGAGATCTGCTTACCTTAGCGATACGTTTTTGGCTCCCCATTATTGCCTTGTGTGAGGAGTCTGCACGTTTCTATGTGTATGTCTAAAAAGGATGGGGAGTCGGGAAGAATGAATTGTGGTGGTGGTTGTTGATAACGAAGAGGGTGTGATATGACTCTGAACTTGCTTGTTGCCTTGAAAGTTGTAACTGGGCGAGGCGGCGGGGAGCAGGTGGAGACTGAGCGGGCAAGCTAAGCATAGTTTTCGCTGCTAGAAAACAACAGCCAGAACAGCAACAAAGGTTTATTAAATTAATTACTTTGTGCAGACGTGATTGGCTTCATGCTGATTCTCTTATGCTGCCAAACTTTCCAATACCTAGAAACAACAGAAATATCTCCACTTGCTTGGAGTTATGATGCGCGTCAACCGGCCACATACCAATCCTTCCATGCCCGGTATCTGAATTGAGAAGAAGTTGTGACGTTTAGATAAACTCATTTATTTATTTTTATTTTTTTTACTCTCTCTACTTTTACTTTAATTCTCAAGATATCAACTCCGCTGCTGCTTCTACAGACCAGTTAATTTGCATTGAAGTAATTTTTAAACGCCAGTGTCGATGAACTAACAGGCCTGGAGCCAATTATCAGCAAACGCGGGATTTGGGCTTTGCGTCTCTGAAAATCGAAGTCCGAGGTATGGCCCTATAGCTCATGGCTTAGTAGGGAGCTGACAGGATGAACTCGCATGTCTCTGAATGGACTTGAAGCTTGCAAATATTTGAGTAGTATCAGGCCTCGGTCAATTCCCATTGATCCCACTTTCATGATAATGACGACGGATAAGCTCTCCAAATACGACCATGCGATGAACATTGTCATTCCCAAAGGCCAAACGTAGCAAGTACAAAAGTGAAAAATAAAATAAAAATAAAAAACGCTGCCATCGGAGAAAACCACGGGTGTGTAAAGAAACCTGATTCAATCAAACGAAAACCAGACGAGAAAACCTAACTCCATCCGTTCTTGAATACAAAATTATCCTTCTTTTCTAGGATTGAGAAAGAGGGAGAAGGAGAAATAGATAGCGCGAGCGAGCAGGAGAAATTTTTATAAATAATCTAACCCCAGAAGAAAATATTCTATTCCCGTTGTAAGATAACCATCAATCCCATGAAGCCTAATAAAACGCTCTTCAGCCACGGATGTTCGGAGAGCATAATCGTAACGTATCCAACAGCTGGTATGTAGCCTCGTACACTGCCCACGATATCCTCTTTCCGGTCTAGATAGTCCTGGCCCCGAGCGTACAATTCAGTGTCGTCTGACAGGTTGTTATCGCCCTTTGTGAGCAGTTTTTGCGACTCGAGGGAAGATGGCGAGGCCCTGTGAAGACAGTAAATATAATATATATATATATTAGGCATAACGACACAATCCCTTCCCCCATTTTTTTTATAATTTTTTTTATAATTTTTTGAAAAGGGTGAAGAAAAGAAAAACAACGTACTCAACACCCTGCTTCCCACCCTTCTTCGTCTTATCCTTACCAGGTACGTCCGGAAACGTCCTCATGACCCGATGCACAATCGGAATATCCTTGCCGCGCACATTATACACCACGATCTCCCCAACGTCCACGCGCGGGCTCCGGTTCCACAGAAACAATAGATCCCCGCGCTGGAAGGCGGGCTCCATACTTCCCGACAGCACGACGACGATGGGCGAGGCGGAGTTGGTGTAGACGGATAGGCCCTTCCAGAGCATGAAGGCGGTGGAGAGAACGAGGGCGAAGTTGAGCACCTGCGTAAATGTCTGGCGCGGGTTCGCCATGTAGGGGGATAAGGAGGAGAGCATGGTTGCGGTTGTAGTTGTGGTTGCGGTTATAGTTGCGGGAGTGGATTGTATTTCACCAGCGTGTGTCGGGATGGAGGTTGTTTCGAGGGAGTGGGTGGAAATTAGCTGAGCATAGCTTGTAGCAATATGGAGCTATTCAAATTGGAAGCACGATATGCTCGTTTATTGTCTAGTTGTTCATAGCAACTGCTGTGCACAGTTCAAAGATGCCTGTGTGCCGAATGGTGCTCATCTCGCGGCTGAGATCTGGTCAGTTCTAACCTAGGTAAGTCAAACAGCTCCTGAGGTCAGTGCTGATTGGACACAAATTTAGATTTCTTCAGCCAATCAAAACCCTAACTATTTAATAGGAGCTTCAACCCCCCTTTTGTTTCACCAGTCTTTGTACTGTACATCCATGGATAGGTATGGCCATGCAGCTTGTACCGCTACAAAGGATATAAAATGTTAGCCGCAAATAAATTTATCCCTAGCAGAGATATTAAGCATTTTGTCTGTCGACGACATCCTGTCTTGAACTTGCTACCTGTTTGCAGAATAACTCCCTGAAATTAAAACAAAAAACACAGAATCCATGGATATCAAACCCGTTCCAAATACGAACATAGCCCATTGTTAATTCCGCGTTTGTTTTAACAGACCAAATCTCAGGCAATAAAGTATTGACTCATCAGTTTCTCCTCGTCTCGTCGAACATTTACATCATGTCACATCGTCATGCGACGAACGAAAGTGCTTCCCTGCGCTCCTTTCCTGCACAGACCATATCTTCACACCAAACAATCCTCAAACTATCATAGTCCCCAGTGTCGACTGAAAATGTCTCATTGCACATTTGCCCGGTCCATCGATTTCCATCTTTGCCGCTCTAATCAGTACAGTTTTCTTCAAATCCTTGAATTTACTGACAGTGTCCCAGTACAAGCGCCCCTCAGTCCTCGATGCAGCGGTCATATGCACAACCAGCCACTCAATCAGGTACGCCCTCAACGGCTCTTCCTTCGCATGGTGTTCTGCCAGTGTACTTGACGGAGGAGCCCCAGTTGTTGGAGTCCCCGTTAGCAGGGGGCTACTACCTGGATCCACGGTGTGATTATTGGCATCAAGTCGTGCAAACACATATGCAACCAGCGTCAACATCGTCTTGTAACTGATCACGGGAAATCCGAGACGGAGTTTCCGTAGAACGAGCGCTTGCAATGCTGGTATCTCAAATTTCTGCGCTAGTAGATAGATGTATCCGCAGCGCAGGACTTCCTTCTCATGCTCTTCGTGGGTGACAAGACCTTCGAGGTAGAAGGTTATACCGCGATTGGGGGCAGTGGGAGGAGGTTCCCTCTCGAGATGGTGATGTCTTCTCCATGAAGCGATGAGTTGAGGGGTATATTCCCCAATCTTTAGGAAGGAGAGTAGCACTGCGAAATCGGCGTGGGAGGTGCTGTCGAGAACTGGATCACTGGCAATTGTGGATTGGTTTCGCGTCATGAGGCATCTCTCCAGGAAGCCGGATTTAGTGAGGCATTGGCGTGGCATGTTGTAGACTTTGCTGCTAGCTCCTGTTCCAATGTATACATCTACTCTGCACTGGAGAGGCTCATTGCTGTTGTGTTGTTAGAAAACGGGATGTACAGTACTTTGTGATTGGAGGGATCCAGATAGAAAGAGTAGAACTGAACATGCAATGTTAAACTTACCAGCGAGCCCTTTCTTGAGAATCCGGTACTTTGGCGGTCTGGGCGGCTTCCGCAACCTGGGCAACTGGTTTTTCGACGCTGTCGTCTGATAAAATATATCCATCATTATCTCTGTTACTCTGGGCTGGAGGGCTAATTTGCTGAATCCTCTTGGTGAAAGTACCCGCAGCAGCCACGAGTGATTGCAGTTTGCCCTGCGTCATTTCTTTTCGCGCCTTAAACTCCCCAGGCGCCATCCGTTCCCAAAATGTAATATCCTGGCCCTCCAAAACCCAGTTGAGAACTTCGCAGAACTCTGAGTAATCAGGGGAAGCGTCAAATTCATCGTATCGTGCGCGGTGGATTTCGAACAGATGAATGAAGTGTACCCATATTCTTGAACGTAAGGCTATTTATTAGCTACTTTTCAACCTAAACGCACGCAAACTCACAAAATGCAGATGCAAATTTATTCTAAATAGCCATCGGATATGGTATGCGTACACTTTCCCCTTCTTCGGAAGGTATACAGGATAATGACGACGATCAAGTTGAGTCTTCCACTGGCCGTTTTTGGGGAGCGAACCGATCCGACGATGGCGCCAGACTTCGTCAGATATCATATCCCGAGAGCAGATGACACCAATCCAGAGCTCTTTCTTCTCTCTATCGCGATATTGAACGAGAAAACATTCACCGGGATTGAGGGACCTGATGGGCCGGATTTTTGGGTAGAACTGAGAGACCTTATCCATGTTCCCAACCTGCTCGTTTTTCTGTCCGTTTAGGGAGGTTGGGTATATGAATGGAACAAAATGAGTGTATTGTGCAAAGGAAGAGAAAAGGCTCAATTATTAGAGTGGCCGGCGTGTTGAATTTTGTTGGAGGATGGTACATGTGCAGTTCTGGAGCGTTGGTGTGATGGATAGGGGTTTTGTTTTCCTTTTTCCTTTTTTTTAAAAAGAATTCTAAAAGTGGCACTGGAGAGAGCTTCAATGGATACCAACACATTGAATTGAGCGGACCCGTTTTAGCCCGCATACGTTGCTACTGTGCTAGGTAGCCAAGGCTGAAAGGGACTTTCGCCCGCGAACAACACAAAAGATGCTTGCCGTGTTTCAACTGCGCTTGAGTAGTTGAGAATGATGAATCTCAATTATCTTACCTGAAACATATGAGACGAAAACAATAGGAGACAGATAAAAAAGTTGTTGGATGAAGAATAGCTTCTTCATACATGGGAAATATCGCTCTTAGTAGACGGGACCATTGTGTATCAATCAGGACTAAGTAGCTTGTCTACAATTGTTTACGAAAATATCAAAGAGGAAAAAGAGGAAAGGTTTTGAGGTGGCCGAATCTCTCATATTCTTGCAAAAACCTGATCATGCGAGGTTCATCGCAGCCGGGAAGTATAGTACAAAACACACACCTCCTCATCAAGGCGCGCTGATAGCAGAAGTCCAAAATAGACAGACGCAGTAGATGGGTAAATAAGAAAAAGGTATTAATAAACCAAAATAGCAAAAGGAAAATCGTTGCGAAAGACGTCGCGGGACTTGGCTGTTAAATGCTTTCCTTCCGGAGGATTAGTTTAAGACGTGAAGGCAAATTGCTGGTGTACGTTATTAGGGGGAGGAGATATTAAAAAGAGTAGAGGGGGTTTTTCTTCTAAACCAAAATTTGCGGCCAACCTCGAACAGAAGGGAAGTTTTTTATTTGAAGAAAGAGGAAAAACAACCTCGGAATCTTTCTCGGTTTTAATCCTGCACATTCTGGTTAGATGCTCCCTGAAATCCGACTTGATAACTCCGAGGCGTTCGATTAATTCCGTAAAAACTCCGTGCAATCTCATCTTTTAGATGACCTTGGGAGATCGGTTGTTACTGTTGGGCCGGGCACAAAGACGTAAGCTCCTTGGCGAATTGGCAAACAAAACAGTAGATTAGCAAACAAGGTAAGAAGAAAGGGGAGCTTACCTGATCTCGACAATGTCATCGATGTGGTTGCACATTGCCACGAAAAGATCGAAAAACAATTTGCCGCCACTCTCCATCTCCATCTGCATGGTTCCACTCCTCTTAAAAGTCTTACGACTTCTGATGATCAGGGCAAGAAAATGAGCGCGGAGCCGCGACTCGTTGTCTGGTGTATGGTCATACGCATACCGAGCCGATCGAAGGATCACGTCGACAGGGATTCCTGTCTGAAGGCCTTGTTTCCGAAGAGCAAGGCGCTTTAGCTCCTCCAAGCCGTACTTCTCAGCAGCGCAGTACACGGCGGTATCTCGGAGGATATAGTCGCCGACACCAGTGTGGAAAATTGTGGATTCGCATGATCCGCGGCCTCCTTTATTTTGGGGGTCCTGGGCATCCTCGAGTGCCCAAGAGTTGCGACGTCTGTTGTGCAGCAGACGAGGATAATAGTCACCCTTGTAGAGGTACTCGAGAATACAGGACAGTATCTCCGGTTCTCTGGAAAGAAATAAGCATTTGGACATTTTCCATCTCCGTAAACGTTAGTATACTTACTCGTCAGGCAGGCCCACTTGCTTGGGGCTACCATCGAGAATTTGGCCTTTTAGGGCAGTAACAAAGTAGGGTGAAACGGACAGGACATCCTCATGAGCAGCGAAAAGACGCTGTTCATGACCCACAATCATGGTGATTATGGGGCTAGTGATTTTGCTTGTTGAAAAGTCAGAGAGGATCTTCATAGAGTAGGAAGCGGTGATTCACCAACCTTCCAACCGGTGGACTGTCCAGTTTCTCCTGCATCTTGACCTTCGTGCGCTCGCGATAGATCTTCTTGGTCGGCTTGACGGCCTTGCCCACCCGATCCCTTGTGGTAAAAGAACGTTTGAACATTGTTGCGTCGAAGTCGTAAATGAAAACTTGTCGAAGGCTGAAAATCAAACGAAAGAAGAACGAAGGACAATAAAGAGCGGCGGAAGAACCCAGGGTTTTATATAATGAGCGTGAGGGCTTTGTGCCAGGATTGAAGACGACGCTGCTTGAATCACGCACGTAGCATGGGAGCCTTGGAAGCCTTTATTCAAGAATTCAGTCCTCTGACCACCCAACTCCCGAGGGAGAAAAGGACGACAGGAAGAATGCGTTCTCGAAGCGGCTTTTCGCACAAGATTCCACAAATTGAAACCAGTGTGCGGGAGAGAAACGGTCAGCTCTGAGAAGCGTGAGGAAGAGAGGAGAAAGAGAAAGGAAGTGGGAATGCGAGCGACGACGTTGATATGCTGGCAGCAGGTCATGTGATACCCCGGACGGCACTAAACCGTGGGCTGGGGCGGAGTTAGGGCAAGGCAGCCACTGGGGATCACCATTCAACCACGAAAGGGGCTGCATCCCACCAGCCAGTTGCGTCCCGTCAGCGCTGGGCATTGACCATTGTTCATCGTGATATTGGCCAATCCACTTAGCATGTACTTGGCGTGACTCAAGCCAGGGATTTGTCCGTCTTCCTGGGCCTTGTGTGGCTCGGGAGTGGATTTGACACGCCCGGACCCATTCATCGGAATGCAATGGCCGAACCATATTTGGACCACAAACTCGCAGAGCCACACCTGGATAGCCACCTGGCAGGAGGAGAACAGTTAAGGCTGGGGCTGGGTCAGGAACAGACCGGGACCCGAACTGCGAACTATCATCATCATCTTCATCGTCACCCACCCACCCACCAATATTCCCCTGCTTTGACCACACATCGCGACGTTTAGCCGAGCTATTCGTCAAATGAAGCTTCAATTCTCCAGCCGCCTCATCTATCTTACACAATCCCCCAATACGTTTGCCCGCAGACCTGGCATTGTCCTTCCTCGCCTTTCTTCGCAACTTCCAAGTCATATGGTTCTCGTTGAAAGAACACACGCGATTAGCTACAAGAACCACGTCGTTGCGTTTATTCGCTGCTTGTCTGTTTATTGCTACCATGATTGGCAGCTCCCATCCCCATGCAGTGTTCCTGGAAGAAGTTATGCGAACCGCGTGCAAATCATTATTATCTTTGTAAACTCTTAAAGGGCCCTAGGTCTTCTTATTTTCCCTCTTTATATGGCAGTTCTCTTTCCATACCGAAACCGTGTTTAGACATTATTTGCCCGGCCTTAGCTTCAATTTCCCGGCCAAGACAGATTGCGAGGCCACGAGCCCGCTTCTTTTCTTCTTGTCTCCGCAGTAGATTTTAACACCGTGGTTTCTCAGTGTTATTTTGAAATGACTTTTTCCTCTTTTTCTGTTCTCAATTCTCGAAGTCTATTTACACCTTGCAAGATACATATGGGTATATCCATTCAAGAGTAAGGCTACTTCTATGGCCAATGATGAATTGAGAAGCTCCACGACGAAATACTGTTCCTGTTGTCCAAACCACGAGAAATAGAGCACCAAACCATAGACAAACTAGCTGTAGAAAAAAGTAGTTCCTTAAGAAGGCTACGCACACGAGCTATATAATCGCTCTTCTTCGGACTGGGGGCTTGATTCGTGTTCATTCTAGGAAGGAGGGCAGCCACTACCACAGGACTCGGCTCTTACTAACACAAAATTCATTACAACCTTTTGAAGGCATAGTCATGTAAACTAAACACGTATTCTTAGATAGCTATGTGCTATGGAAGTGATGTTTGCGAGTGAACATGCTAGCATCATGTGATTAATGGTTTGGGGTGCCTGGCGAACTAAAACCCAATCGACGATAAGCTGTGGTCCTAGCGTAAAGTATGTTCGTGCCACTAGCCACACCATTGGATCTTCGGACGAGACTGGGAATTGAACAATGCAATGAGTGGGGCGTTCCCTAATAAAGCATTAAGGAGAAATGTGAAGAAAGAGAAGTGTTCCAACAGTTGTTTTTTCCACTTTATGTTCCTCAAACTTCGTCTTGAGAAATCCTGAATTTAGGTGGTCGCGGGGCAGTAACAAAGCTTCTCGATAAGCGCCTTGCCCAGACCCACGTTTCAAGCCAGGCACGTGCTATCCATCTGGCGCTATGACGTTTTAGAATAGGGAGAAAGAGCGTGTTTGAGGATGCCCACCATTGATGCCTGCTCATCTTCACCCCCCATCTCTTATTTTTGATCATTATAAGATACCCTTCTATCATTTAAAAAGCCTGTAGTATTTTAGCCCCAGATCGCTCTTTTCACATCATTATTCATACCTTACAGAATTTGAAATTGTTGTTCTGCTACCCCGCCCCGGTGCGAAGAAAGCCGGGCAGCTGAGGCCCTACGCCTTCCGGAAACATCATTTCCTTGAAAAGAATTTCCCACCATCATATCAGATAAACCATAAGAGTCTCGGATATAAAAAACCCCTTTTCATCTCCACATTTTCCCTCCCAAAGCGATGGCAGCGCAGTATATTAATTACATTAAGGCGAAAGCGCACCTCTCCAAGGCTCCCAAGGCCCCAGCACCAGAACCCGTCCTAACCTCCGATGACGAAGCCTTTTTACAACAAGTTACTTCTCAGGCGGAGGGTGTTGGGAAAGATCCGCAGATAGCACTCATGGATGGCGCGCAGCATATCCCCCTTCCACAGTCGCCACTGGAAGATAGTACGACGAAGGGCTCCCCGGAGGCTGATGACGGGGGTTTGCAAAGGAGTTTGAGCAAGGAGTCAAAGGGGAAGGGGAAGAAGAAGAGTCCGTGGGGTTGGATAGCTCAGGGTATGGATAAGAGGAAGAAGGTGGGATATATATGTTTTTTGTTTTTACCTTTTTATTATTATAAGATGCTTCTCCCGTCGAGTATCGGGGATGTCTAGACAGTGGGCTAATAGGTGTTGTTAACTCAACCATTTTGCGGGTATTAGGAACATACTGCCGCAGGCCTATCAAACATCGCAGAAAACATCAAGCCGTCCCGCACGAAGACAGAGGAGTTTAGCCCGGACGAAGTAAAAATGGAACAAGACGATTTGACCAAAGTCCTCGAGCGGTTGAATCTCTCAGCAGTCAACAATCGCATATTCTCGATCAGTGACGAAACGCAGGTCATCCTCAAAAAATTCAACTTTATCCTCAAAGACCTGATCAACGGTGTGCCGACCGCATACCATGATCTGGAATCCCTACTAACAAATGAAGATGGACAACTGCAAAATTCCTTCAACCATCTACCAGGATTCCTGCAGAAACTCATCGAGCAGCTGCCGGATAAAGTGACTGAGAAATTTGCGCCGGAGTTCCTGGCGATGGCTGCTGAGAAAGCCGGCAAGAGTGGAATTAGCCTGGAAGAAGCTACGAAGACAGCGGAGAAGGCGAAGTCGATGGGGTTGAAGATCCCCAGTTTGAAGGAGCTGGTGGGGAAACCAGCGGCGATTGCGGGGATGTTACGGTCCATTGTTGGTTTCCTTCAGGCACGGTTCCCGGCGCTTATGGGGATGAACGTTTTGATGTCGTTGGCGTTATTTAGTAAGCATGCCGTTTCATTCGATTTTTCTGTTTTCTTCTGCCTTTCCTTCCTTTTTGATTCTTTATGGTTCATTTACACTAACTACTGATATAGTCCTCCTATTCGTCCTCTGGTACTGCCATAAACGTGGCCGCGAAGTGCGTCTTGAAAAGGAAAAACTCAAAGCAGAGGAACAGAGTGCCACGATCACCAATGAGGACACTACGACTGATAAGGACGATAACAACACATCAGAAGCACAGACCACGACTACCGCAGCCACAAGCGCACCTAAGCAAGGGCGGAGAGATACAGACGAAGGAGAAGACAGGGCTGGAGTGAGGGGAACGCAGGATGATGCACGGCAAGCTGCCTTACTACCACCAGAACCAGCGGTGCCGACAACGGTACCGATAACGACAACGACAACGGCAACGACGAGCACTACTGTTGACAACGTATCATTACCATCGCTGGCGTCAGAAGCTGAGAACCAGACACGTCGCCTGCCGAAGGTAGTTCAGCCATATCCGGGGACCTAGACCTGCTAATGTGGTCACGGGGAAGATGTTGAGCTAGCTTTGCATCTGATGGGGCTTCTTTTTGTTTTTCCCAATTTCTTTTCTTTTTTTTTTTTTTTTTTTTTTTTTTTTTTTTTTTTTTTTTTTTTTTTTTTTTTTTTTGGAATGGACACGTAGGAGGGCTGGAAGGGGGGCCAGTAGTTCTCTTTCACCGACGGGCTACAATGGTAGAGCGGAGAGTGGGGACCTGGGGATAGCAGATGGAGAAAAGAAAGCATACTACCAGAGAAAAGAGCGGGAATCCAACAAGAGCCATAATGGTAATTAACTGCTGATGTTGGGGAGGGGTATGTATGATTGTTTTTCTATAGGTGAAGCGGGTTTGGGGTTGAGCGGCGGGGTGGGGAGTAAGTACATGTAGGTGGGTTGCTAAAGGCGGTCTGGCACCGCGAGTTTTCTTTTATTTTTCATATTCTTCGCGGATATTCTCAGTATTCCCCCATTTTCTTTCCCATAATCCCATTTCTATCTTCTACGACTTGTTACGGCATGGCTTTTTTACGAATATACCAAATATCATGTACCCCCCCTTTTTTATTTTATCTGATTGTTTCTTACTGCATATGCTGCCTTTGAAAATAATGTTTAAATTTAAACCAGCTCTAGCCCTCTTCCATCCCACCTTTTGCATTCGGATTATTGTCTTATTAGTAGTAGTATTGGTTTTTAGCCGGGCTGAAAGGTAATTAAGGCACTCGTAATTACCATCCGTGTGCCGCATGCGATAGTACCTAGGTATACCATGGGGAATTACCTTACATGGTTTAGCGCCATCCTGATCGGATTTAGCGCAACATTGCCCCTTTCTGAACTATATAAACCCCCTCCTCTGGGCTATACCAAATTGACTGATTTCATTACACAATACTATACTCCACCACGACTTTCGAATGATTTGAGGTTTGCAACAAAACTGGGCTCAAATCATTGTTGCCTTGAGTTGTAAAATAACCTAGTTATGTAGACTAATTTGGTATGCATTCAGCGGGCTAACTAATATAAATGATACTTATTCATATTCGGTTTCAATCAGAGCTATCGCATCATCATACGCCTTGATAATAGGATCATATAGCCTTTTTGGGTCTTGCGGTGTTCCAACTATAAGTCCTTCCACTCCATGAGGAAATAGTATGCGCCGTATGTTTCTGCAGAGTGGTTTGACCCAGTCAAACCATGGAGGAAATTCTTTCATCAGGATGCGCTCAAAGCCGCCAGCTTCCATGTTGCCTCGTTTATAAGTTGCAATTTCCTCGTAGTTGCCGGTGTACCATTTCTTGAGCATACTAAATCCGGACTTTTCTTGAAGTTGATGAGATGTTTGTGGTGGTTTTAACTCCCAACCGTGATGGGCACATTGCCAGATAAGCACGTAGAAGAATGACTCAAGATCATGCCGATAGGTATGGTCAATATTAAGCAGCACCTCAATTGCCATGAACTCCATTGTGCCTGTCTGGTGCCGTGCGCCGCTTCGCGCGCTCCCAACTTCTTTGGCAAGATCTAGATCAATTAGCATGCCTGAGTGACCATCCGCCTTATCTGGATTGATTATTATTATATTGTTCTCAGAAATATCCCGATGAAGGATGTTCCCATCCAGATAAAGAGACCGGTGCGCCTTTATAGCATCACGAAGTGCCATGAGTAGCTCCAAGGGTGATCTGTACTTGTAGATCGGCCGGCCAGCGGGTGATATCACAAGACAGTGGAGGACACGGTTGTCATAGGGTTCCTCTCCATTCCTGTTGAAGAGGCTTGGCTCATGCACTGACTGAATAGAGAAAGCTAGTTCATTATCCTGCTGAGTGGCTCTTGACAGCTGATTGATGGAACGCGATTGTTTGGACGCCTGCATCCCCTTGTCTGGAGATCTGTGTTTCCTGGAAGATGATTTTTGATGGATATCCAAGTGATCGGGCTCGGTGAGCGGCTGAGATTGATGAAATGAGGAGGCTGTGCTTGGAGTTGTGCTTTTGAAGTTGTGGCGCTTGTTGTCAAAGGTCAGGCCACAGCGCATGTCAGCGATGCTGGTGATGGTACTGTGGCCAATAATCCTTGCAACCCCTTGGACATTTTTTTGACCTGCTAGCTCAAGGAGCTCCACCTCTGGGCGCCGCTTGTCTGATACCCATGAGAACTTGGCTACACCCTTCACTTGTCCATCATCTGCGAGAAAACATGTGGTCCCGCGACACACAATGGCATGTTGAAAGGAAAGCATTTCACCCAGCCGCAGCACTGTTTCCTCTGAAGTCCCAGGCCGCCCTCTGACAGTTATCAACTTGCTGCTGCCTTCATCCCTGGCAATAAAAGTGTCCAGTCCCAGCTCCTCGTCACTCATCATGGTGTAACCCACAAGCATCTGAAAGAACCGTCTTGAGTCCTTGTAGATGTCAATGACACCTGAGCTGTAGGGGCCCGAGCGGTCGAACATCCATGCCTCCATCTTGGTCCCACAGACAGCGAATGCGTGGATGAACCGTCGGGTGGGCTGGGCGGCAAAGACATCACGCACATAGCAGCTCATCTGCAGCAGGGTGTCTTTGGTCCTGATCTCCTCCTTGGATTTTTTGAGCTCACCAACTACCAGGATGTCTCTCCAGTTGTGTTTGCCTTGTGAGAGGCTTGTGCTTCTAGCTCTCAAAAGAAGGTCAACTTGCCGCTCTGCCTTTGAACCAATAAGATCTGCTTTGCTTGCTGTGGTGTAGTAGATGCCGCGTGATTCCAAGAGAAGGTCTTCTTGAAGACGAAACCACCAGGTAAGGACATTGTTCTGTGTCGGAGGATCAGGAAACTGAGCCCAATTACCATCACTGTCTGGGGCCAGCACGCGTTGACAGATGGCATCTGCTTTGCTGCTCCAGTCTTTCCCCTCAAAGTACTTGTCAAAGAAGCCCTCAATGCCTCGAAATGTGCAGCCACGTATCTCCTCAAAGATTCTCAGATTCACCAACTCACGTGTCTGCTCAGAGCCTTTTTGCGATGATGAGGTGGATTTGACTGGGGTGCCGTCAAAGGAGGGGGGGATGGTCGTCGGTGGGGTCGATCGCGAGGTAACAATGAGGTCGAGGACGGCCTTCCAGATGTCCACATCGGTCGCCTTTTCAATAACAAGTCGGATAAGTGCGCGGTAGTGTTCGTAATTGAAGTCATCATTCTGAAGGTAGGTGAACAATCTTGATAGCTCTGATGCCACATTTTTATCGCTCGCTGGCGAACGCAGGTGGAAAGCTGACTTTTCACCCATCAATGTGGTGAGGAGTTTTGATACTGCATCATGGCAGGCTTCACTGCTTTCCATAGTGACATGGTTGTAATGATGCTCTGCCTCCTGAAGAAGCTTTTGTAATCGATCAAGTGAGTCATTCAACGGATATTTTAGAATAACGACGTGATCGTCCTCTGAAAAGTCTGCCATTTCCAGCAGTGTTGAGTGTTCAATAATATTTTGTGATGAAAGTGTGATTGATCAGACACTTTAGTAGTCATCCCTTTCCTACCAGTTGTCGTCAGAAATGATTTAGCCTTCAGAAGCTACTCTTCTCATCGTGTTAGGCAGTGAAACGTTATCACGTGATGCAACTGTGCGCTAACCGCCCGTACAGTCAGCCGGGATATAACTGTTGGGGGTCCCGCGGTTGGTCGGCCCTTCTACCAGCAGGCGCTGGTGGTGATTGAGCTCTTTTGCCCCAGTAGCCTACAGGTTATGAGACCGTTGAGCGTGAGCCCCGCTGTGGTCAACATGCATGGGTTTGATCCCAGAATGGACTTAAAAATTCCTAACAAATACCCTGGACATTTTAACAGTGCCAAGAGACATCCTAGGAGTGTGCCCTAGGAGTGAGCCCTTGAAAGAATGAGCCCTAGGAGTGAGTTCACTGAGAGGAGCCACTAAGAGGAGCCACTGAGAGGAGCCACTGAGAGGAAGTACTGTACTCTGTGGTAGCTGGTCCGAGGGGGGGTGTTGGGGGTCCCGCGGTTGGTCGGCCCTTCTACCAGCAGGCGCTGGTGGTGATTGAGCTCTTTTGCCCCAGTAGCCTACAATAACTGATTGAGACTTAGTGTTCACTTAACTGATTATTCATTTCTCTTATTTCTTACATGTTGTTACACATTCAGATATCTTCTCAATAAGTAATTGTTTCTAATAAGAAGACAATGAACATGAATAATCATTTCTAATAAGAAGATAATGAATGTTTTTCAAGTGTAAGAGGCCTACACTGAATAGATCAGTATAATATATATAGATCTTATATAACAAAGTGAAAAACATTAGAGAAGAAAAAAAAGAGAAAGTGTGGGAATCAGTGATTGAAGTGGATATTTATATGTGTACACAGTGGAGCTTTGGGGCGGAAGGATAGGAATTCTGTGGGTTTTTCAGCTGAGGATCAGCGACCGAGAATCGGAGCTTTCGGCGGAATCTATGGAGTGTAATGGAATAGTCTATATGATTGATCGGGCGCAGCCCGCCACACAATCTCATATAAATAGAATGTGGGGTGATTTAAATGTAATTACTCATGGTGGTGCTTCTTAGATGTATAAATTGAATCTGAGCGGTGCAATTCTTTTGATAGCGCCCTCTGTAGAGGTATACGGAGTAGTTACTGAAAAGCAATAGCATGGGCGGAAAAGGAAACGGCCCGGAAGAAATAAACGGCAAAAGGGAAAAGAACCAAGTCAGTCCTAGCATACAGAACTTTGAGAATAAAAAAAAAGCAAAAAAAAAAAGAAAAGTTAAACTGAAGCATTTCTGAGAATACTTTAGAAGGAAAGGGAGAGCGCATCGCGACTGATAACGAGGGATTCCGATGGGTTCCTCCCTGTCAGGCTGTCACAACGGAGGTGTGGAACTTAAGTTCTTGCAGACACTAGTAATTTAAGTGGTAAAAGGATTACCATCCCTTTTGTGAACAGTTTAGAGGTGATTATGAGCCCTGCTGATGCCTGTGATGTCTATCTCTCAGCTTGATGGGCAACTATTGAGTGCTTAATATTATAGGGGCCTGACCTCCTGAACATTATTATTGAGAGCACGGGCCGGTACAATTTGACTCCAGTATTGGAATTTCAAAATAAATTTCTAGCGTGTGCATGGACTTATATGTTCCACACCTCCGTACTCCGTACTATGAATTGATGAATCATTCCAAGCCGGTGCTTTGGCTGTGAGAGAGACTGTTAGCCACTCGCTGGGTCTGGGTTGGCGATGATTGGAGTGATTGGAGTTCGGGCTGAGTCTCATTGGTCTGACGGGGCAGCTATTTTCGTGGTTGTTCTGGGAGCGGAACCTCGGAGCTTTGGCTTTGGACTTTTTTTTTTCCCTTTTCGCGTTTATGGAGTAGACGGGAACAGAGGAAGAGGCTAGAATTAGATAGTTCCGGTTTAGGATGGTTGAATTTAGTAATTTATTAGTTGCTAAGGGAATTACTCCGTATAGAAAGAAGTAGTAGTGTGATGTTTTTGCTCTGGGGTTGCTGGTCTGTATGGTGGTGAGGCTACGTATGCGCATCCCTCATAGTTGTCAGAGAGGGGAGAAGGACATCCGCAGTAGTTTCATGCATGCAAGACATTAGCAGATGGACCATAAGGTATCACTCTGGCGCTGCTCTTTCTGTCCGAGTGCCACCAGACTAGTGTTTGGGACTCATGAGTTGACACCTTGATATGACACGACCCGGGAGTTCCTGTGACTCTTCACGTACCGATTAAGTTAGTCATATCTCTCTATGACTGGAAGGCCAGAACATGTTATTACTCATTCCAGGAATTGCTTTGGGAGCTAGAAGGAGAACCAAGAGACGCTGGTTGAGGTAGGTAGGTAGCTATTAGAATGTGTGCAAACTATTCAGCGTATTTTCTACTTCGCATGTTCCAAAGTGGCAAGGGCAGGTAACGATCCCTGCTGGAAGGTATTTCCCCTCCAAAATTGGGTGCAGAGTGACAACCGTCCGTCCTACCTACCCCGGCACAGACTGGAGTTGCAGCGCCAACCCGAAGATGCGGTGAGCGGTGAGCTGGCCAGCCAATCAGCGGCGGGCTCACCAGAAGCCGGCGTTGTTCCCAGCGCGCGGACTAATGTAGTTCCGCCTCCGACCGCCGTGGCAGCAACCCCCGGCCCGTGCAGTTCCTGGCTGCACCAACGGGACCGCCTCATTTTTTCTGCTTTTTCCTCTCTCCTCTCCCGCTTCTTCTTTTCTTCCTCTTCCTCTCTTCGCAACCACCTCTGCCCCCCCCAACCACACCACCCATTGCATCCCCTAAGTTTAAAGAAGAATACCGGCAATCACTCTTACTACAAATATCGTCGAGGAATCAAGCCAAATGGCTGTCGCTGGGCTGTAAATCCCTCACTGGGAGGCATGGCCCCGCCCGCCATTGCTCTCCCAGTCCAGGAAGCTCAACGAGTACATTTCAATCGACTTGACGATATTTTGATACTCTTTCGACGGTTACTCCGTACGTCGAAATTGCCCCCAGTACCAGCTTAGAGCAAACACTTCAACGTCCGTCGAGGGTGGAGGTGTTTTGTAGACTACCACCCGCCTGCTGTTGCTTTCTCTCTCTCTCTCTCTCTCTCTCCTCTCTCTACCTTTCTCCCCCCACCCCCACCCCCCGCCACTCTCGTCCTACCTACGAAAATAGAAGAACGACCACCTCTTGTTACTTCTCCTCCTCTGCGGTTACATGCTATATACGGATTATATTTTGTCGGGGTGAAAGTTCTTTCACATCTTTACTATATCCTACGGTTTTTATCCACCCGGCCATTCGCACCTAACTTGCAATTAATAAACCCGCTTCCGATTTCTCTAAAATAATCTACCTTTACCCTAGAACACCACTAATTTGAGACTGCAATTGGAGTCCCATCTGCTGCTATGTCTCTTTCCAACATTGCGAAGTCGAGGCGTTCGCCCGGAAGGAATTCGCATCTCGTGGGAAAGCGCAGCGCGCCCTCACTCAGCGATAGCGATTCATATGCCTCCATCCCGACACTTCTTGGGCCCAATATCCCGAAAAAACCGTCTATTCGCCGTCTCAATAAACACAAATTCGTCAATTCGGGCTATGGAAACAATAGAAAGAGAAAGCCATCTGCTGCTCTGAGTGAGGTTTCCTTCTCAGACAGCGATGTCGATAACGATGATGATGAAGACGAAGATAACGAAGATGCCGTCGATGATGATAGTGAACAATCCGAAGTTTATGCCCCGTCTTATGGCCGGAAGCCAGGGAGAAACCGTAAGACGGGGCGCCGGGGTGGTTTGTCACTCCTCAAGGACCGAAAACGGGTGAAGCTCCAGCATTCTGACTATGAGAGCTGCGCCGAAAATAGCTCCGTCAGTTCTGCTAGTCCTCTCAGCTCGGTTAAATCAATCGACTTGGATTCAGATGACGGATACGAAGCTGTAAATGATGTTAGCGATGCAGACGATGAAGAGCAGGAGATTGAGCTGATGGAAGAAGAGTTAATCCTGGATTCGGAGTACGAGCGTGACTTGGAAACGGTCACGTCTGCACTTCCCTCTGGAATTCCAGATGAATGGCTAGGGTTGGACGATCTTGAAAACCGTCCGCTTTACTCTACTGGTTCCTTCTTTGAAGATGACCAGTTATTCTTACAATCGGGCAATATTGAGGCTGTCGATGATCATGTATTGACTAGCGCAACAGTCGATGTAGCTGCGCGACGCGTTCATTTTGCAGAATCAGATGATTCGTCGGACTCTGATAAAACCACTGATGATGAGCTCACGTCCGATTTCCTGCAACAAGATGCTCTAGATCCAGACCTACGACGGATGATCGAGAATGATTCCGAACCACTTCGTCGTCCACTCTCCAGTGAGTTCCTGGTTTCACAAGATTTCTATGACCTTCCAGGCAATATCTATCACGTGGAAACAGAGTCCTCTGTGGCAAGTTCCAGTGGTTATGAGTGTATGTATTTTCTTGCGGAAAAATATACCTTAAGGTAGCTAACCATGATTTACAGCGGATTGTGGTGAAACGACCGACGAAGATTTACCTCCCCCAGCAACTATTACACACCCTCGATCCATCTTACGTCGCGACTCGAGCGCATCATTGCCTCCCTTTATGGAAGAATCTACCCAGCGCTCACAACCACTACGACGGCGTGGACCTCTTAGGGGCACTTTCGTTGCTGATCCCCATAAGCCAGTAGCTGTTGTGGCCCCCAATGGCGCTCAGTTAATCCTCATTCCCCCGTATTCAACTTCTAGACACGACTGGCTTGAATCTGCTACTCAGAGCCTATGCAACACCGCCAACAATAGCCCCCGACCAACCGCTGCCACTCTTGCTGATGACAGTGACACCGACGCTCTAGTGTCGCCAATGCAGCCCAACAACCTAAGCCCAATGCTCTCCTCTAACGCCAATCTCATGATCACCGCTCTGGGCAGCGATTCCGTTGGTCAAATAACCGGTCCACCTGAGGCCTTCTATCCCTCCAACGGGCTGCTCAGCTTCGACGAGGAAGACGAAGACGATGATAGTGAAGGAGTCCTCAACGTAAATGACTTTATTGACTTTGGAAACGGTTCTTCGGACGAAGAAGACCTGGACAAAGCCTTCGACGCCGCTGAGGACCTCGCCTCAGCGGTTGGAGCTGGCTCGCCGTCATTAACCATGAACAATATTTCAATGACGACAACAACAGACTTCGTCTCTCCGGTCAATAACAATAGCGCAGAGCGCCTCTTAAACCACCTCGACAGGGGTATCGTGACTGCGTTCCGCCGCAACCACTCTCGCTACCAAGCTCTGATCCGACTGCCCCAGCACCGCGAGTTCGTACCAGCCAACTCACCCTCCCGACCCGCCAGCGTCTTCAGACGCAGTAAATATATCGATAACAAAACTCCAACGCGAAGGCGGACGGGAGTAACATATACTGGCGGCGAGGCGGTTCGTCGTAAGCTAGTTGAGTCGCACCGCAGCAATTCAATCTCTTTCTAAAGAAAGGACCTTGCCTCCTTTCCCCCTCCCCCCTCCGAGCCGATTGCGTCTCTAACGAAAGCTTAATTTGTGTAACCTTCATTTTTCTTGGTGGGGGACTAACTCTTTTCACTTCATACCTACTCTTTTTTGTCTCGCCTCGTCTTAACATTATCTACTGCCTTGATACCGTTTGTGGATATTTGTGTGGAAATGTCTTTCACCCCCTCAACTTTCTATATGACCTAATTACCAAATGAAATAACGTTTTTCCTTTCCCGTTTCCCGTTTTCGTTTTCTTTTCTCTTTTTCCTTTTTTGTTTCCCTCCGTCGCTGAAAGTGCGCAAATTTACTTCAACTCTTGTTTCGAGATAAATGATGATTTATTTAGCCACAAAAGCTGAAGCGCCCTTAAGTTTTTTATATGAGTTTTGTTTTCTCTTGATTGATCTTGATTATCAAAAAGGATTCTTTTCTGTGTGCCATGACGTAAGGAAGCTGAAGCTATTTGCTTAACCCTATTAGTGTCCAATATAATGACAGTTGAATACAAAAATGGAAAGGATAAAATGGAGTCTATTAAAAAGTGAAAGTATAGTGTAGAAGTTTCCCTCTTTTTTCGTTATCATCCCCCCCTCCTCCCCCTTCTACCTTCTCTTCACTCTTCAATAGCAAAAGCCCAATTGCCCTCTAATATACTAGCACCAAGAGGGGGAGACCAAAAGTATTTCCGACCCATTCACGATGAGATATAATTAAGGAGAAGAGGGGAGAAAGGAGCAGAATTAAACAAAGTCCAATAACTTTAACTACCTAGGTATCCTTTGAAAAGCCTAACCTGGAATGAATCATAGGTTGCACGCGAAGCGCATCTTTGTGAGAAGTATAAGTGTTGTATGAGGGATGGGTTTTATATACCTCTCTAGGATTTTAACGTACTGTACTGGGGCCTTCTGGCTTCCGTGGGAGGATGAGACTTTTTGTCTTGAGTCTTGACACCCCCCTAGCCTTTAAACGCACTTCCCTCAAACCCCCTTCTTTAATTTCCCTAGGAAATATTGTATTTGACTCCGTCCTTCGATTTGTTCTTACCTGCTCCTGCATTATTTTTCTTCTTCATGTGAGTTCTTGTTCTTTCTTTCGTGTCTGTTAGTTACCTACCGTCCTCTCCTGGACTCCCTCCGCCCTTCTTCAAAAGTACGATAAAATGAGTGCTCTAGAAGGCGGCTCTGGTCGAGTCCAAGGGGGAAAATAAGGGGGGAAAATAAGGGGAGGAAATAGGTTTAGCCAGCAAGTTCTATATATGAATTCTTTGATATCCTCCGTTATCAATCGGAGATAAGGATGTATGTACTCTCCATTATTTCTGATTCCTCATAGGGCTCTCATGACTTCATATACGCCCGTTTTGAATCCCGGTCCGCACTAATCCGGGATACCCTCGGCCCGGAGAAGCGATCTGGGCCCATTCCACCGCGGCGAAAGAAAATCACGTGATATTAAGGTTCGTCCATTTGATGCTAAATTCAACGTCAGTTGGGTTTGACTCTACCTATCGCGGGCTCGAGGTTAGTTAGCCTGATCCTCTTTGCTTAATTCGTCTCTTGTCTTGGGAGCTGGGGTGCCGTTTGTTCAGATCTGGCTGAGAAATCTGTTACCTTTTGTTTTCTTTTGTTTTCAATTTTTTATAGATACTATGCATGAAAGAAAGATGAGCGGCAAAGCCGGAAGGCACTAAACAAGACAGGTGAGGTGAATGACGGAGAATTGGGAGAAAGACATGAGGAACGAGAATGAATAACGGGTATATGTGTGTACAAGCAACTTCAGCTTTTCCCCTTAGGTATGGTAAGAAATAAGTGATAGTTTTGAATCTTGGGTTTTTGATGCCATTGCCCATGCGGAGATGCGCCCAGAATATACGGATATGCGATGCTGTTTTGATGCAACGGGCCTTTTTTGATATCATCATTGCGTCCCCCCTCCATCTCAATAATACTGATTTTGGTCCACGACATTTGCACCGATGCACATTTGATATATTCGTCGAAGCCCGTTGCCAGCAAACCTTGGCTCTACTCTTCAAGATATCCTCCACTTTCTTGATGTGTTTTGTTTCTGAGCTTTATGGCTGAGGCTTTGCTTCCAAGAAATTGTGGATCTTTCGCCCTGAGTGAAGAACCACGCCCCAAAATAATTATTATTACGCAAAGAAATTTTTGCTCAATAATTCACTAGTTACATGAGTTTTCTCTCACATGCTCGAAGTGGTACCCAGAACCCGCTTCACACCAATATTCTCACTTATCCCAAGTCATTCCTTCGTTGCTTCGTTGCTTCATTTGTTACTTTGTTTGATGTCATTATGGGGGAAAAAACAATATTCTATCCGTTGCTCTCCTCGGTAGCACATGCGTGATCCACATCTGTCTGACAGATTCAAACCCACACATAAAAACTGCAGGTTGACATGGATATGCGCCGTCGCTGCCCTCGGCTTGGTATCGGCGTGTGGAGTGGATCCGTTCCCCCTACGACCCCGCCGTGAAAACAATCCAATTTTTGTGCATTTTGGGGGGTTTCCTATACACGATCAATGGCGGAACTGGTATGTATCGCATCGTATGATTTTTTTTTTTTCCCTTTCTTTTTTTGGCTTGATGGTTGCCTTATTTGCGGAGAAGAACAGATCGCCAGTTGTTACCGCTGGCTGACATTGCGTTGGCTTGTCCTGGCATATAAAGTCAGGAGCCTCGGATAGGGGAGCCACAGTTGGGAATCATGGTATCGGACAACATCTACATATATACCTTATGAGTAACAGAGCCATATACATCTTGTTCCATTTTTTTTGAAATCTTCAACACCATATTTCTTGGACATAAGTTGCGATTATTTTCATTCTCTTCCCTTTTAGCAAAGATACCTTTCCGAAAGATGGCTATACCGAACCTGTTCCGGAGATCAGACGAAAACACCAGAACAGCATGGGGCTACAGTTTTCAATGGACCCCCGAACATTTGTCGGGGGAGCAGATGGAGCCCATGAAGCATTCCTATGACAGATTAGCCGATGAGTGTCTTACGCGACTAAATGAGATCTCGCCACCCCCACAAAAAGCCCTACCTCGAACGACCGATAGAGGGGCCCAGAACAGCAAGACTGGAAAGGAGAAACCAAAGAGAGATCTCTATCTGCTCCTACGAGATAATGCGGATAAGGACGATAAATTAGCAGAATTGTGGAATCAAGTGAATACTGTTCCCGACTGGGTGGACTGGGACCAGATCGAGAGGGGCCAGGAGGTGTTCTACCGATATGGTATCCCAGCTCTGAATGCGGTAAGTTGGAGAGATCCTCTCTGTGATGAACAATGGGAGGAAAAAAGGCTTACAATGTCCGTTGCTTTTCATCTCAGCTTGGATTCGAGAGTCTGCTAGGAGGAATGTATGTTTCCTCTTCGCCAGCGCATCAATTATTAAATGCCTCTTTATAAATGTCCCTTTTTGCTAACATTGAAATGTGATCAGGGGTGCTGGACGCATCGTTGAAACCCTTGCTCGCACGGGGGGGTTTTCAGCAAAAATTGCCCGGCACCGGATGTTCGAGACGACTCAGTTTGTTTTCCAAGTCACCATGTCCCTCAAGAATATCCAGCCAGGAGGAGACGGCTTTGCTTCCGCAGTAAGAGTTCGGTTGCTCCATGCAGCTGTCCGAGCGCGCATCCTCAACCTGGCCAAAACAAGACCAGATTATTATAGTGTGGAGAGGTTCGGCGTCCCAGTCAACGACCTGGATTGCATCAGCACGATCGGGTCGTTTTCCACCCTCCTGGTCTGGCTCAGCTTACCGCGCCAGGGCATTTTCCTCCGCGAACAAGAAATCCTCGATTATATTGCTCTTTGGCGTCTGGTGGCTTACTACCTTGGTACGCCAACTAAGCCATTTGAGTCACCTGAAAAAGCACGGAAAATGATGGAATCCATCCTTGTGTATGAAGTCAACCCGACCGAGATGAGTAAGATCTTGGCGAACAATATCATCACCAGTCTGGAAAATACACCTCCTGCATGGGGAAGCCGTGGGTTCTTGGAAGCTACTGCTCGCTGGCTAAATGGTAAGGAGCTTTCTGATAGGCTTGGTATTGGAACACCGGGATACTACTACTATGGGTTGGTACTTGGGTATTGTATTTTTGTCAGTTTGTGGTGCTATGTCCAAAGGACCTTCCTCTATTTGGATAGAAGACACATTGCCGTAAGTACCGCCCCGTTGCATTTATCTTTGCTTTCTTTCCCTGATTCACTTTATCTATTACACCCCGAAACAAAATCAAATCAAAACCTAGATTTTCATCAAATCCCACGCCATTACTAATGTTCGGTAAACACAAATGTCTAGAGAATGCGCCGCCATTTCTGGAAGATCATTCTCGACGAGAAGATCGGACTTGGCGAGGAAACCAAGTTCGACTTCAAATACGTGCCCGGTTACGATCTGACGACGGAACAGGGAGGGAAGGTCGAGCGTATAAAGCAAAACTTTGGTATCGAGCTGCTGGGTTTCTTGGGTTTGGCTGGGGCTACAGTCACCACAGCTGCGATGGGAACTATTGGGTATGTGACATATTTGAGGGCACAGTGGGGGTGGAAGTTGATGGAGATGTAAGTAAGTTGGGGGAATAACATTAATGATCTTATGGATAATACTTTTTCGATTTACTCTGTTGATATCCTGTTGAGTCTGCTTTGTTTGGTTTTTGGTTCAGTGTTGGATTTTATTATTGTTTATAAACTGCTGTGTCTATTCTTGTAGGTGTATAGTGGGAACATGATTGACCGTTCGCTGCACATAACTACCACATACATTTGCCGCTAGATGTTATTCTTGCTTGCTAAGAATAAATGCCTTTAAAGTTGTGAATGAGGAACCTCCATAGTCTCTCCCACTTAAATTCTCATTTTTGGACGAATCTGTACTGGCGCTATTCTAGGTAACTTAATTCCAACAAAAGACTCGCCAGCGTAACGATAGGCTTTAGCCAGCTTCCCAGTTTTAACTCCATCCTAGGTTCTTCCACCACTAACTACCCCTTCGAAAGCAGCTTGCATGGCTTAACTAACCCAGCGACCAGTCTCATCTGTGAGGACAGCAAATCCAGCTCTAGACTGCGTGGCTGTTTCAAGTCGAGAAACTCTCATGCTCCGTTCTGGTTCGTCGGCGCCCGCAACGAGGGGCTCAAACAGTCTGAGTTGCAGCCCCGATCACCAGTCTCCACACCGCACAACACTCGATGAACTAACTACATTTAGAGCTTCGCGGTTTCATCAGGCACTCGTAAAGGAGGATCCTACAGCTAACGAGCTTTTCATAAATAGGAGGATTTGTATTCGATTTTCCTACGCCTCTATTACAACTCATCTGGGAAACCCGTTCCTGGGCTCAGAGATGACGCCCATGCCTGATCCTGCTAAGCGCCATGGGAGATCAATCAACAAGAACTTCCACAAGATCGCCGGCGTTCTAATAATACTTCTATTATGATCAAGCCACCAGCCTACTAGCTAATGTCGTGCAGATGGCCAAGGTTGCGACACGAATCTTCACGCCGCGTACCTGCAGGCGGTTAAGGTTTTCCTAGGCGTTTGAGAGGGCAAGCGAGAAAGCCAGCGAGTCCAGTGACTCTGGAAGGGGCCAGATGCAACACGCAAAAATAAGCCTCCTCGAAATGGAGCTCTTCCAGCCAAACACAGAGAAAATACGGCGACGACGTGCCGATTCTACCAGCAAGCTAGACAGCTTGGCGATCGCAGCGGGTTTCCGGGTTCCACCAGGCACCAGTCAAGTCAGGCACAGGATCTCGGCGCATCCTTGCCGACAACCTCTGGCAGCTTCGTAATGTCCATTGACCAGTCAATTACCGGCGTTTCGATCTTGAACTGTCAACATGCTACTCCTCTCTGAGGGGAAAAGAGGAAGAGAGATGTTTCTCGCAACGCTAACTAGCTCTAGCTATATGTTTTCAGGCTAAAAGGATGTTTTATTGGTAGATTAACTTTCTACCTCTCGTTTCATCTCTCTTTCTCAGGCTTCCGAAGAAGGGAAGTTTCGCGCCCAAAGGAACCAAGAGCCAGCGAGGTTTGACCTGGCCACCGCAAGACTGGAAAATCAGCATGAGTGAACTAAAATAATGAAACAGCAAACAGCTGTCTTCAAGCTAATCGCCTAGCCAAGAGAAACTTTCAGTTTCTATTTAGATTATTTTGTCTAAAGCCCAGCGCCTAGTCCCTAGTTATCAGCGGAAGAGCAGAGTTCCGATTTTTTTTTTTTTTTTTTTCAAAACAGGAGAAAGATCATGTATTTATTAATACTTGCAATGCCCTTTCAACTCTGACCTGTTTTCTTTTTGTTTTACCACATTCACTTCTTCTTTTGACAGTTTTTTTCCCTCTTTGCTTGGTGGTTGTCTTTGGAGCATTGGCACCACTCGTTCATGTGCTTCTGCATCTCGTTGATACCTGTCATACTTTTGTTATATTGACCTGTCACTCGCTGGCCTCGACTCTTTCGCTTCAAAAAATCGCTGCTAGTCACGATATATATAGTTTTCATTTGCCTTTTCTCTTTTAATATCGCATTAAACTCCATTTTCTTTTGGTTTAAGGTACCGCTTTCATCATGAGAACTGCACTGAGTGTAGTGGTGATTGTTGCGGCGGTAGTTCAGCAAGCAAGTGGAACGGTAGGCTTTATTTACCTTTAACCTACTAAATCATTCCCTATATCAGCAGCTAACAACTATGCATAGTTATTTTGGGGCACAAATAAATACTTCCCGAGCCCATCGAACTGTGACAACAAATGCTCAGACAACCAGAAGTCCGGATTCGACTGGACGGGCCTTGGACTTGGATCTTTCTCTTCATTCGGTGACTTTGACTTCTCGGGATTCACGTGCGGTGAGCGAAAGCCACCTCAGAGTAACTTCCAGGTACCATTCCCACTCCTAACATGCCAACGTTGACGATATTGAGCCTACTTCTAACACCAATTTATAGAGCAAATGCATTGAAGGCAAACTGTTAAGGGGCCTCACAGATGGCAGCCCGGAAATCTCCCACCGGAAGTCCAACGGTTTCTCAATCACTTCGTTCCAGATCACAGTCGATGAGGACACAGACATCGGCTTCGTGTATACCATGCCGGATGGCTCGACCTGCAAACATACCACCCTCTGTTCAAAGGGTGGCTCTGAGGTGCCGAACACACAATGCGGAGGCGCAGTGTCGGTCAAATTCAGCCTCCCTAAGTACAGCGAGCTGGATGATTGTGGTTTCGCAATTCACAAAATCACCTTCGACTGCGGACCCCCGGAAATCCCCAGCAAGCCCGTAGTGACTCCCACAGACGAAATTTCGTCGTACCCAGTTAGTTCCCCGCCAGCCTCTGAGTCGGAAAGCCAGTCATATCCTATGTCTTTGACCCCGACTTCCCAGCTTTCGGAATCAAATATTGTAACTATACCTTCCGAATCGTATCCTACGGGAACTCCGCCACAAACGCCTTCAGAAACGTATCCTCCGGGAACGACTCCGGGAACGCCATCTGAAACATACCCTCCAGGAGCTACCCCGGGAAAACCCTCAGAGCCATATCCCTCGGGCACTCCTCCGGCAAGTCAATCTGAAACATACTCTCCGGGAGTTACTCCAGGGAACCCGTCAGAATCATATCCTCCGGGAAGTACTCCGGGAACTCCTTCAGAAACGACACCTCCGGGGACGAGCCCTTCAGAAGTCTCACCTTCGAGAAGCACTCCCTCAGAAGCGAATCCGCCTGGAACTGCTCCTCCTGTCGTCACTCCTCCGGGAACAACCCCAACTCCAACAGAGGTTGTATCTTACTCCACCTCAACATTTTTTACCACATCCATGCTTGTTACTAGCTGTGCTCCAGAAGTCAGTTCATGTCCTACCGATTCTACTGAAGTTATCACTACAACAATCGCTATCTCAACCACACTCCCAATAACTATCACGCCAACTTCGCCCGATCCAGTCATTACAGGCTCATTCCCTACCAGCCCAACCCCAGCATATCCAACTCCTACGAGCCCTGCAGATTCAACTAGTCCTCCTATCGGCGAATCAACGGCAACACCACCTGCTTCCAATGGGTCAGCAGTCACGCAAACCCCTCCGTCAGACTCGGCTATCACGGAAATGTTAGTATAGCCTTGGCTTCACTGTATTCATACTCTGGAAATTTAGAACCAGGGATGCTAACCAATGCAATACTTCTAGTACATATACCACCATTACTACTTGCCCAGTCACAGAAACCATCACCTCTGGTACCGCCGAAATAACAATTACTTCTAATACAGTTTCTACTATTACAGTGACCACCACCGGTACCGTGTGTCCGGGATGTCCAGTTCCTACACACCTGGGCCAACCCGATACTTCCTATCCAGCTGGTTCACAGCCGCCACCTCCGATCACATACTCAGCTCCATCAGGAGCAGTAACACCTCGCCCTTCGTCAGCAGCCCCAGTTACAGATTCACCTAGCCCTTCAACTCCTGCTCTGCCACCAGCTATTCCCATCGAAGCTCCATGCCCCAAAGTCGTCCCACAGTGTCTAAACACCTGGCTCAACTTGGTTCCAAAGTGTAGCTCGAACAGTGATATTAGCTGTTTCTGTCCTTCCTCCGAATTCACATCCGCGGTAATCGCATGTATCCAGTCCTGGGGTGCTTCTGACGATGAAATCCAATCCGCTCTCTCCTATTTCACTGGCATCTGCGCTGCAGACGTCCCGAAAAACCCTGGGATCATCACCGCGATCCCGTCAACAATTACTCTAACCCCACCACCTGCTCCAACACCCCCCGCAGCTCAAACCGGCGGCCCAGCTATCGTTACCCCTCCACCCCAGCCCCCATGCACCACAATTACCGTCTCTCAAGTGATAACAGTCTCCGGATCGGAGCCTACCACCCGCACCACCATAGTCACTGTCCCACAGGTACAATTCGTCACGGAAACTGTATCTGGTGCAACCACTGGTGTCAATGTCGGGCTTGTTCCAGGCACCACGGCACTCCCTGCAGAGGTTCCGACATACGGCCCATCCTCATACCCGACAGCCAACCAGCCTTCAACCCTCGCCACTCTTCCGGTCTCGCCAACCGGCAGTGAAACTCTCAATCCTTACACCGGAACTGGAGATGCTTTCTCCTTGTCCATTCCCTCTACCCTGTGGATCCTTTCTGCCGTCACCATTGCTATGTGCGTTTTGCAGTAGTTATAGATAGAGTAAAGAGCTAACCCGCCCATTATCTAAGTCATTTGCCATCTTTATTCCTCTCTCTCATTTGCTCCTTCACTATTTATCGGATATTTTCTTTGTTATACATACATATGGTTAAATAGGTTTCTTGTTTTTCTTTTCTCTTTCTCCTTTCCAGTTGCATCTATGCGGGCATCAATTGTCCTTTTCAAAATGGTTTCTTCTCCCGACCAGATAACAAAAGGTTTTCTTTATATAATACATAAAACATATCTGTCTGGTCTATGTCTTTGGTTCCCCTCGAAGAGTTTATTTTTATTTTTATTTTTTTATTTTTTATTTTTTTTGTTTAGCAACTCCAGATGAGGAGACTCTGGAAGAAGACGAAAAGTGACTAGAATCGATGATTAACATAATGTTATGTATTATTATTGTACGGAGATGTAAAACACTCGTTTTGCGCCTCATTTGCGCGTAATGACTAAAACAACAATAATAATAATAAAACCCAGTCAACAGAGCTAAATATCCAGCGTAGTTTCGTTCCATAATCAATAAAATCAAATCATAAATTCACTCTGCTTCCCCCTCCCCCCACCTTTTATTCTATCCAAACACCAAAGTCCTCACTTCAATGCTTTCCCTCCCAGGCGCGCCAGCCGGTGTCCTAGAATCAACAAAGGCAGTATGTGGCACCCGCTTCCCCGCAACATCGGCTGAATCCGCGCATTTCAGCAGCAGCCTCTCATCATTGGTCATGCCCGACCAATAATACCATTTCTGGCCCTCGTTATACCGAACGGCAGCAGTTTCACCATTGCGGTGCGGATACCGGAATTCAACAGGCACAACATCCTCGTCGCGCACTGATGTTGCCGCTGCAAAGGCGAGAGGAGATGCTTGCACGGGGCCATTCAATGGGCGCCATACATTGATGATCCGATAGCGGCCCTTGAGCAGCTGCTCGGCCTCGTCTGGGAGGTGGTGCCTAACGCGCGATGCTGTCGAAGCGGGAGTTTGGTCTACGTGTGCTAGCAAAACTGGTCCACGGCTGGCACCCGCGTGGGAGCGGCGGATTGTGTGGTCAAAGGTAAAAACGCGCTTTGCGCCTGGGACCTTGTCGAAAATCAGCTTCTCGACTTCGGGGTAGTAGACTGACTTTATGTTCTCTTCGTCGGTGAAAGAGGGCTCTGCTGCGGAGGGGACGTTTTCAATAGTCTGGAAGGCGTCGCGGTCCAGAGTGAATTGAGATTCGTTGTTTCGAATGTCAGTTATGGTAACTGAGTGCGGCGTGTCACTGTAGTTGCGGTTTTGTTCCCCTGGAGGAGGCTCGACATATTGATAGGGACGAGCTCCGTCACTAGGAGGCTTGAAATAGTATATCTGAGCTTCCACTGGTCCGCGGGGGATGTAGGTAGCATCCTGGTTGGAGCCAGAAAGGTGGGTTGAAGAAGGGCTGGTAGTAGTTGTTGTTGTCGACGACATTTTCTGACAAACAGGAATTAATATCGAGAGACAGGAGGATGTAAGATACACAATTGATGGTAGGTTATAGTAGTTTGGAGATTATTACAGTTGGCAAGTGCTATGGTAGTGAAACTATAGACGGAAGGATTTGATGATTTCGATATAAATTCCTGTTCCCTTGATATGGGAGGACGAAGTATTTATATTGAGTGGTCCACATGCTAGGAGGCACGTGAGGGAGCTATCGAAATCCACATCCCGGCTCGTATATCATGGGCCTGGGTTTGAAATCAAAAATAGTGTTTCTTATGGACGGTAGATGGAGATCTGTTCAGGTGTTCACGGATTGGTCTCGTCAACCCCCTCCCTCCCGGAACATTACTAAGCCATGCACCGCTAACTAGCCATCACGTCGCTACTCTGCAATCCCCCAAAAAGTGCCGCGGGGAAAAGGCCGATATCTTCGGTTAGTCAGGGGAGCGTCATACCTTTGGAGACCTGTTTCTTTATTCGTAAATACCCTGCTATGGTATAAGATAACGCCTGAATGGTGCAATGGGAGAATGAAGAATGCGATTGCAAATCATGCATTCGTCGGATACATATCACCAGTCTGGTGCACGCTGAGTCGTTGAAGATTGAACACTTCACGTCATCTATAGATGATTTGCAATTAATTGCCCCTCATCTTACACACACAATGGGTTATTATTGGCAACTTCTTGAAGGCCTTTGCATAGAGCTCTGGAGATACAGCAACAAAGTAGGCAGTAGGCCGAGAAACGTACTGCCAGTGAACCTTGCTCTCAACTGTTGGTTATCAACCTGCACCAAGCAGTTGTGTCGTTTTCAGCAGATTTTAGAATTAACGCCGGAGAGATCGGAGGAGTTGCAGTACAACCTGCGAGCCTAGAGTGTTATTCCGCTCTCATTGTGCGTTGCGTTGCTTTGATGTTTCGATGTCTCTGTGGTCTCATATCTCGCGGATCGGCCGAAATCCGAGCTCCGGATGCGGCTGACTAATGGCGTATTTGGCGCTAGACCGCTTATGGCTAAAAGACCTCGGGAGCATCGCCAGGCATATAATCACGTGATATAATTCCCTGTCCGTTCGTCTGAGGTCATCTACTCCGTGTATGGCAGCGGGCAGCAGCCACAACATGCGTTGGACCTGAACAATCCCACCACTCTTAGATTTGGACACATCCCTGCTGTATCCGATCTCTACTCCTTTCCAATATTACTTTGCTTCTATCCTCGCTTCCCTCCGGCCTCGACCCCGAAAACCTGTCCTCAGAATCGCTTGGCGCTCGAACGCAGCTCTGTTTGGGCTACTCACTCCAATTGCCGTCTCCGTCCACAGGCCTCAGCAATCCATAAACCTTCATTCAATATCTAATATCTATTAGCGAATTAGCTAACAATCGCTACATCATTTCTATACCCCTTGGAAGAGCGCCAGCGTTGATCCGATCTCACCTCTTCCTAGACCTCCTCCGTAAAGACATACGCAAAGCTGCCGCCTCCGTTGAAACATAACAACCTCTGCCCCACGAGCATATCCAGTATCAGTGGTATCTCGACAAGACCCCTACATCTCCCTCACAGCTGCACTCGCCTTCAATTCTTCCCTGGTATCATACGGCTCATACTGGAGGCTTGTCGCAGCAAAAGCGGTCTCCAGGGCTCCGAGGTTCTGCCACTGTCACAGGTTTGTTTTGTTTGTCTTGTAAATAAACTTCCACCAGAAATTGATTTCCTGTCTTGCCTCATCCGCCCAATATCTTCTTTTCCTTGTCACTACTTTTTCCTATTCCATTTCATGCATATACCTCCTAACAGTTTTGCATCAATAGATTTTTTTATATTCTATGATTATTTGGTCTTCCTACGGCACACCGTCAAACTCCCATCGATCCATGCGCTACATCCTATCGCCAAGCACGGTCGAAAAGTGTCCCTACCTTTGACCCCGGTATTATGGTGCTTTTGATTCTACTTTGATATTCTGTGCCTGCAGTATTCGATAGTCATATCCGAATAGCTGTGTGCTTTCACTTTCTGGCCGACCACTATTCTCCATTGCCTTGCGGTACAGCTGGAATCTCGCCTTGGCGTGGTCCTTCGTTATCACTCCCAAAAAAATCCCATTTAAGTATCCTCGCCGTGACCTCGATATCGATTACCACTTCAAACTGTCTCCTATACCGTCTCCAACGGAGCCTCATAGTCTACTAAAGTAAAATAAATCTTCGGATTCAGAGCCATACCATGCCGATGGCTTATTCCCCGCCTCCAGTTTCCCCAAACACCGCAGCCGGCCCGTTTCACGGGATGGGCGCAACCCAGTCGCACATGATGACCTCCAACGCTCGAAACCGTTCGAGATCTCCCACCTCCAACCCTCAACCTGTCTCGAAGCGCGATAAAAGACGGAGTGCCCTACAAGATAGGGTCCATGACCTCACCGAAACATTCAGCAACGAACGCGATTACCATTTCCGCAAACAAGTTCACGATTTGCAAAATGAAATGACCCTTATTTCCAGCTCCCAGCTATATGACACGGAACCTCTGAGCGACTCACCAGAAACAATTTCGAAGCTCATTGAACAGCTCTCCGCGGCTGGGCATCTCGTGCCTGACACGATTCCTTCGGGCAAATGGTATGCCAACTTTGTTCAGGAAATGAATCAAACGAAAGAGCAGCGGGATTTAGAACTCGCCGTACTCATGGTAGGCGCATGTGCCCCACTCACTCCTATTTCCTCACAATTCTATGCTTTTCTTCCACATGAAGACTCGATCTAACCATCATTTCGTAGAATCGTCATCGCGACCAATTTTCACGAATTAAGCGGGAACATGACTTCAAAATCCAGTTCGCACACCAGGAATGCGCCAAACTAGGGGAGACAATCAGGGAACGATTGGTTATGTCAATTTCACAAAAGAAAAACCGACTAATGAAAGAAAAGGAACAACTCGACCTTGCTGACACCAACGCTCTCCTCTTGCATCCAAATCAATTTTCTATTGCAAACCCTTCAAGTCCTGGGGGGCTGCAGAGCAACCGAAAAACCCGCCACACGCGCCATAGGGTTGATATGGATGACATGGGAAATGGAATTGGCTCGGAAACAACCAATAAGCGGAAACGAAAAGGCCCACTGGAGGATGACTTCGGTTCTCCCGCGCGCGACGGTGGCATGTCAACGCCGGCAGACCGAACAAAATCGCGACTGACACAGCATCAAAACGCCGCAAGCTATCACATATCGTCCCTCTTTACCGAAAAAGAGCTGGCAATGCACAGCAACAGCGCGCACGTCGCCGCCCTCCACTTCCTCGCTGCCTCCAAAAAAGCAAAACAAGCATCAACCCCAGCCACAAACGGACAGAACGCCGCCGACGGCGACGACCTAGCAGGCTCCGGCGCTGACGGAGGCAGCGGGCAGGAGGACGCCAGCGCCGCGCTCGAGATGGAACGAACAGCCAGCCAAGGCTACCATGCCACACGCTCGACACGGAACACAGGCACATCGGGGCTAACCCTCCTCGGCGATCTGGCAGACAAGACCGCCACCCGGCCCAACCTACCCTATTTCATCCTCGGAAACTACCACGCACGACCAAACGGGTCCGGCTCAGCGCCGCCACCGCCGCCGCTCATGCCGGACGAGATCGAGGACGATCTCGCGCGCATCGAACGGCTCGCTAGCAAACCGCGCGGCTGGATCGACATGCGCCTTGTCAGCGAGCTCGTGGACGCGACGCACGAACACGAGCATGCACACGAGGAGATGGTGGATGGGATCTTCCTGGAGAGTTCGGAGCGCTTTGGGTCGCTGCATCCGGATTTCCCCGCGCAGATGGACGTGCATTTGGTTCGACTGTATCCGCGCAAGGAATCGTGACAAATCACAATAAACCACCCCCCACCCCACCTGGTCCTAACGCTTTGGACATGGGGGACGGTTATTTGATATTGGTATTCTATGTTCTATGTCCTAGCCTTGTTCTTCTTTGTGTTTGCAAGCGCCAGCGGCGGGGGAGCCCGATTACGCGTAACTATAAATCTGTCCGTCTGTCCGTCTCACTATTGAGGCGTTTTTTTTTTTTTTTTTTTTTTGCCCTTGGTCCTAGGAACTTCTTGCTCTTCTTTTCTGTCTGTAGCTCGCGCTCGCGCTCGCGTTCCAAGGAAGTTGGCGTTATTAAACTGGATAGGGTTGGGTTTGCGTTTATTTTATATGTATCCAACCAATGTTTCCCCCCCCCAATGGGGCTTAAAGCGGGGGATATAATTTTATTTTTCTTTCTATTTCTATCCGTAAGGCGCAATTGAGTTTTCCTCGTGTCGGCAGCCACTTTTTCTATATTAACTATTTTAACCTCTTTCTTCTTCTTCTTCTTCCTGTTGGTTTTTCTGGTATCTATGATATATACTCGTGCCTCAATTCAATCCCTATATATACCGTAGCCTAGTAGTCGCATTACCCTACCCTACCCCACCCACCCTGCACCCTGTAACGGAAGAAAAATGAAAATAAAATAAAATAAGTTTAATATCAATTAACACAGTCCATTTGCGAAAAAGTCCTATCTAGGCCATCCATTACTCCTCTCACGGTTGCTAGGATTGGGCGAAGTTAACTCTGTTTCTTCTGCCTCTTGAGAATTCACTTAGTGTGTGTGCTGTGTTGCTACACATGAAATTACATCTATGTATAAATAAAGCCTCACAGGCTATATACACTACAACCTCTTTGAATATATATATATATAACAGATTGCTAACAGTGACTAAGTATTATTATATAGTTAGTTAATGATTATGATACAGTAGAATAAAATAATAGTAATAAATGCTAAATTTCTCTCTCTTATATTCATCTCATCTCTATTCCAATCCTCTCTCTCTCTAAGTGAAAAAGTAGGGGAAAAGTTAAAAAGATGGAAAAAGAAAAAAAGAGTTGACAGGAAACTAAAAAAAAATAAAAAAAATAAAAAAAAATAAAAAAAAATAACATTAGATATGTATAAATAATGGAGAAGGAAAGAGGAAGAAAAAAAAATTAAATAAAAATGAAGTAAGGTTTCCAATGCTTTCAAAATACTCAAACCAAAACTGGGGAGCAAAAAAAACCAAACATTCAAAAACAGGAAGGGAACGCGCCAAATGAATACCTGCTGTTCAAGCCAAGGGAAATTTTGTTTTTCGCTGCACTAGCCATTGCAAAATTTCCCTTAAGATAAATAATAATAGTGTTATTTTTCCATTTTTCCCATATATTTCCCGCCCTTTCTTCATTTTGTTTTTTTGCAAAAAGGGAAAGGAAAATAATAATAATAATAATAATAATAATAATAATAATAATAATAATAAAACGGGTAGTCCCATTAAATTTCAACGTCAACGGTTTCGCCATTTTTCCTATCTCGCTGCTCCAGTTAGTAGCAGCTACTGCGATCTGCGAATAACAAAAACGCCAACCTCCATGCTTTTCCCGAGATCAGCCGACATGTCGATACTCGCCCTATTCCGGAGCCCCTGGAAAAGCACCTGCAGAAGTGACGGGCCTGATATTTCCCGATTCCCCTGCTGGCGAGTTCCCTGTGACGAAGCCGTAAGGCTGGTTGGGAGCTGGTAACCGACCCGCCAATAACCATTTAGAATGTCCCGTGCCCTTGGTGTTTCCTGTTGAATATACCATTCGATCCACGATTTGCGATCCATGCAGATTTCGCCCTTGCCGCCGTAAACCAGGGTGAAACGGGAGCTGCGAGTCGGTGCTGGGCCAGCCAATGACGACTCGCGTTGTCTTAAGTTCTCGCAAAGCCGCAGGATGTTGTTCTGCATTGCTTCGAAATCGTCCATTTCGGCTATCGCGGGCATAGAGCCTAGGGCTTTGCTGATATCTGCAGACAACTCGTTGACTACAACCATTTGGCGAAGGAGGGGGTCAAGAATTGGGCCCAGATATTCATTTTTGAATGTGCGGGCGCCTTGCTTGGTTGGATAGATCAACACTAGGTTGCCTCCTTGAGGGGATAGTTCACGCAGACGATCGACTAGAACGGAGGGACCAGTGGCTGAGAACAGATTTCGGTATTCTTGAGACGAGGGTGGAGGAAGATAACGTTCAACTATGGAGATGTGCACACTATATGGAGGGACAATAGCCGTGTGAGTATGTGTGGATCCAGGTGAATCATCTGATATGGAGTCACGATGAGATGCATATGCAGGAACCGGAGCCCCACTAGAAAACACGGTCAAATTGAAGTAGTCATCGTCCGGAGACATTCGGTTTGGAGTACTAGGCGGAGACGTTGGCAAATTATTTAGGCTGAATTTCGGGGGCACTGCATGAATGATATTAATATAAGGAGACTGGTCAGCTTGGAGTCGACGTTGGATTTCCTCGACGATGTTACTAAACGCGGAAACTGGGAGGGAGCTTGGGGTTTGGTCGATAGGCGGGCATGGCAGCGTTTGCGACACCATCTGTACAGCTTGGCCTGGTGTTTTCGAAATTTTAAGTGAAGACACTGCAAATTGCTCTAAGTCAGTAATAAGATCGAGACAGCCAGGTAACACAATAGAAAAAAGGTTTTTTTATGGGAATGCGTGGGACATACCAGCAAGTTCAATTCCATTTTTAAGCCATGACTTCGGGTCATCATTAGTGAATGGAATTTGCTCCATGCTTGGTTGTATGGCCCCATTCGATGTCACCGCCTGCGAAGCCGAGTCTGAAGCTTGACCATTGTTCTCCTTCGGAGAATGTGAATCCCCATTCGTGAGACTGTCCAATTGTGATGGCTTATGCCGATTGGGGCTTGAATGTACATCAGAGATAGGGCTATCCGACTCGGGATTCCATTTGACAGATAGGGTTTCCTCTGGGGGTGTGAGAGGTAGCGAAATAGAGCGGCTGTAAGGAAGCGCCGATGGCGTTTCGGATAATGTATAGGGGGACGAGGGTGGATGAATGGCGACGGTAGAGGGTTCACCAGCGGTAAATGGGGGACGTTCTGAATTTTGAAGGGAGGAAGGCGGAGGATTGGATGGTTTGGAAGAATTTGATATGCCTAAGGATTCAAAGGGTGGCAGCTGCAGATTGGGGGTTCGCCTTGAAAAAAATCGCATGATGGGCACTTGTTCTGTGCGGAGTGATTCGCACGACGAGCTACGTTTTGAAAACCTGGAGGACGGCCTGGGGGTTATGGAAGCCATCTGTATTCGATTGTTCTGGGCCTTTGACGGGTGAGAGTGGGAGTGGGAGATATATGGCAACGGACACCGCTGATGTTGTTGTTGTACTGTAGTTGAGTCTTGTATTCCTATGGAGGACGAATCATTGGACTGGTTTAGAGGGCTTGGGCTTCCAAAGGCCGGAATTGGCTCTGAGGCATCGCCGGTGACAACACTTCCCAATAGATTCATGACTCTCAAACGGGCCAACTCATTATCACTCTCTGGGAACATTCACACAAGGAAGGTATGTATTCTGGGCGGGAGGGCGACGGAGAGAATTTCGCGGACTCCTGCGAACCAGCTGACAAGAACGGGGGTTTGCTTTGAGGTCCAGACAAGTAGACAAGTAGACAAGTAGACAGTAGACAGTAGACAGTAGACAGTAGCAGACAGCCGAGAAGTTAATCAAGCAGCTAATTCGAACGACAATTCGCGCAGGCCGCTGGTCGAAACACACAAAGCTCGAGGCGTACAGCACGATAGCATGCGAAGTGAACGCGGTGAAACGGAAACGAAACGGTCTAGAACCACCAAACGTTTTGAAAGGATGTTTTCGAGGCCCGCTTGTGAAGCTGGAGAGATATCGCAGATGAGACAGAAGGGCGGAGAAACTGGAGGGAAATGGAGATTTCTAGAGGGAATGGAGGGGGGGGGGAGAAATGGACTAGCGAGGTGAAGCTATGAGCCGTCAAAACAAGCTGGTCGAGGAATGGACACAAGTAGTGGTGGAGAGATAGCTAGGAGCAGGCGTGCGTGAAGGGAAGGGAGGAGAAGCAAAGGAGAGGAAATTGGGGAAGACAAATGCAGACTGAGGATGGAGGAGAGGATGAGGTTGTCGAGAAGAAGAAGTAAGGAGAGGAAGAAGTACATGTAACAAGTAGAAGTAGAAGAGGCGACAGACACGACAACCAAAGGCACGGGGTGAGCCCTGGCCTGGCCCAGACCGGACCTGGGCCACGCGAGAGTTAGGCGAGAGTTAGGCGAGAGTTAGGCGAGAGTTCTGACAAGGAGTCTGGCAAGAAGGAGTCTGGCAAGAAGGAGTCTGGCAAAAAAGAGGGCAAAAAAGAGGGCAAAAAAAGAGGCTAGCGAGCAAGTCTTGGCGAGCAAGTCTGGCAAAAGTCTGGCAAAGTCTGGCACGAGCGGCGGCGGCAGAATCGGGCAGCACAGGCGGAGATCAGCGGGACGGTACGGTATCAATAATGGTAACTTATTGGTATGCAACAGAAACAGAAACACAACAACCCGGTCGTTCGGTCTACTCTATGGAGTATTATGTATGTAGTTAGTTCCTAGTAACGTACGTTTAACTAACTAGTTCCTCCTCAGCCGCCGGTCGTCGCTCTGTTCATTGCGATTTGGATACGGGAGTACAAATCATAAATTCCGCTGCAGCTAATAAAAATCTAAGAATAACAATAATCTGTCTTGTTGTTGTAAGTCCCCCCTCCCCCCTTGGAAGAAGGAAGAGCTAGCATTTCTTCATGCACATTATTATTCTTATTATTGCGACTATCAGGATAAGCCTCGTTGCCGCCAGCCGCCCCTGCATCCCCCTAGGCCCGACAGAGTAACCCAGAGAGGTCTTCCGCCGGTGGATCATCGTGGCGGTGACTTAGGCTGCTGTTTTTGACTACTCCGTACGCTGTACCCGCAAGGGCCCGGAGAGGCTACTATTATTCTTATTTACTTACTCTGTACTCTGTACAGCGTACAGCGTAGTTATTCGCATGATTCGAGGGGTGGAGAAATATGTTGTTGTCTCTCCCTCTCCCTCTCTCTAGCTGAAATGTTGAAACGTTGTGCCTGTAATTATTCGGTTTACGTGACCGGTCGGCTGGCTCTGGCGGCCAGGCAGAGTTACCGAAACAAGCCGTCGAGACAGACCAGTCTAGATTTTCGCCCGCCCAGAAGACCCGCAACTGACACCGGTTCCGCCGTGGGGACATCAAAATTAAAGGGTTGTTTGTTATCTGTATGTGCTTTCATTATTATTATTATTGCTATGGTTGTTGTGGTAGCTGCTGCTGCTGCTGCTGCTGTTGTTGTTTGTGTGCACTGCTCATTTTATCTTTATGTGTCTGTGTAATTTTGCATGGTCTGACTGGAGCTATTTTAATTATTGTTATTTATTTATTCTGATGTTCCTGTATGACAGTTTAAGTCTGTACGGAGTACAGAGTAGATATGAAGCAATGCACAGAATTATGAACAAAAAACATAAAAAGAAAAAGAAAGAAAAAATAGCAAAAGAAAAGCCAGCCACCAAGTAGCTTATATGCAGCGATGCCTTCTTTTGGTCTCAAAAAGCATGTTCACAGGTGCCACCACATTTTTCAATTAACATAAAATACACTCAAAAGTCTAAGGGAAAAAAAAAAGAAAAGAAAAGAAAAAGAAAAAAAAGAAAAAAAGAAAAAAAGAAGAAAAAAGAAGAAAAAACAACTTGAACTGAGCCGGAACCCAACCCAACCGAAACAAAACCTCTGGAACCGGAGATTGAAAGGGTAATCTTCGGTCGAAAGTGGGCAGCCAAAAAACATCCAACATCCATGGATGAACTTCCATCTTCTATCATCTATATAACATGGATCTCCCCGTCTAGCCCTTTTTTTTTTTCGTTTCGCGGGAGGCAAAAGCAGTAAAGAGCTTTTAAACTCTCCCGCCGCTTTTTAGTTATATGCTTATTTAACACTATTAACCGCACTGACGGGGCTCCACAATTGTTATTTTTGAACTTTTTCTTTTTTCTTTGCCCCCCCCGGACGGATACCTGATTTATTTTTTATATTTTTATTTTTCTTCCTTTTATTTCAGGGATAAATGCCTTGATATAATAATTGAATGGGTAAGGCTGGAGCATTGACATCTGTCAAAAACAATGTCTTGGTACTCTTTGCACTGCTGTCAAAATTGATTGGACTAGTTAACTAGAGTTAGTTAGTTACTGTTTATACAAGGATCTTTGCCCTCGGCAACCAAACGCCGTGAAGATACTTTTCCCAGACTTTTTGCTTTTCAAAACCTTCCTTCCCATCATGATAGATAAGTTATCTAGCTAAGTATGGAGGAGGCGACATGACACTTGGCAGTGTTTTCGGAGGAGAGCTTCTACACGTAACTACTGTACAATGATGCTCACAATTCCTCTCATGACATAGCAGAACAGTAGCACCCGGAGATCACTTATCTATGACACGATGATGGCCTCTAGAAGCTCTCTAACAATTTACGCCGTGGCAGATGACATTTGAAGAATCTCTACTCCGTATAGTAATGTACATCAACATCCGTCCGAGAGTCTCGGTGTCTTTGTTAATTCCTAGGTAGTTAGTTATATAAATGTGGCGTCGGCTAACTTTATACCCAGCTTCACGGCCTCAAACAGATGAAAAGTGAACAATAGTAGATTAGATATTCTACTCTCCTCTCTCCTCTGTCAATGTTAGTAGGTGGATGGTTGTATTGTACTGTATATCATCATCAGACCACGGTGTAAATATCAATGCCTAGAAAAAGACAAGAAGCAAATACAATTCAGAGCAACAAGATGAGAATATGAGTCTATCAGGCAGGTGACCAGGAGTTGAAAGTGCATTTCCAATTCCTCTACTCATAATCTTCCAAACTGTTAAATGTATAATGGATGTGTTTCCGGCACCTCTTATTATATCTTCCAGTGGTATACAGAGTAGTTTGAACATATATATTAATGCGGCCCTCTCTCAGACCGCCTATTGCTCCCCCACAGGCCATTCTACTCCCTACCAATTTCCTTTGGGATTCATCATTCAGAGCATACAGAGCATACATTACTGCCCTCAGGAATTCCAAAATTAGGAATGAGGACCGGAGTTGAACAGAAACAAGTTGACCAAATTGAACAAATCAGAGAGCTCTTTGTCCTGACTACACGCTACATACAAGGCTACATACATTACTCACATGCTTACAAAATCCAGCGGGTTAATAATAAATAAAGTCCCCCTCCCCTCCCCCATGGAACTTCACAGTTTCCCACTTTCCACTTTCCCTTGCAACTTTTCATGATTGACAAGCTCTAATCGCAGCAGCAGCAGACGCCGGTTTCGTCGTCGTCATCGTCGTCCCGACCCACCCCGCCCCTCCATGCATCCATTATCAATCCCAGATTCTCCCCTGTTCCTGTGGGCGGGTATCTATTTCAACATATATGATATTTTGCCTCCCTGCCTGCCATTGCCATTGCCATTGCCATTGCCAACTCCACTCCACTCTTAATAAGCATTAACAGGATAGGCCCAACGGGACCATGTAAGTTTTCAGGGAATGAGCTATGGCCAGGCGGGATTGTCTGGGAGGGAGGGCCAGCCCGCGTCCACCACATACGGAGCATAGAAGGGGCTTCCAAAAAAAATAAAAAATAAAATAAAAAATAAAAAATAAAAAATAAAAAAATAAAAAAAAATAAAAAAAACCTGAATTATGTGATACGAAACGACCCAGCTAGGAAGCTGGGAGTGGGATTGGTTTGTAAAATAAGATAAGAATAACTAGTTTATAAAAGAAAAAATATATATAGATATAAAAAGATAAAACTTGGCAATGGCACGAGCTTCAATAAGCTTTGAAATGGAGTTAGGTTAGTTCTCTTTCGAGTCAAGTTGGAAGCGAGGTTCTGGCCGCAAATCGAACCTTGATAAGGCAATTGAATATATCTTCCAAGAATGACTCACCCAGCCTTTGCAAACTACTGCTTTGATGAAGCCAAGCTTGTGAGGGTTTGTTGATATGTGCGAAATAATAGTGATGAGATTTTAAATACATGAAAGATTGTTATTTATTTATTAACTAGCAGCTGAGAGGTCTCTAGATAGAAGAAAGCAGAATAACTGGCCAATGAGGATTTTTCAAGGTCTTCTTTTTTTTTTTTTTTTTTTTTTTTTTTTTTTTTTTTATTATCTAGTCTTAGGGCCACTCTACTCTACCAGGTAGATGCATAATTAGCAGGTGTTGTAAACTACCTCAATAGATATGACCTTTTACTTCAGTAATCACTTTTGATTTTCCATGAATGCTGATGAAGTAAGGAATAGGAGGAGAAAAATTGATGGAAGTACTCCCAATAATACCTAGCCTGCAGCGGAAAAGCTCACACTAGAGGAGGATTTCAAGCGAACTGTCAATCAAGTAACTTACATTACAACAAAGTTTAGCTGAATGGAACATCGCCTGAATTGGAAGCGAAGCTCAAGCAACACTCATCTGATGAAAATGAGAGCTTGCGCTGTGATAAAAGATGGAAGGGTCTGAGCGAATAACCTGCTCAATAAGTCGATTTCACAGGTGGAAGCTCAATTCCTCTTCTACATCGAGAGGAAGTTCTGATCCACTTTGAGAGAGAGCAGCAGTCAGTTATGACAGGCGAAAAATACCTGCTTGTTATTTGATGATGAAGATGGCCGTTCTTCCAGCTTGTCATGCAACGTTCTCAACGAGCAGACGCACTATTGCTCATCTGCACTTGCGACCTCCCGGATGCATCCGGGGATATCGTTCTCTCAGCAATACGCAGTCAGCCAAAATACATGTAATTCCCAGCAGATATCTTTTTTTTGTCCCGGGCACCCGGCTCACGAGAATTTTTGATGCAACAAGGAAAAAGCAAACATGTCAAGCCCAAAGGGCAGATACGAAGCGAACAAGCGCACAGATCTCCTTTTGTTACATGGGTTCATCCCTGTTGCAGCCGCCGCCAACTCTCGGTTACTTCCGCTGCTGCTTCGTTTCCTTTTTCCTTTTCTCCCTCTTCATCCGCTGGACTTAACTCTCGTCCTCCTGGACCTCTTGTTTGGCGGTTCTTGATAGAGAAAATAGACGCACGGCACGGTGTGTTTTGTGTTTGTGTGTATGTGTGTGTGTATGTGTGTGTGTATGTGTGTGTGTGTGTGTGTGTGTGTGGGAGCCTAGCTGAGAAATTATGTCAGTGGCACCCAGACCTAGCGCAAGCATGCATCAACCGCCCGCATGCTCGGGACGGTTACGGTCGTGTACCTCGACCGACGACCAGCTCATCTGCATGAGGCACGAGCAGGTAACCAACCAGATCTTACAATCTGGCTCAGCTCGCCATTTGCTAAGAGCCCGGGGAGCGGGAGGAACAAGAGGAAAGAGGTTTGAACTCGTACCACACAAAGCGACGATGTTACCATGGCTGGGATTCAGCTTTTGCTTCACCGTGGATGTGGCTGCGGACACGGCGGTGAACCCGGTGATTTGCATTTGGTTCATGTTTGAAGACACGCCCTTTCAGTCGAAGACCGCTGGAAAGCCATATGGCCATATGGTCCAGGAGGGTACAGCATTTCGGAAGCCCACCTTTGCTTCTGATAAGCCCTCAGCATATCCAGGGGTGCGCGGCATACAGTACCATACTTGAAACGACCATGACCACCCATCGTACTGCCAAGAATCTAGGGTGCCTTTTTCCCGGGACACACGCCCCTCGCAAAGAGGTCGTCGGGGTTCGTCTTCATGAGAAAAACAATAATAATCGGTAACAATGAACAGTTGAAATACCGTGTCAAACCCCATGGATGGATAGAGTGACACAAAATTCCATCAAGGAACAAAGCGATGTGGCTGGGTATATGGCTCAAGATCCATTACTTAGCTTCTGCCGCGCATCCTCACTGTCGCCAGCTTCAGGGCTTCAAGTTCTTTTTGGGTGTGATGGTTCGCAAAAACATTTTTCAGGTCGCGAAGGCCAACGCTCCAGCCAATAATGGACTTGATATTTCATTTTTGTCCAGCCAAACAAGTGCGCTACTCTGGGAACTGAGGGGAAATGCACACATGATTCGCTAGATAATAAGATTTTGGAAAATCATCCATGGCAGCTGGTTCCTTGGACAGGCTAGGCTGTGTGGACTGATAGCTAGGCTGCGCTTCGCGTGTGCACCGGAGATGGCTTGATTATTGGGTCGACATGGAGTCGCAATATCAACTCCAGGAGTCCAGCTACAACCATCATCGATGCCAAAAAAGAAGCGCGCTCTGAACAGAGACCAGACCAACCGGAGCGACCATGTAAAATTGTCCAATTGTTGAGAAAGTGGGGGAAAGCCGTCGTCCCGTCGATCAGGATCCAGATCGCAACGCATGTGCGCCGCCGCGCGGAGAACGTTTACCGAGATTGGCGTCGCATCACCCTCACCTTTCCAGTTTATCGTTTTTTTTTCCCTTTTTTCTATTTATTTTTATTGACCGTTTATGCAGGGTAATTGAGCCGACTCCATCAACCAAAATCGGAGGGCGAGGGGCGAGGGGAAGGGACGCGCAAGGCTGTATCTAGTTCACAGGGAACCTTGAGTAACTACCAATTAATGCCAGCCCTCAGCCTCCGATGAGCCGAAGATGCGCTTGTTTCTTTCCCGATCAAAACACATCGTTTCTCCTCCACTTTCGTCATAAAATTTGAACCTAAATTGGTTTTGACGGCTGGGTTTCAATATTAGGAAATAGAGAGAAATTAATCTAGGGGTCAGCTACTGTACATCCATACCTCAAGATAAAACTAAAAAAGCGGTTCAAAGCTGGGAAACATGCGCCGCAGATCATCTATATCACTATTTTTAGTCTTGACGCTTGAGCAAAATGCCATTTGAGGTTTCAATGGAAAAGGATATAGACGGCCGAGCTCATATCCAATATTGGTCGGTCTCAGCGAGCGAGCGAACGAGCACCCTTTATCCCCTCTTCCCGCGTGATAGACACTATCATTGAAACTGCGTATACGGAGTAGTCTAGCAGACACCTTCAACTCCTCGAAAAATGTTCTGGTCTTTCCACGGAGATCCGCTGGAGTATCACAGATAACAGCTGAGCCATATACACCTTGATATGTAAATGAGCTAAATTCCAACTATGCATTCCCACTCCCATAAACCTCCCTCTCAGGCCAGAAATGCCCTTTTGAACCAATCGGGATTGGTCTGGCTTCGAGAATGCCGACTGATTAGGTTCATGTCGTGCCCTCGACTTTGAGCCAACGACACATGCTATCTAAAGAGCTGAGCTTATGGATGTTTGGCCGTGTGATACCTAGCCAAAGAGTCAGGATTATTCGGGGGTTCCCCGCCCCCCTACCACCGCAGCAACTATTCCTGAAAGTTGAAAATCCACCATCTGCGGGGCTGAAAAAAACTTGGTATCTACGCAATTTATGCACCACTAAGCTACATCGCAGCCCCCATCCATCCTCATGCATGGTACATACTTACTCTCTCTGAAGTGTGGGTTGTTGGGGATATGATAAGATGAGATGATCGCGGAGAGGCCTAGCGGCCGGCCCAGATGCTCTTTCATAGATGAACGGATATCATTATCATTCCATCTTGCATGGCTTTGCTTTGATCGGAGCTAGCCTTCTGCTCAGCAGGCGCCCTAGCATGCAGTTTTATCTCTCACACGTAATACCCAGCTCAGAGAAGAGGTTGTAGAAAAGTCCATGGCCGGGTCTATCGGTCTATCTGGCTAGTTGACCTAGTGCACTCGTTCTCCTACAGCGTGACTAGGAATGTATTATCCTGTCAGTAACCATGTATGTACTGACTGTACTGTACATGGTGATTGGAAACAGGTATCGCGGTATAGATAGACGGGGCACTGTTTCAGGGTGACAAAAGAGGGTGGGTGCCCTTGTTTATCATATCCAGGCTGAAACGCTGCGGGAATGGAACGGGAGGAAACAAGATTGAAGTACTCTAGTCTATAAACATTGGCGTGTATAGTTAATGTTCTAGATTCTTCTTCAGGAGGGGGCGTAAAGGACAAAAAGCGGGTTTCGTCTTCATCACTGTTCGTCGCACCCGGATCTTGATTTCTTATCACCACAGCTTTAATCAAATGTATAACAAACTGGGTTCATTCTGCGCTTTCTCACTAATCCATCTGCAAGAGTAAAGTTAATCCACACGAATATCAACCTTGGAGTCGTCATGTGTTTGTAATAATAGGAAGATAGAGCCCTTCTGCATAGGTATCACGGAAGTATAGACGGAGTTCAGTGGACAAAAAGCACACCCATCGTCAAAAAATTGACCATGTAACTCTTTCACTTATAATAGAGAGAGAGGTAGGTAGGTTGGTATGGTACCCGGCTTCAACATTTCGGTAGTTCGTCAGCTCGTAGATCGCCAGGGTCGGAGAAATAACAGGTTAGTTATATATCCGTGTGTAAGAAGAAAAGAATCGGATTGCACACCTATTTTTCATTCTCACAGCTCTTTGTTTGGTTCCATGGCGGCAAAGACTCGAATCCGGCGCAAAACTCGTTAGTTCAACTAAATAACTTACTTAACTATTGTGAAAACCAGCATATCAACCTTATTTTTATAACCTTAAACTATTTATCGCAATCTATTTCTGATATAACTATCTATGTATGTACATGTACAGCAACCTATATGGCTTTACATACATGTACACTATTTGCGTTGGTATGACACATTGCAAATGACTTTAATACCTCGAACAAAAGACCAGTTAAAAAGAAGTCAATACCCCTGGTCTTCAGCTGAATAGAAACTTGGCTTACTCGGTCTTTAACTATCGAACCAAGTCTCAGCGATTGTTATTTTTTTCCGTCAGCGTTAAGGTAAGCGAAATGGCGATATCTGAGCATATTGCATGACTGGCTACTACCAGTGCTGGCCGTTTTGTTCGTTGGCTGAGATGCCATCCGGAAAAAAAAATAGGGGGGAATGCGATTGCGATTGCGAGCGTTTATTCGGATATATATTTCGAAGCCTCTGCGAGTCCTCAACGTCATGGACTATGTAAGATCTAGGGCTGAGGCCTGTGTGTGTGTGTGTGTGTACCTGAATGATTGAGGTACGATTCTGCGGTAATGAGATCAAATTCAAGGCTCCCCAGGATGACAACAGTGTCTGTCCCGTCTCTACGCGTGCTGACTGTCTTTGCTCTTTTATTTTAACTCCTTATCGTCCATCGTTTCCATTATGTATCCCTCTCTCTTGATTGTATTTCTGCAATCTATCCCCCTGCGCGCTCGTTTCATCTTCTGTTCTTCAGCAGAATTGCATGTTCCTACAAGGATTCCTGGGGATCTGTTTGCTAAGAAGCTACAATTGAGCCGGGGGTGGTTGAATACATCTATTTCAGTCGTTCCTTAATCAGTTTCGATACCCTGGATTCTCATCAATTGCTTCTTCTATAGCTTATCGAGAATCGAACACAATGTGGAACCGTAGCTCTTCCTTCGGAGCTATGATGGGGGCATACCTATGGCTACTATTGCCGGTACATAATATCTCTGCAATATCGAAGCTCTCTGCTATAGGCTCAAAGTTTTTCAATGAGGAGGGCCAGCAGTTTTTCGTCAACTATCTCATTGATGAGCTGATGCTAGCTTTTTGACTGATAGAAATTGCGTACCGGCTCACTCTTCACGATCCCCTTGTGGACCCCGAACAGTGCAAACTGGACTCTTCATTGATGAAGGAGCTGGGTGCAAATGCTATACGCGTCTATCATGTTGACCCTAATGGAGATCCCGATGAGTGCATGAAAGCGTTGGCGGATGCAGGGATATACTTGTTTGTGGACTTGGATGACTTTCCAACCCAAATTGAAGAGGTATATTCCATTAACTAGCAAGATTCCAGGGAATAAGTTGTACATAAGAGATCTTTACTTGGTAGACCAAAAAGCGCTGACAAATTATCTAAATACCCCTTGTGCCAAATTAGCAATCCCCTATTTGGAGTCAGAAGCAGGTCGACGCGTTCAAATTGACCCTTGACGAATTACAGAAGTACGGAAACACGGCCGGAGTTTTTGTGGGCAGCGAGGTTTTTACCGTAGCGAATGACTCCGCTGCAAGCCCGTATTTCCTAGCTGCGGCTCGAGATATCGGGGCCTATCGCGACTCGAAGGATTACCGGAGGATACCGGTCGGCTATTCCGCTGCGGATATAGCAGAGCTGTGTCCTATGTTGCGGAACTACCTGGTTTGCCGGGAAGATGAATCTGAAAGATTAGACTCCTTTGCCTCAACACGTACGAATGGTGCGGTGAATCAACATTTGAAATCTCCAGCTATGCCAACCTGCAAAACCAAGCAGCGGGATACCCGGTTCCGATTTTCTTTTCAGAAACTGGCTGCAACACGGTCCGACCACGAGATTTCGACGACCTCAATACCATCCTTGGGCCGGAAATGACAGGCACCTGGTCTGGCGCATTGGTGTACGAGTGGATAGAGGAGTTGAATAACTACGGGCTAATCACCTATGGCAAGGTGCCCGAGGGCGATACATCTAACCCTTCAGCCCTCGACGGCTTCTCCCGTCGCGGCACCCCCACCCCTGTCAACCCGGACTTCACAAATTTGAAATCCCGTTTCGCTACTTTGGATCCCACCGGCGTTGCGCTGTCTGATTACTCTGACAGGGCATCGGAGGTTACAGCGCCGCCCTGCCCCAATTCCACTCCTATTTATTGCCTGGGCCGTTTATCCTAGCGCTGACCTACCGACCCTTGGACAGTCGGTCGGTGCTGGTCCTACTAATCTAACTGCGTCCGGAGGAAGAGCGGCCAGTCCTACATCATCAAACTCCAGTGCTGGGAATCGGTAGATGTCAATAGGTGGATATAGTGTTTGGTGAATGTAGGGCGAGAGTGACGGACTTATCATGAAGTGATACTTCCGGACGACCTCTCTGAAAGGCGTTTCTTTTGATTTAGACTTCAAGGGCTAAGAGAGGGGGATGTTTAAAATCCATCGTCGTATCTAGAGATCTATCTACTCTCTGTTAACGGTATGCCTGCAGTTTTTTATCTCACCAGGCTTAAGTAGACTATAATGTATCCATGATATTTTGATAGAACTTTCGGCTGAAATATAGTTAACAGAAATGTTCGCGGGCAACAGTTTACTTAGAAGCACTTTGGCTACGATGTTTAACCAACTACCCCTGACTACACATTGTAAGAGTCTAGATACACGAGCTGCGTGTTAAGAAGGTCCATAGTCTCCCAGCATTTAACATAAGAGTTCCACTAGGCAAACATCAGATAGGATACATTGGAACCACAACCACGAGAGATAAAAGAAGCACAGCACGTACCAAGAATGCGTCACCTGCATCTCTCTAGCCTTCCTCGTCCTTGGGGGTTTCAGCTGCATTCTCGAATCCGGCCTATCCCCAAATTAACTTCTGGCTACTCCGCATAATCCAACCAGACCCAACGAAGTAAACCTAGCTAAAAACAAACAAAAAGTAATAGAATCGTAAATGGCAATGTGAAATTAATAAAACCCACTTCACTACTGATGGCATGGTAGAAACCCATTGGCATCGCCCTCCTGGCCTTGATCCGTTGGCTCGTGATGCTGCGGTACATCCAGCCTTCATTGATGTCGTGAAAGGAGCGGCGTCTGGCAAATTCGTCATGAGCTTCTTTTTGCTCCATGAGTTTGAGCATCTATATATGTTGAGTTGTATTTGGAGAGAGGTCCCGCTGGTTAGTACATATACTATTATATCGAACGTCATTTCTTGCGGCCCCCCCCACCCCGACCCCCTATCCTTCAACGAACTATTTCAACATTTAAGAATTTCCAAACAATAATAGAAAGATGGAGAGGTGGGTTACCGACGTGTGCAAATCGAGGCCCATCTTCATTCCACTCCGCCGGACAGTTCCTATACTCGAGCAGACAACTCCTGAGCTCCTTCTCATGGGCCGCGCTCCAGGGACGCCGCGCTCCATCCACCGGCCCCGTAATCTTGGTCTTGCGATTGGGTAGAAGCGTGTTGTGGGTTTTTCCGGTAGCCTCATTCGCCGCTCTGGGCTCTTCGGCTTCATCCTCGTTTCCGGGATTGATGATCGCGTTGTTCTCGTACTTGAACGGTGTCTTTCTGTCCTGTTTGCTATTGCTATCTGGATGACGTCCTTCTATGCGATGCAACATGTCAGTCACCCACTTCTCTGCAGTCGCTTTGTAGTTGACTTGACTCATGGCTTCACAGCGATTGGGGTTTTTCTCATCAGGCATATCTTCAAAGAAATGATCTTTTGTCAGAATTTTTTGCTCGGAAAAGTGATCTGCTAGCTGTGTTGACTCACCTTTTGTTTGCTCTGCCCAGGACATGACTTGTTTACTTGCCCCTTAAAAGAATGAATGAAGAAATGAAGCTGGAAGAATGAGTAACTGAAATATGTTCACTTTCCAATCTGAATGAGCAAAAGAAAATAAAATACCAAGCTGTTGTGAAGAAGAGAACAAGTAGAAAAGGAAGAGAAGATATCTTTCTCTGCATGGAAGTTATAAGATGTGGCCACTCTGAGATTCTCACTTAGAAGCAATCATGTTCATTGCAATTAACACAGCTTCTTCTTAGGTCATCCTCTGACTCATGTATTCACTCTGATCTTAATGAAATTTTAATACTGTTACATCAAGAGAACAGACAGTGTGGTTGATGAGTATAGGAAAACAACAATTAGGACAAAGAAAGTATAGATGTATTGTACACAAGTACTGTACAATATAAATTTTGCTTACACATCTAGCAGACAAGCAAAGATATGATCATGATCAGATAGATATCTTCGATAGTGACCCATCGGGTCTCAGATACTCCAACAAGTACACACACATCCAAGTGCTTATGAGCTCCATGGAGAGCAAGAAGAAATGAAGATACTGAAAAGGTTGGATGGAAAATAAAATAGTTGCACCGCTAATTCTCCATCAAAAAAAATAAAAAATAAATCCAAGTAGTAAACCCATCAACCAAAAAAATGCTCATAGGGTTGTCAAAAAACATGGAAACGCCGGTAACACCAAAAGCTTAAAATCCGATAATCGAAAGATAAAGCCAAAAATAGGTCGCTGATCAGGCATGAAATAATGCTGCGCGATTGGCATAAACCAACGGCGGAGGAAGCGGGTGGTGGAAATGTAGTCCAACACAAGAGACAACGGAATATCCCAAAAAGCATCAGCTATGACAGACAACTCCTTCGCGCGGACTTCACTATTTACTAATTTATCCATGTCGGCCTGCTAGCTCAAGTTGATGGTCAAGATCCATTTTCCGCTCCCGCCTCACCTGCTCACCTACGATTATGCTGAACAGTCTCCTCAAAAGCTCTGTTTCACTCCATTCCACTTTTCCCGTCCCACCACGCCTCCTACTGTCCACAGACAAGGCCCGTCGAAATTTATCCACAATGGCAATCTGCATCTCGGTAATGCGACGGCTGTATACGCCATCAGCAGAATATATGCGTTGACCTAGCATTCCATTTCGATCTGGAGTTTCGATATAGCGGAAGGAACCTGGAGAGCGCTTTGCCTTGTGGTATAAGTGGCGCAATGCGGCATAATGGTCATCCGTAAAATAACCCGAGATTGCTAATGCTTTGCGTTGCGAAGGGGGTTGCCTTCTAATTTGCCGTTTAGGCTTCGTTATTGGTGGCGAGGAGAACTGGGTTCCGGTGTCGACCATCGTCCTCTTGATGGGTTGATGAGGGCGCTGATGGACTAGAGGCTCCTCAGCTAGAGATTCACGTGCTGGTGGTTCTTGCAAAGGAGAATCTTGAGCAAGTGGTTCACCTACTGGCGATTGCTGAATAGGAGAGCTCTCAATTGGAAGCGGCTGCGCTGGTGATCCCGAAACCGAATATCTTTGAGTAGGAGGAGACATTTGAATTGAAGAGCTCTCAACTGACGGCTCACGGTTTGGAGATGATGGAGATGCAGGGTTGCTGATTGATTCTGGTTGCTTTCTTTCAACTTTCCGAGAAGCTGCAGTAGTGAGCCACGACGGAGCAAGGTCAGTCAACTTGTGGAACCAAGATGACGGACGAGGCTCCTGCTGAGGTTCAGTAGGAGATTGCGACTGAATGGTAGAAGGTTCCTTATCATGTTGATAATATTGGAGCGCCAGAGGAGTTAAGTTTGGCGATTCTGTTTCAGAGTAAATTTCCTCCTCAGCACCTGGGCGGTTTCTCGAAGAATGAACAGAGTTGGACGGCAATTCTGGATATAGATGGTCATCCTCCACTGATGGCTGAGAATAAACGTCGCCGTTATCCGGACTCGTCTGTCTCGTTTCATTTTTACCGCTTTCAGGGGACGGAGCCCATTGGGGATGGATAGCATCAGCATCAGACACCTGGTCATCAGAGTATGGTGATTCGTTTCTGCCATAGGAAGCCGCGAAGGTAGGAATGGTGGTACTTCTCATTGGCCGTTGATCCTCAGGATATTCAGGCTGGCTGCTCGCGTTTTCAGGAGAAACATTATTTTGCTGATAAAATCTCCTCGTGGCGCTTTCCGGAGAACCCAGTAGTGACGAACTCTCAACGTTCTGTTCTCTGAATTTTGCAGTTTCGGTTTTCCCTCTGGGTAAAAGAGGATATAAATTGGTGCGGTTTGCCCAATACGGGCCCGGACCGGGAGTCGCTTCTTCGTCTTGGCTGTGGTCAGCAACGTCCACGTTGCGTTTCCACGGACTTGGAAGAACCCTCCGTGGCGGTTTAATAATTTCCTCTCGACTAAGTTCGACGAATGACGCTGACTCCGACTGGCTTTCAACATCGCGGGCTTCTTGCTGCCATATGTCCTCGTAATCTTCCTCTTCCATAGGGTTGTCTTCATGGTGTTCCTCAGGCTCTTCATTTCCTAGAGGACGTCTTTCCGGACTACCTTCGTCGCTATCAATAACAATAACCTGGCTCGAATTTGCCTGCTGTATTTGGCGGCTAATGATCTCTCTTTCACGCTGCCACTGTGCTTCACGTCGTGCCATTTCCGAGCCAAGCCGTAGCTGGGGTGACTGATTTTTGTTACCGAGACTACTCATAAGTTGTGACTTCCCGTCCAGTTCCCTATTTGAGTGTTTTTTCACTGAATGTGAAGATGCACTTCTACTCTCCGCATTGCCAATACCCGCGTACCCCGCGTCGTTGCGCTCATTAGCTGCGAAGCCATCTGGTGTCATTGGTGAGTCAACTGCTGGTCCTGGTTCTTCCCGCTTTTTTCTACTCTCAGACTCCTGAAGGCGGTTCGCAAGCTGTTCCCCAAAGCGAAGTCCTGCACGTAGTTCTCGTTCTGTCTCGCTTCCAAAACCTCTAAAGAGTGCATCGAGACGTTGCCTTACAGCCTCGCGATCATCTCCGCGAGTCTGACCCGGGCTTGAGAAGGGACTTTGGAGCCTCGAATTCCTCCTACGTCGATTAAGTACACCCTGAAGTGCAATACCTGCTCTTATTACTCGGACTAACTTGACGAGTCGTGTCTTTTTCGGAGGCCGCGAGGGCTGAATCGCGGGTGCACGCGGCTGCTGTGAGGATGGAAATATAGTTCCTGGAGTTTTATTGTTTCGTCGCGGACTTCTTCTCACCTGTTGTGATAACTGTGATGTTTGTTGAGGCTCTGAAGAGGGCATATACGCATCATCCTTCTTGGGAATGCTAGAAACAGATAACCCGCCATGTCGAGATTCAGATTTCGACTTGCCTAGCACTTCCTTCTTCGGCGACTTCTTCATGCTGTTAATCATGCCCTGATTCACAGCGTCTTGAAATGAATGATTTAACTGCTGCCTCGCTGATGGCAAGGTGCCAAGTGACACCATGCTAAATCCTTCGCTTTCTAGAATCGAGTCGAATTCTCGATGCTGGGTTGTTGGGTCTAGAACTGATCCGCTTTGTTGGTTTTTTGCACCTGAAGAGTCACCCGTTTGGATTTCGGCAATCCCTTCTTCTAATAGAGAAGATGAAGTAGGTGTAGGATATCCTCTCACCTGGGGACCAGGAGTATGCCCAGCATCGATTGTGTTTTCAGGTGTGAGGCCGGTAGGTTTTCCGGGGGAGTATGGGGAGGACATAAAGCTCGCAGGATTATCAGGAGCTGAGCCCTCCACTCTGGATCGAGAATCAGGTTGTTGTGACATAGTTCTCTCCGTGGGCGTTGGAGACGATCTATGATCACTGGTTGAAAGGATAAAGTCGGGCAAAGGGTTCGGGTCAGCAGTATCGGCGAGTATGTTATCTACAGCAGTATTATTGGTTCCTGAATCTTCCGTAGCAATGTCGAGAAAAGGATCCTCTTCTCGCATCTTCTTTCGCACTGACTCGGCAAAAGTGGCTTTGTTCACCACATTGCTTCCTTCTACAGAAGGCTGACTTTTCCTGGGCCTTCCTCGTTTTCTCTTTTCAGCAGTTCCCGTATTTCCCGTCGGTGTTTCAATCCTGCTCCTTATTTTTCGGGGTGTTGGAACACGTTGCGACAAGTCCGATTTCCCTGTTCGCCGCTTTTTAGGGCTTGGCTCCAGTGAGTCATTTTCATCCTTCAAGGGCACTTTGGTTGTCCTTCCTCTTCGCGATTTCATACCCGATCGCACACTACCTGGAAAATTTTCATCCGCCTCATCCTGCTCTGCCTCGACCGTAACTCGGATCCTCCAGGGGCTGGTATTATTCTCCGAATTTAGGGTCGTCGTTTTCGTTGGGGACAGCCGATGTTTGCCACTAAAACGTCCAGACGGAGTGGACGGAAGGATGATATCTTGGAACCTAATGGACTGCGCGCTCCTCCCGTCTGCTTTGCTGGGTGATAGGCGTCTGGTAGGTGACAGGGACTTGCGGGGTGAAAAGGTGCTTTGGCGTCGCAGAAAGGGCTTTGTTGCCGAGGATAGGATATATTCTGGGTCGCCGGGATAGCCCAGCGGATCTGGGGAGGATGTATCACTCCTGTAATCCATCGCGACTTATGACTGGCGAACTTGACGGGTTCATTAGGGAGATGTGGAGGCCGGAAATTGGGTGTTGCTCAGGCGATTGGGGTGTATCGGGTACGGTGTTGGGTAGGGTAGGGTGCCCAGGATATCGAGGACCAGCTACTCCATCAGGGCAAGATATTGTAAATCACAGGTGCAGGTATAGGTCACTTTAAGTCGTAAGGGAAGATATGCCATTGGCATCGAGTTGGTTGGTCGATACCGTTATCATGCCGCTGTCCCTCCAATGTTTTGATCCTCTTGCGCCGGGAAACGAGGGGACTTTGCCTCTTTGGGAACATGGTCCGTGCGCTGTGTTTACGACACTTCGAATAACGGAAATACTATGTTCCGAACCAAGACAATAACTAATAAGTTGCTGCACGCGGGAGAGCTCCAGCGCCAAAGAAGGAAATTAGTGGGCCGCTATTTTATGCTTGTTTTTCCAAACCATAAATCCAAACCGGAACCTTGGAACTTTCAAGGTTATTCAAACATCATCTTCAATTTTGAACTATATATTTCTTTCATATTTCTTTTATGCCCTATATCGGAGCGACAGCAGTATTCCAGCGCGTCTGGCCCGGCAACCCTGGACATGCAACCTAGTTTTTCTCCGCAACAAGGAATCCAGCGACTGCCTTTCTGGAAAGCTGTAGATCGTCCTGCCCAGCCAACGATTTTTCTTAGACATGATGACGATCTCAATTGCAGAGTGACGAATGTTATCGTTTGGCGCATGGGTCCGCAGCTGCGCTTCGGCTGCAGGTGGAGTTTACTCAACGTCCCCAAGTTTTCCAGGACGACGGGCAACATATCTCAAATCATCCTGGACTAGCTGCTTGCTTGACAGTCAGAAAGTATACATTTCATCGCATCTCACTTCATTGGAGAGAGCCGAACAAAAACGGGGACGTAGCTCGGTTACAGGAATCAATATCCAGGAAAAGAAAACTAGATCGAAGTTGTAGGTCCAGTACCTTCAACGAAAACTCAGATTGCACACTGCTCTGTCCAAGGTACAAGGCAAAATTCGACCAGTGACTCCCAGGAGGGCACCTGCATGTTAGTAACATCGTTTTCACGCAGATTTTTGGATTCCCATCTCGAAGCTTTCTCCAATCTGAGTTCAAGCTCCCCCCCCTGTTTCCGGGAAACACCCAATCACCACTCGACCTCGTCGCTAAGCATTTCCTTTCCGTGGTATCCCTGCTGCGCGGTAATGTCACTAAGTTAACTGAGATTCATGTTCCCCGCGTGGGAGTGGGTGATGGCACGCGGGAATCTATAAAATAATCCGGTCCTCCTGCTCTGCTTCTTACCTGTTACAACCTCTTCACAACACATTTTCACCACCTACAGAATCTTAGCCATCATTATCACTTGTCTTATAGCCGCACCAATGTATTTCAATCCAGCCGCTTTACTTGCGTCGGCGCTGCTATGGGGTTCCTCCCTGGCAGCGTCCTATCCTATTACTTCTCCAGATCCGTTTAAAACTTATGTCATTTCCGCGCAGAACATTCAGGCGACATTAATTCCATATGGCGCCACCCTGACTTCACTTTTAGTCAACGATCGGGATGGCAAGCAGCAGGATGTTGCCGTCGGTTACGATGATCCTAAACAATATCTAACCGATACCAAGACCAACCATACCTACTTTGGCTGCATCGTAGGAAGATACGCCAATAGAATCAAAAACGGCTCCTTTGAACTAGACGGTGTTAAGTATCCCATTACCAAAAACGAAAACAACGACACCCAGACTCTCCATGGAGGTGTTGTTGGGTATGATCAGCGTCCTTGGACCGTGGTAAATCACACTGAGACCTCCATTACCTTCAGTCTCCTCGACACTGGCTTTGAAGGTTTCCCTGGTGACGTTATCACATATGCCACCTACAGCGTCGGTTCATCGTGCTCTAAAGAAAAGACGAAATGCGGAACCAAATTAACTGCAAAAACCGTTTCTCTTGCCTTGACGAAGAAGACACCTATCATGTTGGCACACCACATTTACTGGAATCTAAATGCGTTCAAAAGGCCCAACGTGTTGAACGATACTACCTTGCACCTGCCGTTGTCAAAACAATTTATCTACATCGATTCCGCGGCGATCCCAACAGGCAGGCTCGCAGACACCGCAACGACATTCGACGGTGCCCTTGACTTCACTCAGCCGAAGCTCATCGGCAGAGACATCGCCTCGGCCAAGAATTGCGGTGCCAACTGCACAGGGTATGACAACGCATTCATCATCGATCGCCCAGTTAATGAATCAGACTGGACCTCGTCCCCTGAAACTATGGCTGTCGCTCTGAACATGGCTTCCAGTACCTCCGGCATCAGCATGCAAGTTACCACGAACCAAAAGGCCATCCAAATATACAGTTGCAATAATCAGGATGGGACAATTCCCGTCAAGAAATCTCAGGTTCACCGGAATAAAATGGAAGGCAACAAAGAGAGTGTAGACGTTATTAACCAATACGGCTGTATTGTTATCGAGACCGAGAGCTGGATTGACGGCATCAGCAACCCTAAATGGGGCCAAGACAACTTCCAGATCTACTCTCTCGACACCGGACCAGCCGTGAACTGGGTTACTTTCGCTTTTGGAAATGTTTGAAATGGATTTTGTGAAATCTAGGACTCGGGGTTTTAAACGGGCCAACCAGATTTTAGGCCGAAAAGGGGGTAAAGGTTATCCTTTCACAATATTTCCTTGGTCCGTTTCCCACGTGTTTTCTCCTGTTATTTCTGGTCCTTATCCCTTTTAATTTTCCGCTGGTTTTATTTTACCTGTTCCTTTAATTGGCGCCGTTGTGCACTTTAATTCTTAATCAACCTTATCTATCATATAGATAGATACCTACTTCTGTATCGATAATTTCCTTTGTTCCCTTCACCCGGAGGTACTCATGATCGATGGCGCTGTTTCGAAAACAAGGGAGAAAAAAAAAAAAAAAAAACAATCAGTATTTAATTTGTATATAGGGAGCAAAAGCAAATGTAGCGTTTTAATACACAATGATATTTTCATTATATTCCTATCCCTGAAAAGACCATTCCGCAATCACAACGCCCGCACATAACCTTCTGAACAAAGCCGTGGATGTTCCAGAATAGTGGCAGCTTTTGTGCTCAAGACATTAAGGAAAAGGAGAAAAGTTTCAGGTTGTCTCCACCCCATACCCTTTGTCATCGCTCCCCTCCCTCCTTTACCTCTTCGTTCCGTTCCGTCCTTCTGCCCTACAAAGGAAGAAGAGCATACAAAGGTGTAATTTCGAATGGGATCCCGATCATCTCCATTCAACACCAAATTTGTAAAGGAGCATTGTATCTAAGCTTTAATTTCGGGCTGAATACTCGACTATGCTGAAATAGGTTGAGTTAGGTTTTGGTTAACCATATTGAAATGTGGTCTCCAAAAACCAAATACTTGTTTTTCCCTCTACGTGTAGGAGTCATAGTCACAAAACGTATTGGGAAACTCATCGTCTCGAGAAAGAGTTCTAACCATGTCATGGAAGGGCCCTTGTGTCAGCACCGGTCGGTAGATTGAAGGGTGTTAAAAAATCAAAGCCATCCAAAACCCGACAACCAAAATTCTGAGGCAGACAACACCCAGAAGCGCAAAGCAAAAGGGAAAGAGTGGCAGAAAACATACATAAGAGGATCACTATCCAAAGCGTTGCTCATCATTAATTTCTTTTTCAATTCCTTAATTCTTTCAACTTCCTGCCGGTGGAAATCCTGGAAATTTTCAAGCAGTTTCAGCCAGTCCTCAGCCGCTTGCATTCGCTCATAATGTTTCCTAGCAATACACTCCATGCCTTCCGGAAGTTTGGTGCGTGGTAATAGCTCGACCTGTTCATTGCAATGTGCTATTTCAATCGCTAATCGCCCTATCTGACCTAGATGATAGTTCGCGATTTCCTCGAGCTTGATCTGATCATTGGGAAGGAGGTCAACCTCGTTGGAGGTGGGAGCGCATTGGCGTGTTTCTTTGCCCGAGGCTGTAGTTGCAGTGCTACTACGGCTGAGGTCTGAATTTGAGAAAATACCAAGAGAGAACCGTTTGGATGCCCGATTTGAATTTCGTGGCTCGTGAAGTTGGCGAGAGGAAGGTGATGATACGGAGCGGAATGTCCGTATCGAAGAAGTCATCATGAATGTTTAGTCCAATAAAAACGGGACAGGTCGATAAGAATAGGGTTTGCAACACATTTCATGTTAGATGAAGATATGCCAAATAAATTCGCTGCAGGAAGGAAGAAGGGAGACTGAGGCACCGAAGAACGAGAACAGCCTTGAGATACTTTGAGACTGCTTTTAGTATCAACAAGGCAGGTGCATGCTTATAATAGGCTGACTGAAGGTATATCAAACTTGAAAGGAAATCACAATTGCCTTGTTGCCACAACACGCTGGCCTGTTGTTGAAAGGACAAGAGTACCAAGGCCTCAGAGGGATGATACTGCTTTAAAGAAATGTCCAATTTCTGAAACTGGAAACAAAGAATTGCACCTAACCCAAGTTACATTCACTAGCAGGGTATTCATATACTCCAAGATAGAGTGGCATGGTAACGAGTAGTGAATATTAAATGAACAACGCCGTGGTATCGTCCCAAGCCAGGATCGAAGCCGGTAGAAAAATTAGGAAAAACAAAGTAATAAGCCCAAAGATCGTACCCAAAGCCAGATCCTACCTTTCAATATCTTCAGAACGAAAAGGTATGAAGTGCTTAACATCCTCCACGTATTAACCCCATTCACCGAGTGTCCAGCTTGACCTTTCGACACCTGATCTGCCTATACCTGGCCCATATCCGGATCGTCGCTCTGCAATGTGGGTTAGGTCAGAGTCGCGACTTGCTCCCGCAAGACCGTGCTGTAGGAACTTGTCTCTTTCAATTTCCACGATTCCTTTGACCTTGAGGCTGGCTACAAGACTAGCTCCTGCCCAGGACCCGAGAGACTCAACCTGGCGAAGAACCCCATGCATATATGGTTTGGCATCCCTGTTGGCACGTTCCAGCTTTTCGTCAACGAAATTCGTAGCCGACTCTGACTGAGTATCTCCTTGGGTGCTTCTATTCGAAGCAGAGCTAACCGGCCGTTGTTGGTTCATAGAAATTTCCTGAAGCTGCCCCCGGCGTTTGTTAACATTCTTCCCTCTAACGGGGTCCCAACCATGGCTCCCTATAAGGAACTCCACCTCGTCCATTATTCTTCGACGAATACCTGGAATATTCGAACCCCCGCCAACAAAAATGATGCGCGACATGCATGCGCCGCGGATATCCGGCGGAAGAGCAAGGAGGGCATAATAGACTAAATGATCAAGAGGCATTTCATCATCATCGAGGTTTCTTGCATCAACGCCTCCAGCAAACAAAGCTTCCTCAACCGGTTCAGAAAATTTGGCGAACGGGACATTCATGTCAGTGGTAGCATCGCCTAGTTGCGACGGCAAAGTGACATTGTAATCGTATAGCTGTGAATCTTCTGGGCTTGGGAAAGACTCCTCAGAGATCCTTTCAGTGGGCTCAGTATTTCCCTTATTTTTGCACCAGGCTAACCGCGTCACTATTTCCTCACACCATTCAAAGCTCACCGCGATTACATCATCATCCCCATTGTTATTATCGGATTCGTGTTTCTTTCGCGAGTTTTCTGCTAGACTTGTAAGGAAGGAACCCATTTTGCGCATTAGAAATTTCATAGCACGAGTGCTTCGTTTCGACTGAATTTCTCGATATTCATAAAGTCCAGTAACTGTGGTCTCCTCCCATCCAATATCAACAACAAGTGCAGCTCTTAACCCTGCCGAAATAGCCGCCATGGCTGCAGACGGCAGTAAAGTTATGCTAGGATATCTCCAACGATTGAATATGGTTGATAGGAGACATGAGAGAAGCGGATGAGGGACAATTGGCGGCAGCACAATAACCAGCCGCGAAGAGCCCGCGTCTGTGAGAAGATACTTGTTGTAAACTTCACGGACCGTTCGCTCCACTTTATCCTCAAATAGCCCAATGTCAAAATCTCGGATATCCATGCTCCAAAGCTCGTAGCTTTTCGACCATTCATCCACATTTTTGTGGACTTTACTTGAATTCGTTCCCTCATGCCCACCGGTTCTTATCCATCCCCTATAATCCCCGACTCTTCGTCCTCCCTCCGGACCAAAGCTAACGACACATATTGGGGAGTTGTCGCCTTCGAACCCGGCACGGAGATACCGAGATCCCAACTCAAATATCACCGCATCTTCTTCGTGCCGAAACGACGACCCAGGAGAGGTAGAGCCCGTGTATGACGATAGTATCTGTCGCTGCTGCGGTGTATGCGGAGACCCATGGTGTCGCCCTTGACGGAGGCTTGATCGAACTGTGGCTGTAGAGGTAAGCGACTGTCGCCGGTCGAAGCCTGATGAAGAGGAAGCAGTAGCCATTATTAATTGCTCTTTAACCAATGTTGCGGAAACAAATATAGTTTGTTTATCTAGATGTTTATGCTTTCTTGGGGGAGCAAAGACAGGGTTTGAGCATCGTTCCTTTCCGGGTTGGGTTCATCGTCATCATCACCGCACCCCAATCGTACTGGGTCCTGAAACAATGTGTAAACGCAGTCCGTAAGCTAGCTAAAATTGTTACGCGGTAGACACGGGCTCTCTTCAGAGGTTGTATTGATTGATGTCTCTAAGATCTTGGTGGGTTGCATATCACGTGATATTGTGGCGGACATATTACTTGCGAAAACAGAATTTTCCCAGCCCCCCCTGAAAATTAGTAGCAAAACACCACCAAAAAATCAAAATATCCGCGTTTCTCTAGAATCATTCAATATCATCCAATACACATCTTTTTCAATCAAATATCATCCAAATACGCGTCTTTCTTACCTTTATCATCAATATGCCACCTCAACTCTGTGATTTCATTATCAACAAGATTGTACACCTTAAGAATGATTATATGTCTGCTGAGATCGCGCGAAGCATTGATTATCACCTGTGTATATTGAATTCAATGAAATCTTCACTGTTTTGAAACTGCTAGAGAACTCTGTTCAACATGTGATATAAAGTCAAAGATTATATCAGATATCTCTTCAATTCTGAAGAGATTTGATGAAGATTTTGAAGCTTTTTTATATCATGCAGTTGAGAACTTCATAAGAGAAAAAGATATAAAAGAATATTTCAGATCTACTTATATAGAATAGTATTATAATAATTAGAAAGATTCAGATTACAATTCATTATAATATAAATTTAGAAGTGAAAGTAGTATGAGATCTGTTCTCATCACTATAAATAGTGAATAAAGATGATTTGAATTTCTGCAATTTTGTCTGTTATAATGGACTTTTTAATCCATCTCTTATAATTTGAAATATACTCTTGTCAATATTCATATGAAGCAACTGTTCCCTTGTCAATCAATTGAAGTATTCATCAAATTGAGGTATTGAACTGCTTTGAATTGGAGATGGAACAGTGGATTCAATGGAAGATTCAACGGCGGATTCGATGGAAGATTTCAACAGTGTATTCGATGGAAGATTCAACGGTGGATTTGATGGAAGATTCAATGATGGATTCGATGGAAGATTCAACGATGGATTCGATGGAAGATTTCAACGGTGGATTTGATGGAAGATTTCAACAGTGTATTCGATGGAAGATTTCAACGGCGGATTTGATGGAAGATTTCAACAGTGTATTCGATGGAAGATTTCAACAGTGTATTCGATGGAAGATTCAATGATGGATTCGATGGAAGATTTCAACGGTGGATTCGATGGAAGATTTCAACAGTGTATTCGATGGAAGATTTCAACGGCGGATTCGATGGAAGATTCAACAGTGTATTCGATGGAAGATTCAACGGTGGATTCGATGGAAGATTTCAACAGTGTATTCGATGGAAGATTCAACGGCGGATTCGATGGAAGATTTCAACGGCGGATTTGATGGAAGATTTCAACAGTGTATTCGATGGAAGATTCAACGATGGATTCGATGGAAGATTCAACGATGGATTCGATGGAAGATTTCAACGGTGGATTTGATGGAAGATTTCAACAGTGTATTCGATGGAAGATTTCAACGGCGGATTTGATGGAAGATTTCAACAGTGTATTCGATGGAAGATTCAATGATGGATTCGATGGAAGATTTCAACGGTGGATTCGATGGAAGATTTCAACAGTGTATTCGATGGAAGATTCAACGATGGATTCGATGGAAGATTCAACGATGGATTCGATGGAAGATTTCAACGGTGGATTTGATGGAAGATTTCAACAGTGTATTCGATGGAAGATTTCAACGGCGGATTTGATGGAAGATTTCAACAGTGTATTCGATGGAAGATTCAATGATGGATTCGATGGAAGATTTCAACGGTGGATTCGATGGAAGATTTCAACAGTGTATTCGATGGAAGATTTCAACGGCGGATTCGATGGAAGATTCAACAGTGTATTCGATGGAAGATTCAACGGTGGATTCGATGGAAGATTCAACGGTGGATTCGATGGAAGATTTCAACAGTGTATTCGATGGAAGATTCAACGGCGGATTCGATGGAAGATTTCAACGGCGGATTTGATGGAAGATTTCAACAGTGTATTCGATGGAAGATTCAACGATGGATTCGATGGAAGATTTCAACGGTGGATTCGATGGAAGATTTCAACAGTGTATTCGATGGAAGATTTCAACGGTGGATTTGATGGAAGATTCAACAGCAGATCTGGATGTGGATGATAATGAGATTGTGAATTCAGTTCTTCTATTCCTTTCATCATATATTTCATCATCATCACATTGATTATCTCACTTGAGAATGTCATATTGAATGAAGTTGAAGCTGTCAGAGCTGAAGAAGGGAATATAATCACTGACATTTGAGAGATCTGTATAGAAGAATTGATTGTAGAAATTATAGATTCATTCTTCTAATTCTTCTTCTTCTTTCTACTTATTAATCATTTTGTCATCTCTCTTGTTCTTTATCTCATTGATAATCACCCGTTCATACAATCTGTATGAGATATCAGACTCAGGTGTAGAGATTTGTGGATATCAAGAATCCTCAGACTGAGTCTCTATATCCTTCTCATTCATCTGCTCCTCCATCTCATCATTGACTGGATCCTCTTCATTATCCAGAACTTCTGGAACAGGTAGTTTGAGGAGACTGAGGTGCAGGGTAGGAGTCTTTGTACAGGCTTGCGAAGCAGCAGGACAGCAGGTGTTGTGAGGCATATTGAAAAAAGAGTTGATTGATATATGTGAATTTGATGATAAAGATAAGAAAGACGCGTATTTGGATGATATTTGATTGAAAAAGACGTGTATTGAATGATATTGAATGATTCTAGAGAAATGCAGATATTTTGATTTTTTGGTGGTGTTTTGCTACTAATTTTCAGAGGGGGCTGGGAAAATTCTGTTTTCGCAAGTAATATGTCCGCCACAATAACGCGATGAGGCTTGACACCGAACCATCGCCAAAACACGAACAGCTGAACGACATGCGGAAAGGCCTGAATCCACTCCGCTCAATCATAGGAGGTACGAAAGTACCTCTGTCCGGGATTTTTGAATGGGAATTCCGGGGTAAGTCATATTCCCAGGGTTAACTGTTGGAAGAATCGTGCGTACTGACGGATACTTGCAGTCTTATCCAGTCACTCGGCCCTGGAGAACGAATCTCCTTAGCCAAGTTGGCTGTCGATCATTTGCAGCGGACATCCCGACCCATTCGCGTTGCTATAGATATTTCGATATGGCTTTTCCAAATCCAAGCAGGGAAAGGAGGCACCAATCCGGAGCTTCGAACCCTCTTCTATCGTCTGGTACGGTTGACGGGATTACCTGTGCATCCACTGTTCGTTTACGATGGCCCGCAAAGGCCCACGTACAAGCGTGGGAAGTTAATTGGCAGAAACACCGGAGTTGGTGATCTGGGAAGGGTAATACGGCGTTCCAAATATTTGATAGACTTATTCCGCTTTCCGCATCACACAGCACCGGGAGAAGCTGAGGCTGAATGCGCGAGGCTGCAGACCTCCGGTGTGGTGGATGCAGTTATGAGCAATGATGTCGACGCTATTATGTTTGGATCAAAGGTCACGATCATGAACTTTTCCAAAGAAAACTCTAGCGGAACAAATGCGGCCACCCATGTTACTCTTTATCGAACCGAGGGGACTGGGGATGAAGAGAAACCGAATGTTCCGCTTGATAGGGGTGGCATGATTCTCTTTGCGTTGTTAAGTGGAGGCGACTATCTACCTGCGGGAGTACCAAAATGCGGCCCGAAGCTGGCAGGGGAAATCGTACAGGCAGGCTTTGGTAACGAATTATTACAAGCCATCGAAGGTAGCCCATCGGAAGTAGCTATGAAGTTAGGGAAATGGAGAGAACGGCTGCAAACCGAGCTCCATGAAAATGGTGAGGGATATTTTAGGTCCAAACACAAAGTTGTCCAAATTCCAGATAACTTTCCGGACCTGAAAGTGCTGCGCGACTACACACATCCAGTTGTTTCTTCGGCAGAGAAGCTAAATGAGGTACGGCAGTCATTTAAGTGGGACCAAGCCATTGATATCGAGGGTCTTAGAAACTTCGTTTGGAAGGATTTCGGCTGGCAGCATGGCTCTGCAAGAAGATTGACTAAGATCCTTGCGGGGCCCTTGGTGTGCAATAGATTGAGATTATGCCTCCCACTCCTCGCCAACCTTGACTCGTTAGCCCTTTATGAACCAACAACAGGCGCGCAATTTTGCGGGCAAAGATTTCACTACAGCACCGATGGATTATCAGAGCTGAGGCTTGAGTTTATACCGAGCGATATTGTTGGGTTAGACTTAAACAGTGAACCCACCGCCACCGGGGCACAACAAGAGAGTGAGACCGAGGATATCGACAATCTAGAGATTGAAGACGATGTAGCCAACCCCAATCGGGAAACACGACGGCAAACTTCGTACGACCCTACGCAAAAAGATAGGGTATGGGTGTTTGAAGCTGTCGCGGAGATTGGAATGCCAGAGGCAGTCAACATGTGGAATACGCGAAAACAGGAGAAGTTAGCAGCTGCGGAGAAACGAGCTTCCCGCAAGAGAGCCCCGAAGGTGACGAAACCTAAAGTCGTCGATCCGAAAATGAAATTTGGCGAGATTATGAAGTATGGAACTATTGTTAAAAGCCTAGGTACTGTAGTGACCAATTCTCGTCCGTTCTCTTCTCAAAAAGCCGCGTGCCGAAACGGTTCTACCATCACAAATGAAGACGCGTTCGGATTATTCTCGCAGCTTTCAGAATTGTCATCCAGTCAAGCATATAGCTCGAGTAACGGAGATCCTTTAGCTTCCCTAAAATCATCGAGCGTGGCGACTTCAACTAATACTAAGGCGGCATTGAACTTCGAACATGGTAATGAATGTAAGTTCCTCTCACCCTTTCTATACGATGTTTTCAATCTTCCCATGCTAATAACTAGCGGATTTGTACAACACTTCCATAGAAATGTTAGGCAAAGCCATGTTTGACATGCAAATTTCATCAGATGCTCAGCTATCGTCGCCTAAAAATCGTGATCTAAGTCTTGGAGTTAGCCACGAGGCCGTAGGTTCACGAACAATCACATCCGTCAAGCCCCAAACACAAATTCGAAACAAGTCTAAAGGAATATCAAACATTTACCCGCCCATTCAAAGTTTAGATATCGAGGAGGAAAATCATGCCACGAAGTTGAACACTTTTACGTCATCCTTGCGATCGTCAATCTCAGAATTCAACCTTTCCACTGCAGATGACATATTATCTCAAATGTCGGCACTGAAGATTCAAGAGCATAAAGTGGATGGATTCTCTGAACACTCACATACCACCATTGAAAAGGGTGGGTCTTCCCAGGATAATCCTTTAGCGAGTGCAGTTGCAGACCTTCCCTCGAACGACGACCGCAGAAAATTACTTTCTAAAACGGAAAATGGGGTCCGGGCAACAAATTCTCCATTTCAGCGAACCGAGCTGTCAGTCATCGAAACTTACAAAGGATACTGGACATACAGGCAGAGCACGAACGAGGACGAAAACATTTCCCCTGAAGAGCAGAGCAATTATTATACGGGGGCCGCAAGAAATAGTCGAAGGGAAACTATCCTTGATAAGAAACTAGGCAAGAAGAAATTAATTGGACGAGTAAGTATTCTAGATTTGAGTGAAGAGTAGCCGGTACACGTGTTACCTGAATCGCCACCGCGGTACACTTTTTTTTGGAAATCAGGAATTAGGCTAAACATACTCTGGATTCTTTTTTGGCCATTCCTCATTCCTGTTTGCTGAGCATACCCCATATTGAAATGCAAAATCCTACCAATATCCCGCTAGAATTAATACATACATTGTGGTCCATAGACCCCCAATAAACTTCCTCTAAACTAACGATGCCCATTCACCAAATTTTCTTTCACCAACAGCTAACCCCTCTATGACCTTGTCAACCACGGGAAACCTATATCACGGTACAATAAACGCCAGAGAATAAATGATTTATATTTCTTAAGTTAATGAATACTAAGCTATCCAATATCGAGCTATTGTCTTTATGCTGTCTTTCCTTAGACCTAAACCTAAACGCCGAAGACAGAAAGGGGTTGTACGATAAATCCAGAAGTAATGCCAGTGTCACGAACGCAAAATGTCGGGTTGAAAATAGGGATTCAATGATTGAGGGGCTAATGGAAAAAGGGAACTGGCAAGTATCCGTGATATAAAAAAGCGGGGTGGTGAGGGTAACATAACTGTCTAGAAAACGAGCACCAGCTGAAATGGCGATTCGCGAAAACATACGGGGAGATGGGCCGGTAAAAAAAGGGATAAGATAGAGGACCGTACGTAAACTTCAGAGGTGGAAATGTAGGGTTCGTGAAAATGACATCATGGAGCACCATCAGGGAAAAGAAAACAAGGAGCCGAAAGGGAAGGGGGAAAGTATTAAGATAGAGTTCGAGAAGAGTGATGTGAAAATAAACCATATCATCCGAAAGTTTTCAAAAAGCCCCAAATCCCAACACTACTAAGGACGGGAATGGTAAGGTTATCATCCCATCCGAAGATGTCTATAAGTTCACTGCCAGCAGCCACAATTCCCGTCCACATACTCATAATACCCAAAGCCAAAGGCCCAGTAACCACTGCTTTAGCTGCGCTAGTTGCGGAAATCCCAGCCCACCCGAGGTAGCCTCGAATGAAGCTTGGAATCAGATTGAGGGTGCCATTGAACATGAATGACCCCTCAGGATCGTCAGGGAAGGTACCGAACCAAGGGACAAGATAACCCCAGAAGACAGCTGCAGTAGCAGCCCCTGTGGCCCAAGCGGCTAGAGTCCCAGCCAAGCTCTTTCCACTGCGGAGACGAAGCGTGTACCGGCCATACAAGCGCCCGAAGGTGGATGCAGCGGTGTCGCACCAGCTCAGGAGCAAAACGCCCACCACGCCAACATCCTTTGGGAAGAAACGGAGAGAGATATATGCTCCCAACAGGTACCAGATCACACCATTGTACCCGGCTACCTCGGTCTCTCGCATAAGCGCCCCCAAGCACCGGATGTACAGTTTGTTTACAGACTGGTAGCGGTGTCGTAGGAAATCGGTAATAGCTATTGGGATCAATGCTGTTAGGAGCCAGGGAGCTACGTTCAAGGTCTGGACCCCACGGTAGTAGAGATGGAGCGTGACAAATCCGATTGAAACATGGAGAAGTTTGCGCGGGATTTCATGCCGATGAATAAAAGTCCTGTAGTGTCTATGAAGCGGTATGAGGCCTAGTGGTGAAGGAGAACGGGAGAAAGCCCGCAAACGGTTTTGAATGTTGGAATATGGGGAGAGATGGCCATTCGCAGGGACATATCCATTCGACAGGGGTTCGGATTTTGATAAGCCTGTTATCGAGGCGCCGTTCACAGGCGTTAGTCCCGTCATTCGTCGACGTGCTTGATTCGGAGGTAGCCCAGTCGGGCTCCGAGAGCGCGTACGTGCGCGGCGGTCTGTAATAGAGTCCGAGCTTGATTCCTCCTCACTCTCATTGTGGGTTTCGTTCTCCTCTGATATGGCGGGAGGCGACGAGAGGCGTTGTCTCGCAGAAGCGGATCGCGTGACACGGCCAGACTCAACGTTTCCGGCGGTCAAATTATCTGAAGGAGCGGGAGACGGCGAAGTTACGCGGGGAGTAGTGGGAACAGCATACATAACTGACATGACAGCGGAAATCCTGGAGGGGCGCACTAGGAAACACGATCGACGCGATGAGGGCAGTTAGAGCCCCGACACTAGATCCCTTGCGAGTGGCAGAAAAGAACGAAAAACGGCAGCCAGAGGGTAGAATATCCCGCGAAAGATACTGTAAGGAGGGGCTATAACGCCACAAAAATAGAGCTCTGTGTTTGTCAAGGGAGCGCTCGCTGCGGAAAATGCAGGCGCATTCTGGGCCAGCAAACACACAAGCGGTGTGGTTTCTTCACCCTGAGACGCACAAAGTAGTGGAAAGCAAAGCGACAGTAGAGTGAGGAGCTGCAGAGGAAATAAAAAGATAGAGTCCGTGTCTCTGAGATGATGCAGATGAATAACTTGTCAGCTTCAATATTTCCAAATAAGGGCTTTTAGCACGTGATAATCAGCTTTTCCGCCACGCTCCGCAGGTCACGTGGGGCGGAGCAATTTATAGCGGCGTAAAACGGCAGAAATTATTCCGCGCGCCAAGACTTCCACTTTTTTACTCCATTGGGAAACTATCGCAGACTTCCCCAACCTCATCTCAAGCCTCCACGTTAAGCTTGAGACCGGACGGAATTGTGATACCCGCGTGCAGAATGGCTCCAGCGATTCCGCAGAGCTCTAAGTCTAGAGCTTGGGATGCTCTCACCCCTCCATTGTCGGAATGGATCCTTGACGCTATTTCCACTATGGGCTTCTCCCGTATGACCCCAGTACAGGCCTCGACAATTCCTCTGTTCATGGCGCATAAGGATGTCGTTGTTGAGGCTGTGACGGGCAGCGGGAAGACATTATCCTTTTTGATTCCCGTAGTAGAAAGGCTTTTACGGCTGGAATCACCTATAAAAAAGCATCACATTGGAGCCATTATCATCTCCCCCACCAGGTATTTTATATCGCCGCAGTTTCATCAAAGGGGAAGTTCAATTAGGCTAATATACGGAATAGAGAATTGGCCACTCAAATATACAATGTCTTGCTGTCTTTGCTAGCCTTCCACGGTCCATCCGCGGCGCGCCTTCAGCGGGCAGGTAACAACAACGAAGGCGACGAGGCTAACCCTGCCCCATCGTACCCATCATCCACGTTGAAAATAGTACCTCAACTCCTACTAGGAGGCGCTACAACCCCCGCGCAAGATCTAAGTACATTTCTAAAGCAGTCGCCTAATGTTCTCGTATCAACACCGGGTCGCCTTCTTGAGCTTTTATCGTCGCCTCATGCCCATTGTCCACAGTCGTCGTTTGAGGTTCTTGTCCTCGATGAGGCGGACAGACTTTTAGATTTGGGTTTCAAAGAAGATCTACAGAAAATCCTTCAACGATTACCCAAGCAACGGCGAACGGGTCTTTTCAGTGCCAGTGTCAGCGAGGCAGTCGACCAGATTATTCGCGTCGGCTTACGGAACCCGGTTAAAATTGCAGTCAAGGTGAAAGGGGCAGGTTTGGAGGAAAAGCGAACTCCAGCGAGGTATGTATTATCCCAGCGACACAGCTAATAATTTCGGCGTATGTTTCATATTCTAATTCCACTATTTTCCAGCCTTCAAATGACCTACCTCCTTACCCCACCAACCCACAAACTGCCTGCCGTGAAAAAGATCCTCTCAACCCTCTCACCCACCCCGCAAAGATCCATCCTTTACTTCTCCACCTGCGCCGCAGTAGACTATTACCAGCACATCCTCCCTTCCCTCCTACCAGACCAATTTACCACAATCCCTCTGCACGGCAAACACCCCCCACAAGTCCGTCAGAAAAATTTCACCCGCTTCGCCCACTCCGTCACCTCCTGCATCCTCCTAACCACGGACGTGGCCGCCCGCGGCCTCGACATCCCAGCCGTAGATCTAGTAATCCAAATAGATCCCCCGACGGATCCAAAAGTCTTCCTCCACCGCTGCGGACGAGCAGGCCGCGCTGGCCGTCGCGGTCTCAGCATCATCTTCCTCCACCCAGGTCGGGAAGAGGATTACATCCCATTCCTCAATGTGCGCAAAACGCCCGTGACGGAATTCCAATCCACCTCCACCTCCACCTCCACCACATCCACATCCTCATTCTCCCACCCAATCCACATCACACCCACAGACGCCATAACCACCACCGAACAAATCCGCACCCTCGTCCTTCAAGACCGCGCCGTACACGATAAAGCCCAGCGCGCCTTCGTCAGCTGGCTACGCAGCTACAGCAAGCACCAGGCCAGCAGCATATTCCGCGTCACAGACTTGGACTGGGAGGAGCTGGGGCGAGCATGGGGGCTTCTGCGACTGCCCAAGATGCCCGAGCTAAAGGCGTTTACAGGTGATAAGAGTCTAGGCGTTAGTGGGGTGGATTGGAATAACTATGCGTACAAGGATAAGCAGAGAGAGAGACATCGGCAGGAAGAGATGGGCGAGCGGAGGAGTGGTGGCGACATTGATCATGATAATGCTGCGAGTGTTAATGGTGAGAAGGGGCCTCTGAAGAGGCCTGTGGTTAGCGAATCGATTCCATGGAGTCAGAATCTGGAGAGAAAGAGTGAGAAGGAGCGGCGACGGGAGAGGAAGAAAGCTAAGAGAGAGCATGAGCGGTGGGAAAAGATGACGGAGGAAGAGAGGGAGAAAGTAAGAGAGACCGAGCGGATGGTGAGTGCCGTTCGAAAATCTGCGAAGGAACAAGCTCAAACCGAGGCTGAAGAGGAGTTTGAAGGGTTCGATTAGCTGCTACTCAGGGGCTTTTATAATACACACTACGTAGCAATTCATCGGTTACAATTACTTTATGATTCCCTACAGTAAAAGAGAATGAATATCTTGGCAAAAAATCAATTGCGCCTTTCCCCCCAGCCCCCCGGACTCCAAACAAAAGCTAATCATACATGATCTATAAAAATATAAAAGCCAGGAGCAAACATGCATACGTGCATACATACGTGCGTGCCTACATACATGCGGCCCGTTAAACCCAGTCTACTTCTTTTCCCCCAGAAGAGGAAGAGAGGGAATAAACGAGCAATAGAAGACGAAAAAGAAATCAAAAAAGTAAAAAATCAAAACACAATACAAAAGAAAATATGAGCCTTTCGAAAGTACCCAGTCATCTCTCCGCCGAAGCAGATAATGAGGGAACAATGCGAAAGAACTCAATAGAGGAAACAAAATAAATCAAGAAATTCAATAAGTCAAAATCAAAATCAAAAACAAAAACAAAAAGCAACGCCCCTTCCCTCAACCCCCTAGGCGGCCCGCCGCCGCCTATACTCCTCAAAACTCCGGCAAAACTCATCATACGAACCCAGGTTAAAGGGCTCGATGTGAGCTGCCCCCTCCTCTTCCTCCCCAACCTCCTCCCCCCCCTCCTCCTCTTGCAGCTCCGACTCCTCCAACCGGGATCTCTCCCGGCGGAATCGCCGGAACTCGCGACTGAACACCTCATCAGCCGCCTCATCATCCTCCTCCAACCACATCTCACGTACCAATTGCCTCATCCGAGGGTTTGGTACGTATGAGCTTTGCTCCAGCGACCCCCCGCTGGAGTTTTCCTTGTCGCCCGCGGAAGCCTCCCCCTTGGCTTCCGTGGCTTGGCATTGCTCACGGGTGTTGAGATGTGGCGGAGGGGAATCCACCAACGGCTCAAAACGTTCAGGACGCGAGGTCATGTTGTCGCCGCTGTCTGGAGCTGACAGCGGACTGGAAGAGTACCGGCGAGAAGCACGAAGCCCACTAGGGAGCTTCGGCTTGTACTTTTCGGCCTGTGAACGGAGCTTGGCAACAGCGTCCGCGCCAACGGGTGTGATTGGCTGCGTTGGCAGCGACGCATGAGCCGGCGTCGGGCGAGGCGGTGGAGGTTGCGTCCAATTAATAGCGAACATAGAAGGCTGTTGGGATGTTTGAGAATCAGCAGGCGCAGTCTCAGGAGTCGTGGACGATGACTGAGAGGCACCTCTTGATTCAGAAGGTTGGTGTTCCGCAACTGGTGTTTGCTGAGAGGAGGAGGGGATAATGTCACGAGCCTGAGTAGATGTCGTGGGTGCTTGACTCTCGGTGATGTCAGTGCTGGAGCTTGAAGCTGCTGCGGCTTCAGTTGCAGCTGCCTGTTCAGCGGCAATTTCCTCCTCATATAAATCATCATCGTCTGAAAACATATCGTAGTCTAGGCAGTAGGTTCCAAAAGGGTTAGGGCGAATGATTGGTGAAGAGGGGGGGGATGGCTGAGGATCTCCTGAGGATTCAGATGGAGGGGCTTGAGGGTTGACAGGCGGTGTAGACGCTGACGGTTCGCCTGTAGAATGGTCGCTGGAGATATCCATGGCATCGTCTGTGGAAGAAAGAGATGAACCTTGTTCCTCGATCATTCTTTGGTTATCATCGACGGTTTGAGGTTGGGGATGGCGGAGTCGAAGCTTAGATGGAGTGTTTTCTGGGCTAGCATCAAAACGAACGCGCTTTGTACCACGTAAGATACCTCGAATAGCAGGTTGTTCTGTGGGTGGAATGGGGCGTGGATCTTGCTCAGTGCCAAACGTAGTCATATCTTCGGGTATCGAGTCATCATCTGCTTCGCTTAGTGAACTGTCCCCAAAATATCTCAAATCCATTCCATAGCTCGTGCCTGGGGGATTTGGAATCGACTCTGGACTTGAGCGCCTGCGTTTTCTTGGGTTCTTACTGCTACCGTTGTTATTGTTATTGTTTTCATCTTCGGGCGCGTGTTGCGTGTTGCTATTTGTAGTTTCCTTAGAAACGGTCGTTTCGGTCACGATACCTTTCTGGGCTCCCTTCTGTGGGGATCGAACATCGGGGGGGGTTCCCAACAGCTGGCGCCGGTTTAGTGGTTGCGGGAAAAGGGAATATGTCAAATGCTCTAACTCCGGAGTTTGCTCAGGTTGTTCAGATGGCTCACTCTGATCCGGAGTACTCACCACTGGCATGGATAGGGCAGGTCTCCCTCCAGCCTCCGGTGGTGTCGAAGATACTTCAATAGACGACCCTGTTCGCACCGGAGAAAGACTGAACGTTGGAATGAACTTTGAAATCGACCTAGGGACTGAATTAAACAGCCCTCGAATGTCCCAGTTCCGGGTTGGGGTCTGAGGGGCCTCGAGAGTCTGTGCTTGCTCTTGATCTGATAATTCTGCTGCATCTGCTCGCATCTGGTTGAGCACATCCCATGCTGGTTCTTCGACATCAGCATCGTCTACCTTATCATTGCCAGTCGTATCTCGATCTGCATTGTTTTGAGCGATTAGTTGAGGAATGCGGAAAAGTGTTTTATCAATCCGGCCTTGGCTTTCGACTGCTCTGCGACGGGATCGTTCGGCATATGGTGTCACTCTTCGCTGCCTGTGGTGCGCAATAGACGAAGTTACGGCATCGCGGCGTTTCTTCGAGGATCGCAAATCGCCATCGTCATCGCTTGAATAATCTCGTCGTCGTGCTCGCTTCTTACGGGGTGAAGCTGTATTTTCTGTTAGCGTTTTCTGATTCTTGGGTTGGTCGACTCCAAAAGCAGCGTTAACATGATGTTTATTATTGGGGCAGATCAGTATCGCAGAACAACATGCGCATTTAGGGACTATCTCCGAAGCTAGGGTAGGTGATGTCTGCGTCCCTATCGAGGTTGTCATCCTAGGCGGTGTAGCAATTGGTAGGATGTTATCGGAAATGCGAGATGCAGTGCGGGAAGCTCTTGGAGCTATCCGAGATTCCCAGGTACGGTAAAGGCGGTCTCGAACAATTGATTCAAAGGGGCTAGAATCAGGGGAATCATAGAAAGAACTTTGGGGGGTGGAAGGTCTAGCATTGGCTTGAGTAGACGCCAGTGGACTCTGACAGGGGTCAACTGGGGGTGCAAAAAGGGAAGAGTGGAGAGGATAGGAAAACTGAGGAATTGAATGAGGGGCTCTGTCAGCTGGTTGAGGCGTATTCAGATCAAAGATGAGGGCACCATCAGGATTTAAAGCGGAGGCTGCTCGTTCTAATGGACTCTGAGATCTTCGCGCCGTGGATTGTGACAGAGATTGTGAAGTGGAGTAATTTTCCAAGCCTATGCGAGAGACGTCCAACCTAGACGAGCGAGAATTTTGAGAAAGATTTAATCCAAGTCCAGCTTGCTGGCCTTGAGAGACACGGAGTTGAGAAGAAGGTGAGAAACGGTCATTTCCTGATCGCCAGGCCCTCTGAGGGTCCGAACGATCCAGAGAAGAAGTAAAAGAACGACAAGTGGGTCTAGAAGGTCCAGGGCCTGAAAGTGAAATTGGGGGGTACGAACGGCGCGTAGGACGTTCAAATAATCTGGGAGTGCTTGAAGAGTTGGTGGCGGGGATCTCACCCGCAGCGCTTGAGCTTGACTCCCGATGATTTTCCGTTGGTGTAGATGGATAGCTCACAGAAGAAGAAAATGTGGAATTTGCCTCGAGAATCGAGCTTCCACGTTGTCGCGGGGCAAACCTTACAGGTGGAGTAGATGCACTGATTCTAGGTAAAGAATTTGCAGAGGGGGGTTGCCAATGCTCATCCTGGGATCCAACCTGCAGGGTAGAGATTGAAGAAGGGGCTGCTGTATCTACAGAAATGGGGCGAGCGTCCACGGGTGTGGGCTCTGTTGAGGGAGAAGTTGAAGAAAAAGTTGGCTGCTCACATTTATCTGTTGTAGGTTGTTCAACCGGTTCTGGACTTGTCGCAACGTCATTAACATCCTGTGGGGACTCGTTCACGGAAGTGTTGTCGGTAGGCGCAGGCGCGGGGGCGTCGTTACTGTTTTCAGCTGTGGTCGTGGTTTCCTCGGATTTAGCCGCCGTTTTCTTCAATGTTTTCTTGGGACCGCGCTTTCCGGGTTTCTTTTTCTCGACTTTGGCACTTGCCTCCTTTGTGGGCTTCGTGGTTTTGGTGGTTTTGGTGGTCTTGGAAGCCGTCGTCTTCCTCCTGCGAGGAACGGTTTCCAGCGACTGAAACCCGCTTGGGGAAATTGGCTGCGATCGAGTACGCATGGCGCAACAGAGGGCAGAGTGCCCGACTTAGATATAAAGCGTCAAGCGGCTGTTTCTGAGGCGATGGGCTACAACGCTAGGAATGGCGTTGAAGCTCCAATCTAGGCCCTGTTAGTAAATATCCAGTGTACTCGCAAAGAGAGGCACCACAGGGTATAATAGAAAACAAACCAGGATAGAGCTCGCTAAACAAGGGTCAGAAGCCCCGCCTAGTACTGTTGTAGAACTGCCAACTGGAATTATGCGACAGATAGAAGGCAGCACGGTATTGGTGAGGGCGCTTTTAGAACGATGCAGATCGTTGAAGGGGATTGATAACGCGCCTAATGCGAAGGTTATGTGGTGAGAGCCAGTAAAAGAAGCGGCGAGAAGGAAAAATGAGCTGGGTATGAGAGATGTCAAAGTAAGACCGTGAACGTAAGGATTTGATAGAGAGGTTGATGTAGCATACGATGCTCGAAGATGGCGTGGTATGAAGAGGGTGAGGAATGGAAGAAGAAGATGGGAAGAGAAGAAGAAGAAGAAGAAGAAGAAGAAGACGAGGGGGGGTATTTGTTATTGTTATGGTGCCGAGGGCCGTGTGTGTTGTTGTTGCGACGGTCTGTGATAGAAATAATTTCGTTGGCGACGGGGCAGTCGGACGGCAGAATACAGGAATAGGAAGGCGGTGAAGCGGAATCTACAACACATACCCCTAGCTGTATAGTTACTATCACCCAGGCACAGTCACTACGAGCGGGGTAAGAGGGGTTTCCTGGTGAATACCATAAATAGGTTAAGAGCTTCGGAGCTTTTGGTTGTTGATGTATTTGTGTTGTGTTCCTCAAAACGCTTCACTAGAATTTGATCAAGAATGGGAAGGGAAGACAGTGTTGTCTGTAAGAGAATATACCCTTGTAGCCAAGAACAACACAGCAGCCATATAAATACATTTAATTGAACTAAAAGCAAATGCCGGTCCGGTAACTCATTGTAAAGTACGTGCGGATGATTTGAGATTTCTCAAAGCGAGAAATCGTTTGGTAGGGTGAAATGAGGAACAAAAAAATAAAAAAAAGGAAAGAAAAGCAAACACAAATTGCGGTCTAATAGGAAAAAGTAACCTACAAAATAACAAAAGCGCGCCTCCTATATTTACAACCCTACAAATTAATTTCCCCTTTCCATGATGAATCGGTCAGCCCAAGGGTGCTCATCAGGTTCTGCCACCGAGGTCCCCCGCGCTCCTTTCTTCTCAAATAGTTTAGCAACCGCTGTCTCCTGTGAACAAGCACCCGGAGATTCCGCTTGTTGTGTTTGTCCTTGTGTCCATACTTGGACATCTGCTGAGCAAGCACTTGAATCTTGGTTGTTAGAATAGCAATCTGCACCTCCGAAGACCCTGTGTCTGGTCCCGCTCGTGCCGGTCTTGCTGGGTGCTGGGGCGCTGAAGGGTTGATGGCAGCAGGAGGTTTGGGCGCAAGGAGCGATTCTGTAACGTGTCTGCCAAAAGTATGTATGCAGCGCTGGATATTCACCCGGGTCCGATCCTTGTTGCTGCCATTCTCAAGCTGGATAATGCGGCTGATGGCTTGTTGCGCGTTGCGGTGCGCTTCTTCATGTGCGAGCCGCGCTTCCTCCTCGGCTTGCGGATCGACTGAATGGCTTTGGCTCTTCGCCACGGGCTCTGTAAGGCGTTTCGACCGCTCAAGAGCCGCTTGGAATTCGGCAGATGTCAAATAGTGATTCAGGTCGGGGACTGCAGGAGAGGGAGCGGGTTGGGTATTTTCAGCCTTCTTGCTCCCTTGTTGAGATGTAGATGTGGGAATGGAGGCAGCAGTGCGTTCAGGTTGCTCTGGCATCAGCGATTCGATGAAGGGGGTAGGATTGCCGGTGACGGGGTCGCCATAGGTAGAAGAAATACGCTCTTTTTTCAACACGGCTTGTCGGGACAAATTCGCCGCTTTCCGTTGCCGGGCCTGTGCAATTGCGTATGGATTCTGGCTTTTTCTCTTCTTGGTGCGACTTTTGTTACTGAATTGTGCTATTCTCGACGAGGCCGGCGACGGCCCTAGAGATAGGGCTGCGAATGGGTTTTGCAATATGGACACTGGATATAGAAATGTTAGAGCAACGCCAATAGATAGCCGCACACACCGGTAAACAACTAGCCTACTGACATACCATTTAAGGCCCGAGGGTAGGGCTGACTGAAGAGCCGTGGAGGCATGTTGTCGTTAGAGCTCTCAATGCGTCAGGAGGAAAGACATCTAACCTTCTCATTAACCTGACGTCCTTATGCCTCTTTTTTTTCCTCATAAGAAATCTCGCCAAGTTTAACTTAGTCATCAAGAAGCCATCCCGTGATCTGCGGCCGGAAAAAGCCTTCGGAACATTTTTTTTTGCCCTAGTCGCCGTATCGGGAAATAGCACACAATCGACCTCCCAAAATCTCCCAGCGAACATTTACTTTCTCCACTCCAACGAGACAAACGACAAACTGCCACCGATTGATATTTATCCTCTCCTCCTTTCGAAAATATCAGTCGCCCAACATGGCTCCTTCCAACCTCCCTCCCATCTTCAATGCGACATCTCAAGATATTGAGATGTTGCTGGCCGCCCAATGTCATCTCGGCTCCAAGAACTTGCAAGTCCACATGGATCCCTACCTGTGGAAGACTCGCCCTGATGGAATCAATGTTATCAACATTGGAAAGACCTGGTAAGGCAAAAGTTCTATTCGAGGAAAGGAAATTGAAAGGAAAAAAGAAAAGAGAGAGAGAAGAAAAAAAAAAACGGAGATAAAAAAAAGAACCTACAGTTTTGCTCATGCCTTCCGTTGTGCTAAACAGGGAGAAAATCGTCCTTGCTGCCCGCATCATCGCAGCCATTGACAACCCAGCCGACGTTTGTGTGATTTCCGCTCGTCCCTACGGCCAGCGCGCCGTCCTCAAGTTCGCCGCTCACACCGGTGCTGCTGCCATTGCCGGTCGTTTCACCCCCGGTAACTTCACCAACTACATCACGCGCTCCTTCAAGGAACCCCGCCTCATCATCGTTACCGATCCTCGCACCGATCACCAGGCCATCAAGGAGGCCAGCTACGTCAACATCCCTGTGATCGCCCTCTGCGACACCGACTCCCCTACCGAGTTCGTCGACGTCGCCATCCCCACCAACAACAAGGGTCGCCATGCCATCGGTCTGATCTGGTGGATGCTTGCCCGTGAGGTCCTGCGTCTGCGCGGCACCATCGCCAGCCGCGAGACTGAGTGGGACGTCGTTGTCGACCTGTACTTCTACCGCGACCCTGAGGCCGAGGAGAACAAGGAAATCGAGGAGGCTAAGGTTCCCGGTGCCGAGGAGGTCGGTGCCGCTGCTATCGAGAGTGGACTGGTTGGTGACAGCTGGGAAGCTCAAGTCGCTCCTGCTTTTGCTGCCACTGGTGCCGCCGTGCCTGCTGGCGCTGCCCCGGGCTGGGAAGCTGAGGCTGCTGGTGAGTGGGCCGCCAGCTCCGGCGCTGCTGCTGGTGCTGCTGAAACCTGGGCTACCGATACTGCTGCGCCAGATGCGGGCGTCAAATGGTAGATGCGGCCATGTTGTTTGATTCGCGCAAGTCTCCTGGAGCTAACGACGGAAGGTCGCCTTGATTTTTTCTCAATTATTTTTTTTTAAATGGGCGAACCGAGAAAAAGAAAAAAGATTTATGAGATTCCATTCCATTGTTCGCTCTCAGCCCTGCACGTCAAAAAAATGAAGAAAACGTCTCTACATCCCTTGACACCTCTTTTGTCTTGCTCTTATTTCCTATCCTTCACACAGCACAATTAGAGGAAAGAGGAAACTGGATTTAAAGCTTATGAAATCGTTTTCCACCCCGCCTATGCATGGTTTCCGTTCTGATTTTGCGACCTGTTGCACAATCTATCATATCGGAGAATTATTGGGGGGGGGGGGGGGGGGGTGTTTTTCAAAAACTGAATAGAACAAAAAAAAGAAAAGAAACGAACGGAAAAACGTGGCGGAACAAAACATTGACTGGCACTTATGAGGGAAAGATACCCGGATTTTCATGGACATTTTTATGATATCTGGGGGAAAGCCCTGTGCTGTCAAGAGAAAGGGACGTTACTTAATCGTTGTCCCCTACTTTCGTTTTTCCTTTCTTTCTTCGTTTTTGCTTTTCTTAATCAAATATTTTCCCCTCCGTCTTCTCGTTTTCTACTTTCTTTCCAGTTGTTTCATGGCTGTTAACTATGACGTACCTTATGGAAAAGAACCATTGCGTTGAACTTCTTCATACTTTATTATATTCGGTCGTATATCAGAAGCCTTTACTTCGTGCTGTAGGTTGTAACAGGTGAGATCTTCAACCCAGCAATTGTTCCCCCTCTAAGGGTCCTACTTCTACAGTGGACAGGGGAAGAGCGTCGGAGAAGATGGAGCAAAGGACATCCCTTTTTCTAATTTCCTGGTATTTCATGTGAATATCATTACAATTAATTTCAACCTCAGCTATACAGACTACTGTCCGTCTCATTTCCATAGGGATAAGAAGATCTTTTACGCATGTCTGTGAATCCATACATCTGCACCACCATTGTTTAGAGAGAAATAACGCTGAAAATCGGGTAATTAAATAGGGAACCCCCTGGTACCCGCGCAACAATGAGAATTTCGCCGGCCTTCAAGCACTATAAACTAATATAACTTCAAAACAATGAACAGTTTCCTCCTCACTTAAACGACACCATAACCACGTTCGACTCGAAATTGCCGGATGTAGCACAGGCCATATTCACCGAATCCGTCGCTATCACATCATCGAGGCCAGCCGCCCACAATGCCTGCCATCTTCCCTTCGCGGAGATCTTATACTGGTGACCAGCACTGAAACCCATCGGGCGTAACGTAACTTGAACTTCTTTCACGCCATTGGCCGGTATTTCAACTAGATCCTCTGGGGTTGGGGGCAGTTTTCGAGATATCTTGGCGACTAAGGAGTCCACAGGTGTACCGCACTCGGCTTCACGGACTTCGAAGACTCCAAGCACGTTGGCTTGCGGGTCAAGTGGGGTGTTCCACTTTAAGAGAGTAACGGCTTGATTTGGATTGTTATTGTGGACTGAAACTGTAAGCTCGAGAGGGTCCGCTGGGTTTAAGACTGAGTTCGTGCAGGGCAACCCGATGGTGACGGAGAGACTTGTGGAAAGCTCGTCCATGGCTCGCTTGGAGAAGGGGGCAGCCGTGTTGTCGATGGGGATTCGAGGCGACGTACCTATTGCCGATGAGATTACGGCAAGGATAAATGCCAGCGCTGGAATCATGGTCAGGGTCTGAGTCTGGGAGGGAAATCAAGAGTTATGTGAATGTTCAGAGAGCAAAAATTTCCCTGGAGGACATGCAAGGGAATATTGAACTATTAGACGTTTGAAACGCATCGTTCAAAACACAAAGAGATGGCAGGGTGATATTTGCTTAGTTACAGATTCTGATCTTCTATAGATGGGCTGAGGGAAAGGGCACGCTTGTTCGTTGCCCATGTATGGGCCCTAGGCAGGTGCGAGTATCAAAGAATACACTTAAGTAGAAAGAAGATAGGAGAGGAGGAAGAACGTTAGGGCATTCGGGGAATATGAAAAACTCAACCAACTCAAATAGAAGGAGAAGACAAAGATGCAGCAGAACTATGAGGTTAAATTAACCCATGGTCTCTGCATCATCATGATCTAGTCCAGATGTCTCGGTAGATCAAAACAAGACAACAATACTACATGAGATGGATCATAAGATCTGGGTGACACCAAGGGAATATGATTTGGATGAACTTTGAACTGGCTAGGCTGACGACTCAATCAAATCAAGGAGAAAAATAAAATGGATGGCGATTGATTATATCACGTAAATGACAGGAAGCAGCAGGCATGGAAAATGCTCAACATACATTTATAACTTGAGAAGTGCGAACGGGAACGGGCACAAAACTTCGATTTGGGAGGAAATCAGTGATTTGAGCAACTGATACAAGGTCCAGAGGAACCGAGATCTCGCAGCTGGGGCGAGAGAGGGAAAAAAAAAAAAAAAAAAGAATCTAAGCAGTGTACTATATTTTTGGCCTATCCGCTGTGCCTAGGTGTAACATACACAAAAGTATGCTGAACAGAGAAAGACAACGAAATGCGAAAAACAGACCCAGACGCCCCTGGGAGGAAATTACGTTTGACCAACTTAAGAAGGCGAGGTTCCCCACTTTCTGTTTGAAGGAAAAGAATAGGATGTTTTATGTTGTTTATCCCATGCAGACTAGATGGGCTCGGTTATCGTGCGTAGAGCCTGAACTACGGGGTTCTGAGCGGCAGAACGGCTGAAGAAGGGCTTTGTGCCATGCCGTATGATATGGAATTATCTTCGTGATCATCCAAACTGACATGCTCGCCGGCTCGACACCGATAATATGCGGATGAATATCCCAGGAGGAAGTGGGAGTAGAATTGCAATCCATACCGAAGATGGAGGGCGATCCGAAGTGGTTCGGGGAGGAAAACACATAAAACTTTAAACAAGGTATCTCATGGCTTTTTCCTCGAAACCTTTGATAACTATAGAGACATTTCTAATCTAGGTTAGTTGCGTTTGAGGAAGTAATGACAAATATGAAAAGAAAAAAGAAGGTTCAACTCCCCCAAAGCACCCACCACCCCTAGGTAGTCATATTTAGCATAAAATTCATGCTATTGGCCAGGAATATTTCCCAAAGCTGAGAACTCCCAAGAAGCCTCGTCATTTGCCATGCTTTCGGTGACACCATGTGCGATTCTGCAGTACCCTTCCCCGGAGGAATTGCTCGACATGACGAAGTGACTAGCTTGGTTAACGGTCAACGCCTGCCGGTGAATGCAGATGACCCAAGTGTTTTGGGAAGGGATTCCGGTTTTTCTTCTTCTTCGGTATGCAGAGTGTGATCTACCTGGTTTCAATATGAGAGACTAATAAAAGGGGGTGGTAGGAAAACCATTTCTCTCCCTAGCGTGGAACCCGTTCTGGATCTGTATTGCTATCACGCAGCCTCGGTTGATCTGGGGTCACATCAGGCTCATAAATTATTTTATTCACCGCTGAAACGTTAAGGTATAGTTGGAATCGCCTTCGAAAGGCGAATCAGACCAACGGCAAAACCCAGCCGGCCGTGCGCAACTTGGGGTTGCACTTGCATCAGGTTGCATAAAATAGACTCCGGCAAACTTGCTCTGTCACTCTTTGAACCTCCGTGCATGGCGGGATGATGGCGGACTATCAGCCTGGATGACGATCCTACAGTCGGCTAGAGCATCATGCAATACTTCGTGCAGCAGGTCTGCCATCGGCAAGCAGAGGATCAATCAAAGGATAGATCTCAGGGTGGAATTGACTTTGAGAGACGCCGAGTTGCTTCGGATGAACGAGCGCTAACAATCGGCAGCAGGTTCGAAATCACGTGAACTTGAAGATGGCCCAATTGTGGGCAATCTTTCTTGAGCCTTGAAGCATGGTCAAGGAGCACTGCGCAGATATGAGCCAAATGATAGGAGCCCGCATTGTCAGTTCATGCGGATCTTTCAGAAATTCTTGGGGAATTCGGTCGATAGTAGTGGTAGTAAACTTACCCGCCAATTCCGATCCCCATCACTTACTTCCCCACAATATACCCCTATAGCTTTTGGCCTTGTCTGACCCTCAGGACATTCCCTACTCCCTCCGTACCCCAAGGTCCCAACATAGTATTACCTTGTTTCCTAGGACATCTCCACTATTTCCTGGGGTATAGGTTCTGCATTTATGCAGCAGTTTACCACCGCTGGCTGCTTCATGGCGTTTCATATGGCCGAACATTGGCACGGAAAACGGCGGCCCAAGAATTGTTAACCCTCTCGATATGCCATCCGGCATACCGTTGTTTCATGAGGCAAATGCTTATTTCATTGTTTTATGCTGACCCCCTGAGCAAGTGGATAATTGTATCAAAGCCTAAGTGACTTCTCCAATTTCGGACTCTTGTGTGGGAAACTTGATAGGGGAATTATTTGCCTCGCTCCCAGTATCTGGACCGCGCAAACAAACATGCCCTACATTGTTTTCAGGCTTCCACGCGTGTCATGAGCCAGAGTCATTTTGACATCTGCATTGCGATTAGAGAGAGGCGCACTTTTTTATTTGGTGCGTGTAAGATCTGCTGATAGATAGTTTTGCCTCAGACGGTGCAGGTGTGTCTCCTACTGATGCAGGCCCCATCTGGTTGCTGCTACCGCTATCTATAGCTGCACATTTACCTCAGCCAGCAAACGAAAGCTATATCATATGCAGGCATCATTCCATATCACTACTGATATATTGGGTGGAGGCCAGGGCCATACAACACCACCATGCTCTTCTCGTCATCTAGGATGTTGAGCCCACTGCATCGGTTACTTCTGCTTTTAGCAGTTGGCCGGTCAAGAGATCTGCCCTAAGGATTTGTCCGGGGCTTCACGATGTCACCTTCTCCTCAGAGCGATATATCACATCCTGGGTAAAGGCGGGCTTGACCACAAAAGGGAGGAAAGAAGTGAGGGTGCTGCTTGCCTGAAACCGAAAATAGCCTTGAACAGTAAGTACACTCACTGGTTTTCTATATCTTCAGCTCTTTCCCTTTCCATTGTCAGTCGAGTTTTTTCTTTCCTCGCCCACCATCACCTTTCCGCCTTTTCATTTGGCTTCACTTATATTTTACAGAGCTCCTTTGTCAACTGTCTCGTCCGCACTTAGCCAGCCCTGTGTCCACCTGTGCCTACATTATGCGGTCACCACAGAGCATTTTAGCCATTGTTGCCTTCGCTACTACTGCCATTGCCGGTGTCGTTCCGTCCACCGAAAAACGCGCTGATGATATTCCTGAGTTAGACGTGAAATTGACACAGGTCGAGGGTACCTTGGTCAAGGCTGTTGTCACGAACAATGGAGACGAGGACCTTAACATCCTGAACTTGAACTTTTTCAAGGACACCGCTCCAGTCAAAAAAGTATCCGTGTATAGCCAAGGTACTACAAACCCCTCCAAGAAACCTCATTCGGGTTTAAACCCGTTGTCCTAGAGTAAAACGATTAACATGCATTTTTGCAGGCGCCGAGGTCCCGTTCGCAGGTGTCCGGCTTCGTCACAAAACAAGTGGCCTTTCGCCTGAGGTCTTCACATATCTTGGCCCAGGAGAATCATTCGAGGACGAATTTGATGTGGCATTTACAGCCGATCTTTCCCAAGGTGGTCGCATCGTTGTAAAAGCGGAGGGATTTGCCTCTACCACCGATACGGATGGTGATACTCTTTCCGGAGTGGTTCACTACAAATCAAATGAGCTCGAGATTGATGTCGATGGCAAAGCCGCCGCGAAGAACTTCGCTTCCTTGAACCAGTTCTCCAAGCGTACCCGGCTTACCGGCTGCACTGGGTCTAGGGGAAGTGCCGCCACTCGAGCGATTCGGGATTCTGCACCTCTGGCGGCCATGGCAGCAGGCGCTGCACGGAATGGTGGCCGAGCATTCACGCAGTACTTCAAAACTAATGATCAGCAAGTGCGCAATCTGGTAGCGGCACGTTTCGATGCCGTGGCCCGGGAGGCATCTAGCACGACTAGTGGACGAACAACCTATTACTGTGATGACCCATATGGCATCTGTTCACCCAACGTCTTGGCCTATGCTCTCCCTTCCCGAAACATTATCTCAAACTGCCCCGCCTACTACTCTCTCAGCCATCTGACCTGGCGCTGCCACGGCCAGGATCGAGTTACCACAAGCATCCACGAATTCACTCATACTCCAGGCGTCTTCAGTCCTGGAACCGATGATCTTGCTTACGGTCACCAGGCAGCCACATCTCTTTCCACCTGGGAAGCATTGAATAACGCTGACAGCTTCTCCCTATTTGCAAACGGTACGCTCTTGGGCCAATATCTCCAGATTCTGAATCAAACTTACTGACAACTCTCACAGCTGTCTACCTGGGTTGCTAGACGAGATGCGATATGTTCGACCCGAACTCTTTCCTCCCCCCCCCCTCCCCCCCTTTTTTTTTTTTTTTTTCTTCTTTTTGATTGGGGGTGGATTAGAACGGGCGGATGTTGCTGAGACGTGAATGCTAACCCGATCATGGAAGAGATCCCCTGCTTACATATCAACTACAGAAAACGTAGGTGGAATTTATATAGCTTTCTATTATCATTGTTGTTATTGTTATTTTTTACTATTATTTTCTGACTACTGCACCATATTTATCTTCCGTTACCTACCTGATATATATATCACCAAAAAGCTCAATTTCAGAGGGCATTGCTTCAGGAGAATATTTGGAGCAGGTCATATTCTATGTTGTCAGTGTTCCAGATTGTTCATAAAGAAACCATAAGCTAGCATATATTTTTAAAAAATTATTATCGTAATCCAAAATAGAGAAACCAGAGTGCAGTAATAGTAGTATGTATCTGTTCTAAAAAATGCCCTGAAAAAGGGGAAGGTGCTGAATCACGTGAGCTGACTCTTGTCAACAATGCAAACGAGGCAAACTAGATTCCATCTCAAAACAAACATACTAGATGTGGCATGTTTGCACTCTCCCAACGGCCAAAGTGTCCTTATGATAGCGCGAACAACGAAAGGGAAGCCTTCAACATTCTGCCGACTTTTAACGCCGGGATAATATTTCGAAGAGCAAACATTCCCGTGGCGTAGCCTTCTGTTATTTTAACGTGTCCTCTTCTCCTGTCCCTTAATTTTCCTTCCGTTCTTTATATTCAACATTTCCACGGTTCCGAGCTGTCAACTTTCCAAGCTTCTGTCTCATATACAACAATTTACCGATTCTAAACCACCGCATACTCTGCCTGATGTATTTCACAACCGTATAGGAGGGAGGGGCCTTTGCCAGTTTTTAGAATTCCTCCTTGTGGTCTTCTCTTTTACCTTCTACTTTTCTCGAAGAGGTGGAATTGGTCCAATTGGTATCAATACAGGTACTTATTTCTCTAACTCTTAAAATGTTGCTACCGGTTTTGAAAAAAAGTGTCAACTGGCTAACAGATATAAATATACAACACAGCTAATCTCATAATGGCTCCCCCGGGCCGACGACGACCTGCTTCAGCGCGAATAGTCTCACTATACTTTCTCTCCTCCGTCCTCGCATTCCTCATTCTCACAGCTCTTCCCGCTCAGGTTTCCGCGGCTGGTTCCGCAATCATAGGAATAGATCTTGGAACAGAATACATAAAAGCCGCTCTGGTGAAGCCGGGGGTACCTCTCGAAATTGTCTTGACCAAGGATTCTAAGAGAAAGGAAGCTGCCGCTGTGGCATTCAAGCCGGCGCGTGAACAAAATGCTGTTTTTCCCGAGCGATTTTATGGTGGCGATGCGCTCTCGCTTGCCCCTCGGTTCCCCGACGATGTGTTTCCGAATCTGAAAGTTCTCTTGGGTATTCCGCTGGAGGGTGGAGTCCAGGGCTCCAGTGACAACGAGGAAAATGTCGTTGAGATGTACAAGAGCCGGTATCCCGCTCTTGATATTGGGGAAATCCCGGGACGGGCTACTATTGGGATTAAAAGCAAAAGCCTGGCAGAAGAGCAAGGTCGGGATCGTTTTATGGTGGAGGAGTTATTGGCTATGCAGTTGAAGCAGGTTAAAGCCAACGCGGAAGCGATGGGTGGCCAGAGGTCCGAAATCCAGGATGCCGTCATCACTTTCCCGCCGTATTACACTGCGGAGGAGAAGCGGAGCGTGGAGTTATCGGCAGAACTGGCTGGGTTGAATGTGATCGCTATGATCAGCGACGGGTTGGCTGTTGGTGTCAACTATGCCACCAGTCGGACTTTCCCCAGCGTATCAGATGGAAAGAAACCAGAGTACCATGTCGTGTATGATATGGGCGCTGGTTGTACATCTGCGACTGTTCTTCGGTTCCAAAGCCGGTCTGTCAAAGATGTTGGCCGGTTCAACAAGACTGTTCAAGAAGTACAAGTTGTAGGTATTGGTTGGGATAAGACGTTGGGCGGTGATGCCCTGAATCAACTGATTGTTGACGACATGATCGAGAAATTCGTTGCTACTGGAAAGCTGAAGGACGACACCCCACCGGAGAAACTCAGGATCCATGGGCGGACAATGGCAAAGCTCTGGAAAGAGGCGGAAAGAGTTAGACACATTTTGAGCGCCAATTCAGACACTGCGGCCTCTTTTGAGGGTCTATACCATGACGACGTTAATTTCAAATATGAAATCACGCGGGCTCAATTCGAGAAACTCGCAAAGGCTCACGCTGCCCGTGTCTCAGCACCATTGACTGAGGCTTTGGCGTCTGCGAAACTCTCCCTGGGGGATGTGGATTCTATTATTCTTCATGGGGGAACAATTAGGACGCCATTTGTACAGAAGGAGCTTGAAGCGGCCTCCAAAGAATCCGTCAAGGTAAGAAGCAACGTAAACGCCGATGAAGCTGCCGTGTTTGGCGCAACCTTCAAAGGCGCAGCCCTTAGTCGATCCTTCCGAGTCAAGGATATCAGAGCAGGAGATAGTCCTGGGTTCGCTGTGGGAATGAGATGGAAGTCAGGAGACAAGGACAGGCATCAGATGCTTTTCACACCATTCTCCACAATTGGGGCTGAAAAACAGGTGACAATGAAAATCCTGGACGACTTTAACTTCATCTTGTATCAGCAGTTTACCCGCAATGGCAAATTGGTCGAAGCACCTCTTGTCGGCATCGAAACCACGAACTTGACTCAATCCGTGGCCACTCTCAAAAGTAAATTCGGCTGTGTTGCTGCAAATATTACCGCCAAGCTCTCCATCCAGCTAAGCCCCCTTGACGGTATTCCTGAACTTGTCTCTGGGTTCGTGAGCTGCGAGTACGTGAGTGACGAGAAGAAGGGTGTGGTTGAAGATGTGAAAGAATTCTTTGGCTTGGGTTCCAAGAAGGGTGATCAACAGCCACTTCAGGATGATCTAGCAAACGAGTCTATTACGCTGGATTCCGAATCCTCAGCAACTACCTCTGCGTCTACTACTACAACTTCTTCTTCTGCCAGCGAGTCTGCGTCTGCAAGTTCAACCACGGAATCAGCAACCAAACCATCCAAAAACATTAAAGTTAAGACCGAAACCATACCGATCGCATTCGACACCTCTGTGCTTGGCATCCAGCAACCTTCAAAAGACGATCTGGCACGCATCAAGGGTCGTCTCGCCGCGTTTGACGCCTCAGACCTTGCCCGCTTTAAGCGTGAAGAAATGTTCAATAACCTTGAAGCATTTATTTACCGCACCCAAGACCTCGTCGATGATGAGACATTCCTAAAAATGATACCCGCAGTTGACCTCGCCAAGCTGCGAGAATCGCTCTCAGAAGCAAGCGAGTGGCTCTACGGAGATGGTGCTGACGCAGTAATCGATGACATCAAGACAAAACTGGATGGTTTGAAGGAATATGTCAACCCAGCCCTCAAACGGATGAAAGAATATTCCCTCCTCCCCACTAAAATAGAAGTTCTACAAAAGAGCCTAGAAAACGCGAAGATGCTCGTCGAAATTTTGCAAAAGCAGGTAGATGCCCAGGAGAGCATTCGCTCCGCTACAGAATCATCGTCAACGACGTCCACGCCATCCAATGAACCGTCTTCCCCTTCCTCATCGGATGATTTCGCCTCTCTTGAAGACGACTCCATCTCCTCCTCCACAACAGCAACAACAACAACCTCCACCCCGTCCCCTAAAGCCACCCAGTCACCCTCCTTCACAGGTATCGATGTCTCCTCCCTCTCGAGCGCCTACTATAGCATAACCTCCTGGCTCGAGAAACAGCTCGCACTTCAAGAAAAATTAAGCCAGTCCGAAGACCCTGTTTTAACTGCAACAGACATAGATGCAAAACTTCGAGAATTGGAGCGGGAGTTGAATAAAGTTATGGAGAAGATGACTCGTCCTGGGGGTAGCGAGCAGTCTGGCGGTAACGGGAAATCGAAGCAGAAGAATGGGAAAGAGAAGGAGGAGACACAGAGGGAGAAAGTAAAGGAGAAGGAGGAGAAGAAGAAAGGGCGCGATGAGCTGTAATAACAACCGTCCTCATTATTGGGCTTGATAACTTTTTTTTTTTTTTTTTTTTGTTGTCCGATCCGTCCCGATTGCCTCGCTGTGGTGCTACGCGTTTGTTATTATTATTATAAATCAACCCCTTAGATGTATTATGGCCTCCCATTATTTGCGGAGCGAAGCGAAGCAAATATATGATGAAAACCCTGGTCATTAAAAGTGGAGAATTTCCTTTTTGGGGTTCTTGGCGTGAATACAGCCCACTGATTGATGTAGAATTAAGTGAAGCACAATTCTGTGACATTGCACTATGACTTCTACGCGCCCACAATGCGTTCATCTTTCATCTCATCAATTATATCATCTACTCTGTACAGATTCTTGAATTATAGATTATGCATCTCATCAACTACCTACTCTGTACTAGACTGGCCGCCGGGATCATGAATTTCACGTTTGGTCTCATTTGATCTGGTCCCATACATTTCTTGGCGTGAATCCCGCTGGGACTGGCTATCAAAAAAACATGCAAAGTGACTATATATCAGATTTTAAAATGGGACCATGACTTGAAAAAAATGAGAAAGTGGTCCCATTTGGTCCCATTTAGTCCCATTCTTGGCATAAAGTTACTATTTTTAGACATTTTAAGGTTTTTTTTAGACTATTTTTAATTTTTTAAAAAGTAACACTTTTTGATAACACTTAAATGAGATTTAAAGTCATTTAAAGCAATAAAAATAATTTAAATTGAGAAGTAGAAATCATGATCTCATTTGAAAAATGTGACAAGAGTAGACAGTAAGTCTCACTGAGACAGTATGAGACTACTATCTAATGTTAAAACTGTGTAATGAAATCAGTCAAATTGATAATAAGACTATCAAAAAATCTGATTCTGGTCTCAGACACGGTCACACGGTCAGTCTACTCTGTACAGATTCTTGAATTATAGATTATACATCTCATCAACTATCTACTCTGTACAGATTCTTGAATAGATAATGCATCTGATCAATCATCTCTTATAGATTCTCAAGAATGAATAACATGTTAAAAGCCTGCATTTACTACTTATGAAACCAGTCTCTTGATTAATTCATTTCTTTACAGTGTTTTACTACTTCTACAGCTATCTGTCTTCAATGCTGTACTCAGAGAACTTAGGTATTGTAATCTTCTTTTATTATATCTTTTCTATCACTGATTACCTCTTTACACTGTATAGAACTGTAAATGAATATATACAGTGAAATTAGATTCTTCTATAGTCACAGATTCTGTGATAAATAAGTCTGAACTTTCTCTATCATATCAACACTTCATACAATTAACAGCAGTCTCTCAAGTCTGTGAACAGTTTATTGAAATAGATCTGTTATCTAAGATTAAGTTTTATCATTGTGAGATTCATAGTTCTGATACATTTTCATTAACAGTAGTCTATAAAAAGAAAACTATCATTCAAAGAGCTCACTGTGTTATCAGATATTATAGAGAACATCTCTTATTAACTTTATTCTTAACTTAATTAAGAAAACAGCTGCAGCTGTTATCTTTGATAATTAATTCATCTTCTAATTCTGCAGATCTCTCTTCAGTCTTTCATTAATTATCTATATTATTATTCAACTCATCTCTAAGTTAATCTTATTTCACTTTTACAGATATACTTCTACTGTAGATATCTTTTACATTATTTTTCTTACTCTCAACTTCTCAAAACTCTGTTTCTCAGAGCTCTACAGATTTATTCATTAATTGACTTAATAGAAGAGTTAGCAGTCTCTTGATATTTCAGCACTCTATATAATCTGAAAGCTCAATTAATATATTAAATATAGAAGCTCTTATAATTCTTCAGAAATATAATCAGTTATACACTGTAATTGTCTCAGATTCTTCAATAAACTCTCAGAGTTCTACTTATCTTACAGATTCAGCTGTTAATTCTGATAATTAACAGTGTATGCAGAAATTTCATCACATACTTGAAGATTTACAGATGAAGATCTGTAGCTGTTATTAAATTCACTGATTCAGAATGAATCTTTAAGATGATATTTATACTTATTATTATACTGTTGATTCAAGACAGCTGTCTGATAAGCTGTTTTTATTCTTTTAAGAGAATAATCTTGATTCTGATGATCTTGATTCAGATCTCTCTATTCTCAGTCAGGTTAAAGAGATATTAATTTCACATGTACATGTCTTCATTAAGATCTGTCAAGTCAGAGAACATCAGTATAAGTATAAAGATTATATTGTTAACTTTTTTAGAGACACTGATTATATTTATAACACTCTCTCACTTCTTTCTAAGAATCTTGATATTATTATATTAAAGTCTTTAAATTCAAATGCAGATTCTCACTTATAATATTAATTTTGTCAAGATTTCATAGTTTATAAAGAAGCTGTTACTCAATGACTAATCTATCTCTGTAAAAATCATTCTGATTATCAGAATATTGTGATTGATAAAGAGACTTAAAATCAGTTATCTGAAAATGAAGATGTCTCTGATCAGATTTCTTTTCATGAGCTTGATAAGTAAGAATTGACAGTTATTAAGAATGAGAATTATTTAAATCTTAATAACTTGAATATCTCATCTGAATACTCTAATGTTTCAGATCTTTTAATCTCACAGTTCAAAGTTAAGTAACTCTACTATAAACTTGAAATGTCACAGTGAGAACAGATTGATTATCTCACTCTGTCTTCAGTCTGTAATACATTACTTAGTGAGTTTAACAACACTCACTCACTCTTTTCTTAAGTCTTTTCAACACTTTTCTCACAAGATAAAGCTGAATTCATTCTCTCTAGATAAAGAATAATTAGTCTTACAGATTACACACAGTTTCTTCTTAAATATCATGATAACTGCTTTATCTATTATAACTGTTTTCAATATATTCTTTTCAATTCTCTATTCTGCAGATAGATTAATAATCAGAACTGCTTTTTCTACAATTAAACTGACTCTCTTATTAAGAATCTCACTTTAGAGAAGCTGCAGACTGCTTTTACTACTGATACTTTACAATCTACTACAATTTTGAATTCACTTATATAATTTGTAGAGAGTCTTCATGAAATCTGTTCTTTTTAAGATATAAAACATCATCAGCTATAAGTCTATGTTTAAAATATTAAATCTTCACATCTATTTCTTACTCTCTCAGTCACAGATTATCACTGAAATAATCTGATGTATCACTTCTCTGACTATATTATTTGAAAGCACAGCACTGACCTTAAGAGATTGAAGTTTATAAGAGATAGTATTCATAACTATTCTGCTATAGTTACACATTACTTTCATCTATAACTTACAATCTTTAAGAAAAAGATCTTAGATCTGAAATTCAAAATTCTAGATCACTGAACTTATTATAAGTAACAAGACTGTGAATCAGTGTACTTATATAGTGTATTTTGATGTAAGAATGCACTGAATTCTGAACTTGATATGAATGAAGACTCTTATCAAGCCTTTGCTGACTACTGAGAGTCTTATTATTACAGCTGAGAATTCTGAGTCTAATTATACTCAGTCTGAAGATGCATAGTCATCTCTTTTTCTCAGCTATTCTAATCAGATGAATGTCATTGAACATTTATCTGCAGTTCTCAATCATGTTCAATATTATCACTGTAGTGAAAAGTACTGTATTTATAAACATCAGATCACTGATAATCTACATTACTGATTTCACTTCCTGCATGAATATCAGACTGACTGTGCTATTCTCAAATCTTTGAATAGTAGATATTACCAGCTGCATCTTTATTGTAATAACTCAATTCTTAATAACTATAACAGATTGATTACAGTTAGCTGACTAGTAAATACTGATATTGTTCTCTGCACTGACAGCTGTGTTATTCTTGATTATCTGTCTAAGTACATTGTCAAGGCTGAAACAGACACAGAATTCTATTATCAGATTGTTCAATAAGTGATTTCAAGAGTCAGTTCAAGTCACTCACTACTCTCTACAGTTATTAAACTTATAAATCAGCTCATTAATGAGTGTGATTAATCTGCTCAGAAGATTTATCATCTTCTTTTAAATCTTTCTTTATAAATAAGTTCTCATGAGTCAATTGCAGTTGATTGTCAGTCTGAATCTCAACATTATCATAGCTATATTCTTGAATCTGATGAATTACAATATAATTTATTCTTTTTAAAAAAATATAAACAGTGATCAACTGAATTTAAAGATCTTTTATTTCTTGAATTTCTTCAAATCTTTTCTCACAGTTATTAAATTAAGAGATGTTCTCATATAAAATTCTGAGTATTGATCTACTTTTCTATTTATCAGTTTAAAACTGATTCAGAGAACTATACTCATATCAAACTTCTTCTTCATCATTCTTTTCATTAAATTAAAGATCTCAAGATTGTTGATCTTCTCACTTCTTAACTCTCTTTTACAGAGATCTTTAATTATTACTGTCTTTCTTATAATTACTCAGTTAATGTCTATGATGAAGATATACTGAAATCAGAACCTGAGTTTGAAGATAATCAGAATAATGAAGAAGAGCTTGATCTCTCTTAAGCATTGCTTATCTATCAAAACTCACAGTATAATAATAATGATCTCATTGACATCTGAAACTGTGAACAGCTTAATCATCAGTTCTTAGATTTCAACTATGATTGAAGCTCTCATGTTGACACTTATATTAATCTTGACACAGAATTTTAAAATAATATGAAGACTGACTTCTCTGCAGACACTACTCTTTATAAATATGACTTACTCAAGACTCTAGACTCTGATCAATGCCTTCTTTATAACACTATTCTCTATCATTATACTGAGATTCTTAATAATGAATCTCTGAATTCTTTGCTAATTAATCTAGATGATGAAGATGATACTAATAAAACTTATCTAATTATGATTTTATCTACAACTCTTCAAAATCTTGCAGAGGCTCAAGATCTCTCAATCTCAATCATTCAAGTCACATCAACTGATGTAGCTGCTCACTTCATTAACACTTGAACCTTGCATGCATTATTTCAGCTCCTCATATGCAAGAACATGTTATATAAACTGTCTAACTCTCAAAATCTTTGATCTTTGCAGACCCTTTTTAAGGATGTTCACTATCTGTTAATTAATGAAAAGTCAATGATTGATTTACAGTAACTTTTATGAATTGATCAGACCTGTTGTTACATATTCTCTCATAAGAATGCTCATTTTAATAATCTCAGTATCATTCTCAGTGAAGATTTCTATCAGCTCTTATCTGTTTTTCAAACTCTGCTCTATCATAACAGATGTATTGATCACAAAGAAGACATTCAGAGCTGTTAAATCTACTTAGTTTTTAGTAAAATTATTCAACTTACTGTGATTCAATAATAAGTGAGTGAAGATGTCATCAGCTGTTAATTCTGTAAGATCTTGAAAAATCTTCATCTTGATCAGTTAACTCTGAATAATTGAGAGTTTCTTTCAAAGTGTGTGCAGACTCTTATCTCTCATAAAGTCTCAGTCTTTGAGAATGCAATTTACATTTATACAAAGAAGTGTCATATTCATGTCTATAATAATGATGCTATTCAAAGCTGTAAACAACCTGTTATTAATATTCAGATCATAAATATTGATATAGACACTTCTCAGTTAGATTCTGATAAGACTGATAATCTTTATCAGAATCTTTCTCTCTTTATCAGCTGCTGAATTATACTTCTACAGAATATTTGAACAGACTGCAGTCTTATTAACAGTGCTCTTAAAACTCTTCATAATATTGTATGAAGTTCAGATGTGAAGAATCTCTGTCAAGATTCTTCATTTACACTGCTAATCAATTTTGACAAATATGACAGCTCTGTTTATTTGAAATGAAAGAATCTTAAACTTATGCCTATCTTTCACAGCTGTTATGACTTTTCTCATGTTAATCAAGCCTGCAGCTGCATGCAGTTCTCTATTACAGTTATATATATTATTACTGTTTATAAATTCTAAGAATTATCACTTGATCAGACTGTTCTTGATATTTCTAAGACTGAATTTCAGACTGATCTCACATATGTTACAGTTTCATAGATTAAAATATATCAAGATCTTCTATTCAAATAATTCTTTAATTATTTCAGATTTCACTGACCTGATAATGAAGTAAGCAGAAGCATGCAGATATGTGAGATTAATTATATAAAATATCAAAGCTAATAGATAACTAAGTTATATTTCTTTTCTTTTTGTATATCTCTGCTAATCTATATTCTATATAGCTTCATCTGTTCTTTATTTTATCTTTTTCACAGTTTACATTTGATTGATTTATTCACTTATTCTTTATTACTGCAAGTTCTTCATTCTCTATTCTATCATTCTCTCTATCTGTTCTACTCACAGATTCACTGAATTCAATCATTGAATTTAATGAATCTATTACAGCTGATTCTATTATAATCACTGAATCTGAGAATGAGCAGTTAACAGTCTATAGAAGATATTGAAACAATCTGAATATTAATCTATATAACTCAGATTTAATATAATGATATCTTTAATCTGAGAGATTGAGAATCTTCTGAGATCTATGTTATTGAGATCTGTGTTATATCATGTGATAAGAAATATTGAATTCTTACAGCTATCAACATATGTATAAGAGAAAGTGAATGAATCTCAGAGTATTCTCTTTCTCTTTGAAGAATTCATCTTATCTCTCATCTCTCATCTCTATCAGCTGTTTTTTTTTTCAGAAATCATGTCATTTATCTCTATTAATTTATCAGAAGTTCAAAAAATCATTAATACTATTATTATGACTGAAAACAATGTCTTGAAATATGTTTATTGTAAGTAAGATTCTCAAAATAATGAAAATTACAATTCTAATGATCAGCATAGTTCTCAATAATCTTGTTTAGTCTGCTGAGCTGTTAGCTGTTAATCTCATTCTCAGTTCTATATCTGTGTCTGTGCCTGTCTCTGCTGTGTCTGTCAGTTCTAGATTATCAAGTCAATCATTAACTTGTTTAGCTGAAAGAATGTCTGAGAAGCTGTTAAAGAAGCTACAGACTCTCATTAAATTATTCTGTACTTGTGAGTCAGTCTTACAGAAGAGTTATCAGATTAATACAAAAATTAAAACAAATTATAAAGCTCTTCTTCTACAATTCTGTAGTGCTGTTTTTGTAATTCTCTGCAGTCACTGTATTAGAGAAGAAGACTCTTTTATCATCTGTATCAGTGCTCTGAATCAGTGTCATGAAGCTTGTATCAGTTATTATTATAATAGCACTGAAAGTTGCTGCTCTTATCATAGAAGTGAGTCACTTTTTAACATGAAATATGTCAATTTCAATATAATTAACTAATAGTTATACATAGTCAATATCAGTAAGAAAAATGATAAAGTGAAAGAAAAGAAGCAGAAGAATAAAAAGAGAAAGAAAGTTAAGAAGAAGAGTTTATTCAAGAAACACTCTGCAGCTGAGAATACAGAGACTAGAGTCTTGAAAAAACAGATAGTAAGTGTTGAGTCAGTTGATAATCATGATATTAAGATTTTAACTCTTTATATTGAAAATGAGACTCTGTATAAGAAGAATGCAGCTCTGAAGATTAAATTCAGAACTATTACAAGTCTTCTTCAGATCACTTAAACTGTTCTTGAGAATGACATATAAGCTGATAAGACAGAGTGAAGTGTTTTTTGTTTTTTTTCTTGCTTAGTTAGCTGATACTTTTACACTGAAAAATGAATCTCTATATATTTTTACAGTTCTATTCCTTCTATTATTATTAATAATAAGCTGTAAAATCAATCTTGTAAGGTCTTCTGTTTTGAGCTTAGCTCTGCAACATCTTTGCACACAGAGACTTGTGTGTATTAAGATATTTTTTTTTAAATCTTTTATACTAAAATCAAATATATGACTGTGACCTATCATCAGCGCTTTTTTATTTTTGAAAATTAATAGCATAAGTTACTCAGTTCATCAAGAATTCATGATTATTTGATAATTGAACTTGAGAGTAACTGATAATGAATGTTAAAACAACTAAATCAGATCTTCAATCTACGACTCGTAGAGTATATTGTTGATGAGAAAAGGTTTCTGTTGACGGCTGCGGCTGCTGCGGCTATTGCCTGTGGCGATCTCCCTAGATCACGTGACCAACCACTATATTATGTAGGCTACTGTTATCTCAGCAAGCTCAGATACTGTTGACTCTTACGGCCGTTGCGGTTAGTAATCTCACTAGATCACGTGACCCATCACTATATGATGTTTCTGTAGATAGATCTATCAATACAATCTTTAACTATTCTACAGATTATAGTCTGAATGATACATTTTTCTTTTTAGAATATTATATCAACATTTTTTAATATAAATAGTTCATCTTTTTTAAAAAGACTCTCACTCTTTATTAAAGATATTTTATTTTCTCTGAATCTACTAGTCAGCAGATTTATATACTTTAGATTTTTGAGAAAGTATGTTCTTCATTGTGAAGAATATCACTTCTTTTTTTTTTTATATCTAGAAGAAGCAGAGCTATCTCAATAAGTGATATATCTATTACTTCAGAGTTCAGCTTAAGACTCAGAATCACATGCTTTACTAGATAACTTATTAATAGAATAATTATTCATTATAAGAAGGCTTCTGACTTATAAGATAAGACTGAGATTAGTTTTCATCAGAGTATGAAATTTAATAATGAGATAATAAAGAAGCTTCAGAATAAAGAAAAGTAGAGTTAATATTTATCTACAGAATCTGTTTATTTCAACTCTTTGAATTCTTTATCATCTCTTACTTTTAAAATGCTGACTTTTAATAATGATCTGAATCAATCTATCTATTACACTGCAGACAATCTTATGAATCTTATACAAATAATACTATGAAATTAAATAACTACAGGTGAAGTGACTTAGTATCTCATTATATCTATCTCTATACAAAGAGACACTATAAGAGATGAGTTATAAGAATATCAGAAGAAAGTTAAATATATACTAGATATAAATCAGTGATCACACTTGATAACTCTAATTATAAAGTCTGATATATTAATATATTGACTGATATAAAAGTTATTGATGAAACTAACATTCTATTAAGAACTCAATGAGAATTCTCTTTTACATATTATATTAATTCTGAGAAGTGAAGAATTCATTTCAAGTCTCTATATAAATGTATACTATTAAGTCTTATTGAAAATATTTGAACTACTATTAAAACCTTGAAAGCTGATAATACTGCAGCTCTGTGAGATAAGATTAATATTGAATATATAATATCACTGACTGAAGAATGAGTTAATGTCTTCAAGAAATTGATAAAATTATAAGTTAAGAAGAATGATTATCTTACTTTTCAGAGATGTTTTCACTATCTTATTATCTGTTACAAGAAGCTCTGTCAGAGTACTGAGAATATATATCATGATCTTTTTCTCAACAATCTGCAAGACTATCAAAGACTGTTTATTAAGATACATTTGAATGAGTTTTTTCTTCACTGATCAGAGACTCATTATCAACATTGATATTAATAATTTGATAAAGTAACTGATTAATCATACATTCAAGAAGATCATTACTGAGTGAAAAAAGCAGCCTTAGACTGATTCTATAACTGTGAAAAAGAACAAAGATAAGAACAAAGATAAGAATAAAGATAAGAATAAAAGCACATCTGTATAAAAGTGCACTCACTGTAGAAGATATGAACATACTGTTGTAATATGATGAATCCGAAGCGGTGGCTAGTTGGCGGTGTTATATAGAGGTAGTTGTTTGAGAAGCTGTATGAGTGAGCTTGACTATCTTGCTTAAATAGTGAGCTCATAGGCTACAGAGTTATTATGAGAATATCACAGATATGATACTTAGTATACTAAGAAGATTGTATAAGACATGCAGTAACTCTTGTATATATTTCAGTAGAAGATAAACAAATCACTGATTTTTTTAATGAGAAGTCAGTATCTAGCTATTCTATATAGATAATGAGTGAATACTCTTCTCTCATTTTATAAGCAAGAATAGCTGAAGTGATATCTCAGCAGCATCTTATTATCAAGAAAGAGTAATCTGCTGATCTCATATAGAAGTGAGATTCTCATATTCATCAATCAGATCTTTCTATGATACATCTGAATGATATTATAGAGTGATTGAAAACTAGTTCAGATAGAATGAAATCATTCACATGAAAGTAATGAATTATGTGAAATCACAATGAGGTCTTAACATAGCTGAGAGTATGACAATACTCTTCTCTTTAAGAATATAGTCTCTATATTCTCAAGATTATCAGATTAGAAATTATCTTTGTTGTATAGTAATGATTACTAATCAATTAACAGTGTATATACTGTATAAAGAAATAAATAAGTTGTTCTGCTAGACTGATCATGTGACCGTGTCTGAGATCAGAACTAGATTTTTTGATAGTCTCATTATCAATTCAACTGATTCCATTACACAGTTTTAACATTAGATAGTAGTCTCATACTGTCTTAGTGAGACTTACTGTCTACTCTTGTCACATTTTTCAAATGAGACCATGATTTTCACTTCTTAATTTAAATTATTTTTATTGCTTTAAATGACTTTAAATCTCATTTGAGTGTTATCAAAAAGTTTTACTTTTTAAAAAATTAAAAATAGTCTAAAAAAAACCTTAAAATGTCTAAAAATAGTAACTTTATGTCAAGAATGGGACTAAATGAGATCAAATGAGACCACTTTCTCATTTTTTTCAAGTCATGATTTCATTTTAAGATCTGATATATAGTTACTTTGCATGTTTTTTTGATAGCCAGTCCCAGCGGGATTCACGCCAAGAAATGTATGAGATCAGATCAAATGAGATCAAATGTGAAATTCATGATCCCGGCGGCCAGTCTATGTTCTGCTGACTGTATAGATCTTTCTTTTCTCATCTTCATTCAAATTAAACACATGATAAGTGAGTTTCTTATATATCAATTTGAAATGTGAAAAACATAGTTAATAAGTGACTTACAGATCTCTCAACATATTTCATTCTACATATGAAATTTCCTGCAAAAGTGGTATATTTTAGAGACAAAGTTAACAGTAGTGACAGGATTTTTCAAAAAGATTCTTTTCTCTTATGATACATTTTTCTCCCTTCTTCTTATCTGCAATAGTGAGTGCATGAGAGCATCATTCTTGAGAGACAATAAGAGGCTTATTCTGACATTTTCTAGTAAGTAAATATCTTTATAATGCAGCAGTGATCTCTGTGACTGTCAAGAAAGCTCAGTTGAAGACAGAGACAGCAGTGTCACTGAGCTGTGAAAGCACTGCTCTCATTTTCACATCTTCTTCTTCTTTTTCTACTTCTCTTACAGCTGTAGCAGTAGTTACTGTGTCTTGCAGTGAGATATCATTTCTTCTGCTAGTCAGTTTGTCTGTGTTCAGTTCTTTTTCTACTCTCTTCATCATCATTGCAACACTGCCCTCTCTTCCTGTCAATACAGTGATGTATAACCTCATGTGATCATTCAGAGAGAAACTCAGAGAGAGCTTAATTTCAGAAACAGTGACTCTGAGAAGCTTAATCTGTAGTTTCTCTTCTGCAGCACATCTGAGCCCTGCTCAGACTGCTACTGAGTTAAGTTTACAGAGTCTCACAGTTTCTTCATCTTCTCTCTGTGAGAAGGCTTCAGTGTAGTCTCTGACTGACACTGCTACTTATCTGCACTGTGCTAAGCAGCTGAAGAAGAGAAAGATTTTATACATCTATCTCTTCTCTTACTTCTGTTATTTTCATTGTATCTGTAACAATGACTTCTATCTCTCTGTAAGTATTACCTACTGTACAAGAAGGCATTGTGTCAGCTCTGACAAGAAGCTCAGATACTTAAGCAGTACAGAGTGAGAATCTCAGAGCTTTAAGTATTGATGAATTTCATCAAGACTGAAGAGATCTCTCTTACTCATCTGTAAAAGAAGATGAAAGCATGAGTCTCTGAGATGAAAAAACACCTCAGAATAGCTGATCTTAAGAAGAAGTCAGTCAGTACTGCTATTAAAAGCATCACAGAGATCAATTACTGATTGAAGAGAATCTCACTTCAGTTGAAGCAGATAACTGAGATGCTTTGTAAGTTAATAAGTTAATATTTTATACATTTCTTATACTCTTCTACAGCACTGCAGTACTAACTTCTCAGCAGATAAAGATATCAGTGCTGAAGACTTCAATGATGAAGAATGAGTTTGATAAGAATGTGATTGTTAATAAGTAGACTCTGATCTCTCTTTTTACTTTTTCAGCAGGCTGTAGCTCTATTAGAATAGCAGCAGTCTGCAGATCAATAATATTAATCTTTTTATTAATTTTCAATATCTCTTTTCTCTAACTGCTTCAGGAATTTTACACTTGTGTAGTCTCATTAAACTTCTAAAAAATTCTTTAAGAGAAAATAGAAGAAGAGTGCTACAGAGTCTATAAGATACTGACTTATCACTGTTGTAACGTGCGGAACCGAAGCAGTGACTAGTCAGCGGCGACACATAGAGGTAGTTGTTTTAAGAAGCTGTATGAGTGAGCTTGACTATCTTGCTTGAATAGCGAGCTCATAGGCTACAGAGTTATTGCAAGAATATCACAGATATGATACTTAGTATACTAAGAAGATTGTATGAGACACACAGTAACTCTTGTGTATATTTTCATAGAAGTAAAATAAATCACTGACTTCTTTGATGAGAAGCCAGCATCTAGCTATTCTATATAGACAATGAGTGAATACTCTTCTCTCATTTCATAAGTAAGAATAGCCAGAGTGATACCTCAGCAGTGTCTCATTACTAAGAAAGAGTAATCTGCTGATCTTATATAGAAGCAGAATTCTCATATTCATCAATCAGATCTTTCTATAATATATTTAAATAATGTCATAGAGCAGTTGAAAACCAGTTCAGATGAGATGAAATCATCTGTATGAAAGTAATGAGCTGTGTGAAATTACAACAGAGTCTTGATACAGCTGAGAGTGTGATAATACTCTTCTCTTTAAGAGTATAGTCTCTATACTCTTAAGATTACTGAATTAGAAATTATCTTTATTGTATAGTAACAGTTATCAACTGATTGACAGTGCATGTGCTGTATATAATATAAAGAAATAGATGAGTTTTTCTGCTGACTGTATAGATCTTTCTTTTTTCATCATTATTCAAACTCAATATATGATAAGTAAGTTTCTTATATATTGATTTGAAATGTAGAAAATATAGTTAATAAGTGACTTGTAGATCTCTCAATATATTTCATTCTATATATGAAATTCTCTGCAAAAGTGATGTGTTTTAGAGATAAAGCTAACAGTAGTGATAGGATTTTTTGAAAAGATTCTCTTCTCTATGAAACATTTTTCTTTCCTCTCTCTCAATCACAACAGTGAGTGTATGAAAGTATTATTCTTAGAGAATAATCAAGAGCTTATTCTGATGTTTTCTAGTGAGTAATAAATGTCTTCATGATGTGGCAGCGGCCTCTGTGATCATCAAGAAAGCCAGGTTGAAGATGAAGACAGTGATGTCAATGAGCTGCAGAAGCACTGCTCTTATTATCACATCTTCTTCTTCTTCTGCTTCTTTTGCAGTCACAGTGATAGTCACTGTATCTTGCAGTGAGATGTCATCTCTTCTGTCAGTCAGTTCATTCATGTTCAGTTTATCTCTCATCTCTCTTATCACTGTTGTGACATCACTCTCTCTCTCAGTCAATACAGTGATATATGACTCTGTGTGATCATTCAGAGAGAAACCTGAGAAGAGCTTGATTTCAGAGACAGTGACTCTGAGAAGCTCAATTCATAGTTTCTCTTCTGCAGCATGCCTGAGCTCTGCTCAGAATGCTGCTGAGTTGAGTTCACAGAATTCTGCAGTTTCTTCATCTTCTCTCTATGAGAAGGCTTCAGTGCAGTCTCTGATCAGTACTGCTACTTGTCTGCACTGCATTAAACAGCTGAAGAAGAGAAGGATTTTATACACTCATCTCTTCTCTCACTTTCATTATTTTCATTATATCTGTAATAACAACTTCTGTCTTTCTGTAAGTATCATCTCACAGAAAGATATCATGTCAATTCTGATAAGAAGTCTAGATACTCAAGCAGTACAGAGTGAGAGTCTCAAAGCTTCAAGTATTGACAGATTCTGTTAAGACTGAGAAGATCTCTCTTACTTATCTGCAAAAGAAGATAAAAGTATGAGTCTTTAAGATAAAAAAACATCTCAGAATGACTGATCTCAAGAAGAGATCAGTCAGTGCTGCTATTGAAAGCATCACAGAGATCAATTACTGATTAAAGAGAATCTCACTTCAACTGAAGCAGATAACTGAGATACTTTGTAAGTTGATAAGTTAATATTTTATACATTTCTCATACTCTTCTGCAGTGCTGCAGTACTAACTTCTCAGCAGACAAAGATATCAGTGTCAGAGACTTCAATGATGAAGAATGAGTTTGATGAGAGTGTAATTGTTGATAAGTAGATTCTGAAGTTCTCTCTTTTTACTTTTTCAGTGAGCTGCGGCCTTATTAGATTAGCAGTGATCTGTGAATTGATTAATATTAATCTTTTTATTAATTTCAAATATCTCTTTCTTTTCCTTATTAACCACTTCAGGAATTTTACACTTGTGTAGTCTCATTAAACTTCTAAAAAACCCTTTGAGAGAAAATAGAAGAAGAGTGCTACAGAGTCTACAAGATATCAGCTCATTACTGTGAGATCATCTCTAAAAAACTCTTTGAGAAAAATGAGAAGTCTTAAGCAGTATTTCTTACTCAACATCTCTGACATGTAACAGAGCAATCTCTACTAGCTGTCTCATAGATTGTAATCTCTTTCTCAGCATTTTTCAAATGCTCAAGTGATTCTCACAAATTCTCTGATAATGAATAATCTTCTCATTTAATGAGGTATTGAAGCTTACTGTAATGTGTTCACTTATTCAATATTTCCTTCATAAGATATTCAGTATCACTCTCAATCTTAATATCATCTGACTGAGGCAGCTTCATCTCAGAGCATTGCTTATAGAGCTTCAAATAGAAAATGTGAAAAACAGAATGAATTGATTTCAATTCTGTGAGTAATTTCAACTCATATATCTGCTTACTCATTACTCTTGTTATTAAAAAAGATTCTAGTCACTACTCACTGAGCTTCTTATACAGTCTTATTATCTTGATATTCTTTACTGAAAGTAGCACTTGATTCTCTATTAAGAACTTCATCAGAAGATGTTTTCAATTATAGTATTCTATCTACTGCTTCTAAGTGTGATGAATGCTTTTCACTGTCTTCTCATGAATTTTATTCAAAAGTTTCAATCTCACTTTTACTTCTGATACTGAGAGATACTCTGTCTGCTGTATCTGTCTGATATTCTGACTATCTATTCTCTTCTTTGAAATGTTGTCTGTGATGTCACTGAGTAATGAAGAATTATATTCATAATAAGCATAGAAAGAAGATATCTTTAAGATTGCATTCTTTGCATTGTTATATATGAATTTGATAATTAGAAGATGTTTAAGTCAATCATTCTGATGATATAAATAAAACACTTGAAGATACTGTTCTAGTGTCTGATTCTGACATTCAGTCTGATCATCAGTCTACAGATGAAATGCAATACTGAGAAGATATCTTATTATAAGATGATAATAAAAAGCTGATTAGTATTTACTGATGAAGAGAAATTCTTGATCTGTTATCAATAATTTCAGAGCATCATGATCATGAATGATGATATCTAAAAACAGATCAGTCAATTCAGAGACTTTAATCTTTTTATAAGTAGAGATATATCTGATCATCTTCATGAAGCAGTTAATAATGATCAAAATCAAGTCATATTCTTTGACTCTTGTTGACTTCAGCAGGTCAACTATGAAATTCATTAATAGATTCTATCATGAGCTCTTTGAAACAGGCAGTGACATCAACTTGTCATATTACTTATATTACAGAATCTTTATTCTTTGACAGATATTATAAGTCTCAATATACTCTTTAACATCTGCTTAGAGCTTGTCTCAAGTGTATTTATATTTTAGAAGCTTCTCAGTCTTTTCTAATCTGAAGTGCTCTGCATGAGAATTATTATGATGAATTCTCAATAACTTCTGATACACTGCTCTGCTACAAGAGACAAAGACTGAATCATTCAGTAGTAGAAGTTCACATTCTTCTAGTTATCAGTGACTTGATTTCTTAGCAGCATCATCTCACTCAGAGCCTGTCTCTTTCAAGTTTAAATCAGACTCTTTCTTCTTCAACTTCTGAATTCAAGCTGTAGTAGAGACATTCTTCTTCTATAACTCATCAATGAATTTTAAAAGTAGTCAGATTGAAAGATTGTAGACTGTTTCATTCTTTATCAATTCAATAATTGTAAGATGTGATATGAGAAGCTCATGATCTTCAGTGTCAATCTTCTGCAGAGACTCAGATTCTCTTTCATCTTTTATACTGAATCACACAGCTGCCTCTTCAGCACTGTTTTCAAGCTTTAGAGAACTTCAATTCTCTGCAGCCAGCTTCTTCTGCAGTGATGACAGAGATTCTTTTATAGAATTCTTCTTCACATTAATAATATTATAATCAGGCTGTTTAGACAGTATATTGACAGGATTAAGCTGATCTGAACAGTATCAGATATAGAAATCATACTCTGAAAGCAGCTCTGCTCATCTGACTTGATATTCTATCAAGCTCTTTGTTGTCAAGAAGTAACACAGATTTATATAATCAGTGAGAACTTGCACTGAGTACTTACTACTCTGAAGATAATGTTGCCAGATCTTAAAGAATTTAATAATTACTAATATCTTCTGATCATGAATATCATATCTTCTCTGTGTGAGTGATAACTTCTTGAAGAAGAAGATCACTGATCTTTATTCACAGTGTTTTATAGACTCTGTAAAAAAGTCTTCTTTTACAGACAATTCATTGTCTGTTTTCTCAGAGATAATTATTCTCTGATTCTTTTAATATTGAAAGGTCTTCAGTGTCAACTGTGAAAAGATTTCACAGATTTCATTCTCAGATGCATCAGTCTCACACTGACTGAGTAAGTCAGAATTAAAATGATTCAGTATTATGATATCTATGAAAGCTTGTTTCAATTCTGCAAATGCCTGTGTGATACCTTGAGTGAGAATAAACAGTCTCATTTTTCTGTCTTTCACACTTTTCTTTAACAGATCTGTAAGGAGGGCAGTAATCTGTGAATATGTATAGATAAATTATCTGTAGAAATTCACAAATTCTAGAAACATCTGCATCTCATAATATGTCTGCAGCACTGATCAGTTCTTAATGACAGAGACCTGACTTCTGTTCATTGAAATGTCATTTATCTCAATAATATAATCTAAGAAATCAATCTTCTGCATGTAGAATAAGTATTTTTCAGTGTTTGTATAGAGTTAATACTGTCTCAAGTGACTCAACACTTCTTGAATATGAGTATCATGTTCTTTCTCTGTTTTTGAGAAGATTAAAATGTCATTCAGATATACTATGCAGGAGACATCAACAAGGCCTTACAGTGTCTCATTTATATAGATCTAAAAGATGGCTGAAGCATTACAAAGATTAAAAGATAAAACAAGATATTTGAAATTGCTGTACTTAGTATGAAAAGTCATTTTTCAAATATTATCTTTATTAACTCTGATTCTATGATAGACATTCTGTATATCAATCTTTGAGAATATCTTCACTTCAGATAATTGATCAATCATCTCATCAATTAATAATAGTAAATAGCAATTCTTAACTGTCATCTTATTGAGACCTCTGTAGTCTATGCATAGATGTAGTCTATCATTCTTCTTGAGTATAAAGAGTATAGATGTCTCTGCTGAACTCTTTAATAAATATATTCAGTTCTTTGATTGTGCTTCTTCAAGATATTTGCACAGAACATTCAATTTCTTTACAGACAAGTTATAAAGAGGCCTGTATAACACTGTTACACTGTCTTCAAGATGAATCTTATATCATATCTTGATATCAGGAAACTTCACTACTTCTCTTTTCAAAAAGACATTTTTAAAATCTGTAAAGAGATGTCATGTACATTCATCTTTAATAATGAATACTGCTGTCAATCTTGCAGTGAGAGTGATGACTTCTTCATCTATTCTCAAGTCTCAATCATCTGCTATGCAGTATATTAACTCAATCTTTTTCTCAAGATTCTTCTGATGAAACTCTTCAGATTTCTCTATTACTGTCTCTTTATCAGTGAGATGATACTGTCATATCTGAGTGACTCAGTCAATGAGAGAATTGTTTTCTCTCAATCATGAGAGATCTAGAATGATATTCTCATCTATGATGTTGACTGTGTGAAGAAGCAGACTGCTCTTCTTAAAGATTTCTTCTGAGTCTGTGATTACATACTTTGCTTGAATTATGTCAAAACAGTGATATTTTGTTTCATCTGTAAATTTTGTATGATCTGGCAGATCTATCTTCTTTCAACTCTTTATCAAAGAAAAGAAATAGAATATGAAGTTAACATTCACTCTGAAGTCAAGTAGGCATCTCACTGATATCTTCTCATTCAGAGTATGCATTGTAATTGTAATATGAACTCAGAGATATGAGAATTATTAATTCTTCATTTCTTTCTCTTTATTATCTTTTATAAATATATTTGTCAGAAGAGGAGTTGACTTTAAGAAGATGTCTTCTCAGTTTCTTTTCTTCTTCAGCTTCTTATAATCACTGATATAGTGATCATCAGCTCTGCAGTTGAAACAGAGATCTTTATCAAATCTTTTTTAGTGTTTCTTCACAGTGAGTAAAGAATCAGAATACTTAGAATTCTTCTTTACTTTCTCTGCACTGAAGCTGTCACAGTACTGTTTAGATTCTGTTATTGATTACTTAGAAGAGATCTTATTGACCTTTTTCTTAAAGAATTAATTATTCAAATAAATCTGAAAAGTCAGGTTAACAAGCTCAGTGCAATTAATTGATGAACTCTGATATTATAATATTATTATCTGCATCTTATAAGTCAGCTTCATAAGATAAAGCTATGTTTTTAATTGATTCAAATCATCAGTCAGTTTCTTTCAATATTCTTCAAATCTTGCATTGAAATTGAAAGAATTCTCATTATCTTGTTAATATAATGAGTTGAACTACTGTATCACTGTGAAGCTGTGATTACAGTGATCTTTGATTTGATTCAGTAGAAAGTTCTTGAATTCTTCTCAAGTTATGATAGTATTAATATACTCAAGCTCTCTCTTCTTGATAACTCAAGTAGTCACAGAGATGCCTTTAAGAAGGTTGACAGTGTATATTACTTATATCTCATGAGTATTATACTGGCTCAGATTAAGGCAGAATTTCTGTTTAAGAGTACAGATAAAGCTGTGAAATTCAGATAAGATATTTCTCTTATATCTCAGTGAATCTTCAATCTTAATCTCTCTATCTTCATGATAGATGTAGATGTGTAGAGGCTGCGACAGTAGCAGAGCAGTTGAAGAGCCTATGTCAAAATGCACAGTGATTTCAGAAATCTCAGATTTCTGCTGAGATAGAGATGTACACACTCTAGAGAATGATGTAGTGTTTCTCTCAGAGAATGAGATTAAGTTGATCTCAGCATGAGTGTGTGAGACTATATCAGTCTGTTAGAGCTTGACTGATTCAAACATGTAATCAGATCAAGTGATTTGAATTGTAATGTACAGAACTGAAGCAGTGACTAGTTAACAGTGATATATAGAGATAGTTGTTTTGAGAAGCTGTATAAGTGAGCTTGACTATCTTGCTTAAATAGTGAGCTTGTAGACTACAGAGTTATTGTGAGAATATCACAGATATAATACTTAGTATACTAAGAAGATTGTATAAGATATGCAGTAACTCTTATATATATTTCTATAGAAATAAAACAAATTGCTGACTTCTTTAATAAGAAGTCAGTATCTAGCTATTCTATATAGACAATGAGCAGATACTCTTCTCTCATTTCATAAGTGAGAATAGCTGAAGTGATACCTCAGCAGCATCTCATTGTCAAGAAAGAGTAATCTGCTGACCTTGTATAGAAGTGAGGTTCTTATATTTATCAATCAGATCTTTCTATGATATATCTGAATGATGTCATAGAGTGATTGAAAACCAGTTCAGACAGGATGAAATCATCCGCATGAAAGCGATGGGCCGTGTGGAACCGCAACAGAGCCTTGGCGCGGCCGGGAGCGTGACAACTGTAAGATCATCTCTAAAAAACTCTTTGAGAAAAACAAGAAGTCTCAAGCAGCATTTCTTATTCAATGTCTCTAGCATGTAACAGAGCAGTCTCTACTAGCTGTCTCATAGCTTACAATCTCTTTCTCAGCATTTTTCAAATACTCAAGCAGTTCTTACAAATTCTCTGACAATGAATAATCTTCTCATTTAACAAGGTATTGAAGCTTGCTGTAATATGTTCACTTGTTCAATATTTTCTTCATAAAATATTCAGTATCACTCTCAATCTCAATATCATCTAACTGAGACAGCTCTGTCTCAGAGCATTGTTTATAGAGCTTCAAATAGAAAATGTGAAAAACAGAATAAATTGATTTCAATTCTGTGAATAATTTTAACTCATATATCTGCTTATTCATCACTCTTATTACTGAGAAAGGTTCTAGTCACTACTCACTGAGCTTCTTATATAATCTCATTATCTTGATATTCTTTGCTGAAAGTAGCACTTAATCCTCTATTGAGAACTTCATCAGAAGATGTTTTTAATTATAGTATTTTATCTATCACTTCTGAGTACAGTAGATGCTTTTTATCATCTTCTTATGAATTTTATTCAAAAGTTCTAATCTTACTTTTACTTCTGACACTGAGAGATACTTTATTCTCTGTATCTGTCTGACATTCTGACTGTCTATTCTCTTCTTTGAAACATCATCCGCAATGTCACTGAATAATGAAGAATTATATTCATAATAAGCATAGAAAGAAGATATCTTTAAGATTACATTCTTTGTATTGTTATATACAAATTCAGTGATCAGAAGATGTTTGAGTCAATCATTCTGATAATATAAACAGAACACTCAAAGATGCTGTTCTAGTGTCTGATTCTGATATTCAGTCTGATCATCAGTCTGCAGATGAAATGCAGTACTGAGAAGATATCTTATTATAAGATAATAGTAAAAAGTCAATCAGTATTTGCTAATAAAGAGAGATTCTCAATCTGTTATTAACAATTTCAGAGCATTATAATTATAAATAATGATATCTAAAAACAGATCAGTTAATTCAGAGGCTTTAATCTTTTTATGAATAGAGATATATCTGATCATCTTTATAAAGCAGTTAACAATGATCAAAATTAAGTCATATTCTTTGACTCTTATTAACTTTGACAGATCAACTATGAAATTCATCAATAGATTCTATTATAAGCTCTTTGAAACAGGCAGTGATATCAACTCACTGTATTACTTATATCACAGAATCTTTATTCTTTGATAGATATTATAAGTCTCAATATACTCTTTGACATCTGTCTGAAGCTTGTTTTAAGTGTATTTACATTTTAGAAGCTTCTCAGTCTTCTCTAACTCAAAGTGTTCTGTATGAGAATTATTATAATGAATTCTCAATAACTTTTGATACACTGTTCTATTACAAGGAATGAAGACTGAATCATTTAGCAGTAGAAGTTCATATTCTTCTAGTTATTAATAACTTGATTTCTTAGCAGTATTATCTCACTCAGAGTCTGTCTCTTTCAAGTTCAAACTGAATTCTTTCTTCTTCAACTTCTGAATTTAAGCTGTAGTAGAGATGTCCCTCTTCTGTAGCTTATCAATGAATTTCAAAAGTAGTCAGGTTGAAAGATTGTAGACTGTTTCATTCTTTGTCAATTCAATAATTATAAGACATGACATGAGAAGCTCATGATCTTCAGTATCAGTTCTCTGCAGAGACTCAGGTTTTCTTTCACCTTCTATACTGAGTCATACAGCTGTCTCTTCAGCACTGTTTCTGAGCTTCAGAGAATTTCAATTCTCTGCCGCCAGCTTCTTCTGCAGTGATGACAGAGATTCTTTTGTAGAATTCTTCTCTGTATTAATAATATTATAATCAGACTGTCTAGACAGTATATCAGCAGAGTTAAGTCAATCTGAACAGTATCAGATATAGAAATCATACTCTGAAAGCAGCTTCACTTATCTGACTTGACATTCTGTCAAGCTCTTTGTTATTAAGAAGTAACACAGATTTATATAATCAGTGAGAACTTGTACTGAATACTTACTACTCTGAAGATAATATCACTAGATCTTAAAGAATTTAACAATTACTAATATCTTCTGATTATGAGTATCATATCTTCTCTGTGTGAGTAATAACTTCTTGAAGAAGAAAATCACTGATCTTTATTCACAGTATCTTGTAGACTCTGTGAAAAAGTCTTCTTTCACAGATAATTCATTATCTGTTTTCTCAGAAGTAATTATTCTCTGATTCTTTCAATGTTGAAAGATCTTCAGTGTTAACTGTGAAAAGATTTCACAGATCTCATTCTCAGATACATCAGTCTTACACTGATTGAGTAAGTCAGAATTAAAGTGATTCAGTATCATGACATCTGTGAAAGCTTGTTTCAATTCTACAAACACCTGCACAGTATCTTGAGTGACAATAAATGATCTCATTTTTCTGTCTTTCACACTTCTCTTTAACAGATCTGTAAGAGAGACAGTAATCTGTGAATATACATAGATAAATCATCTATAAAAATTTGCAAATTCTAGAAACATCTGCATCTTGCAGTATGTCTGCAGCACTGGTCAGTTCTCAATGATGAAGACCTGACTTCTGTTCATTGAAATGTCATTCATCTTAATAATATAACCTAAGAAATCAATCTCCTGCATGTAGAATGAGCATTTTTCAGTGTTTGTATAGAGTTGATACTGTCTCAAGCAACTCAATACTTCTTAAACATGAGTATCATGTTCTTCCTTCATTTTTGAGAAGATTAGAATGTTGTTCAAGTATACTATGCAGAAGACAGTGACAAGGCCCTGCAGCACCTCATTTATATAGATCTGGAAGATGGCTGAAGCATTACAAAGATTAAAAGATAAAACAAGATATTTAAAATTGCTGTACTTGGTATAAAAAGTCATTTTTCAAACATCATCTTCATTAACTCTGATTCTATGATAGACATCTTATATATCAATCTTTGAGAACATCTTTGCTCTGGATAATCAATCAATCATCTTGTCAATCAACAGTAATGAATAGTAATTCTTAATTATTATCTTATTGAGACCTCTGTAGTCTACACATAGATGTAGTCTATCATTCTTCTTGAGTATAAAGAGTATAGACATCTCTGTCAGACTCTTTGATGAATATATTCAGTTCTTTGATTGCACTTCTTCAAGATATTTGTGCAGAACATTCAATTTCTTTACAGATAAGTTATAAAGAGATCTGTACAGCACTGTTACACTGTCTTCAAGATGAATCTTATATTATATCTTGATATCAGAAAACTTCACTGCTTCTCTTTCTAAAAAGATATTCTTAAAATCTGTAAAGAGATGTTGTGTACATCTGTCTTTAATAATGAATACTGCTGCTAATCTTGTAGTGAGAGTGATGACTTCTTCATCTGTTCTCAAGTCTCAATCACCTGCTACACAGTATATTGACTCAATCTTTTTCTCAAGATTCTTTCAATGAAACTCTTCAGATTTCTCTATCACTGTCTCTTTATCAATGAGACAGTACTGTCACATCTGAGTAACTCAGTCAATGAGAGAATTGTTTTCTCTCAATCATAGAAGATCTAGAATAATGTCCTCATCTATGATGTTAACTGTATGAAGAAGCAGACTGCTCTTCTTAAAGATTTCTTCTAAGTCTGTGATCATATACTTCACATGAATTATACCAAAATGATGGCATTTTATTTCATCAGTAAATTTCACATGATCTAACAGATCTATCTTCTTTCAACTCTTCATCAAAGAAAAGAAATAGAATATAAAGTTAATATTCATCTCAGAATCAAGTAGACATCTCACTGATATCTTCTCATTCAGAGTATGCATTGTAATTGTAACATGAACTCAGAGATGTGAGAATTGTTAATTCTTTTCTTTCTCTTCTTTATCTTCCGCGGATACATTTGTCAGAAGAGAAGTCAACTTTGAGAAGATATCTTCTCAGTTTCTTCTCTTCTTTGACTTCTTGCAATTAGACTGGCCGCCGGGATCATGAATTTCACGTTTGGTCTCATTTGATCTGATCTCATACATTTCTTGGCGTGAATCCTGCTGGGACTGGCTATTAAAAAAACATGCAAAGTGACTATATATCAGATTTTAAAATGGGACCATGACTTGAAAAAAATGAGAAAGTGGTCTCATTTGATCCCATTTAGTCCCATTCTTGACATAAAGTTACTATTTTTAGACATTTTAAGGTTTTTTTTAGACTATTTTTAATTTTTTAAAAAGTAATGCTTTTTGGTAACACTCAAATGAGATTTAAAGTCATTTAAAGCAATAAAAATAATTTAAATTGAGAAGTGGAAATCATGGTCTCATTTGAAAAATGTGACAAGAGTAGACAGTAAGTCTCACTGAGACAGTATGAAACTACTATCTAATGTTAAAACTGTGTAATGGGATCAGTCAAATTGGTAATGAGACTATCAAAAAATCTGGTCCTGGTTTCAGACACGGTCACACGGTCAGTCTACTTGTAATTACTGACATAGTGATTACTAGCTCTGCAGTTGAAACAGAGAACTTTGTCAAATCTTTTTTAACATTTCTTCACAGTGAGTGAAGAATCAAAATGCTTAGAATTCTTCTTTACTTTCTCTACACTGAAGCTGTCACAGTGCTGTTTAGATTTCATTATTAGTTATTTAGAAGAAGTCTTATTGATCTTTTTCTCAGAGAATTGATTATTCAAATAGATTCAGAAAGCCAGGTTGACAAGCTCAGTGTGATTAATTGATAAACTCTGATATTATGATATTATTGTCTGCATCTTGTGAGTCAGCTTCATGAGATAAAGCTGTGTTTTTAATTAATTCAAATCATCAGTCAATTCCTCTTAATATTCTTCAAATCTTGTATTGAAATCAGAAGAATTCTCATCATCTCATTAATATAATAAGTTGAATCACTGTATCATTATAAAGCCATGATTGCAGTGATCTTTAATTTGATTCAGTAGAAAGTTCTTGAATTCTTCTCAAGTTATGACAGTATTGATACACTCAAGCTCTCTCTTCTTGATGACTCAAGTAGTTGCAGAGATACCTTCAAGAAGGTTGATAATATATATTACTCATATCTCATAAGTATTATACTGGCTCAGATTAAGGCAGAATTTCTGTTCAAGAATACAGATAAAGCTGTGAAATTCAGATAAGATGTTTCTCTTATATCTTGAAGAATCTTCAATCTTAATCTCTCTATCTCTATGATAGATGTAGGTGTGTAGAAGCTGCGGCGGTGACAGAACAGTTGAAGAGCTCATATCAAAATATGCAGTGAGTTCAGAAATCTCAGATTTCTACTGAGATAGAGATGTACACACTCTAGAAAATAATGTAATGTTTCTCTCAGAGAGTGAGATCAGATCAGTTTCAGTACAGATATATGAGATTATATCAGTCTGTTAGAGCTTGACTGATTCAAACTTGTAATCAGATTAAGTAATTCAAATTATAATATAATGAATCTGAAGTGATGACTACTCAGCAGTATTATATAGAGATAATTGTTTAAGAAGCTGTATAAGTAGACTTGACTATCTTGCTTGAATAGTGAGCTCATAGACTACAGAGTTATTACAAGAATATCACAGATATAATACTTAGTATACTAAGAAGATTGTATAGAGCACACAGTAACTCTTGTATATATTTCAGTAGAAGATAAATGAATCACTGACTTCTTTGATAAGAAGTCAGCATCTAGCTATTCTATATAGACAATGAGTGAATACTCTTCTCTCATTTCATGAGTGAGAATAGCCAGAGTGATACCTCAGCAGTGTCTTATTATCAAGAAAGAGTAATCTGCTGACCTTGTATAGAAGTGAGGTTCTCATATTCATCAATCAAATCTTTCTATGATACATTTAAATGATGTTATAGAGTGATTGGAAACCAGTTCAGACAGGATGAAATCATCCACATGGAAGTGATGGGCCGTGTGGAACCGCAACGGGGCCTTGGCGCGGCCGGGAGCGTGACAACTGTTGATAAATATTTCATCTTACACTCTGATAAAAAGAAAAAGAAGAATGATAAGAAGAAAGAGAAGAAAAATAACTTGATAAGTTCTCAATTAGCAGCAAATGCAGTAATTATAAAGATTGAGTTCTATTTCTCTTTCACAGTCACTGAAAAATCATTCTCTAGATCTTGATATTTGAACATATATGTAAGCCTGAATATGATGAGTGAGCTTTATTTTTTTTCAAATATTAAATCTTTTAATGATAACATCTCTGTTGATTCTGTCACTGAGAGAACTGAGTTTGTTAAGAAGATTGAAACTGTCATCTTGAAGATTGAGAGTGATAATATTAACTTACAGAATATTTACTATATCTCTAATATTACAGTTAACCTGCTCTCATTTATGAAGCTTGAAGATCAGAGATTCTGATTTACATTGTCTTTTACTATTCTCTTATTTTTCATTTACAGAGTTCTGAACAGTGTTATTTTTCATGCAGTTTGAACTGCTCAGAACAATATATATAAGTAGACTGGCTGCCGGGACCATGAATTTCATGTTTGGTCCCATTTGATCTGGTCCCATACATTTCTTGGCGTGAATCCCGCTGGGACTAATCATTAAATAAACATGCAAAGTGACTATATATCAGATCTCAAAATGGAACCATGACTTGAAAAAAATGAGAAAGTGGTCTCATTTGGTCCCATTTAATCCCATTCTTGGCATAAAGTTACTATTTTTAGACATTTTAAGGTTTTTTTTAGACTATTTTTAATTTTTTAAAAAGTAACGCTTTTTGGTAACGCTCAAATGAGATTTAAAGTCATTTAAAGCAATAAAAATAATTTAAATTGAGAAGTGGAAATCATGGTCTCATTTGGAAAATGTGACAAGAGTAGACAGTAAGTCCCACTGGGACAGTATGAAACTACTATCTAATGTTAAAACCGTGTAATGGGATCTGTCGAATTGACAATGGAACTATCAAAAATTCTGGTCCTGGTCCCAGACACGGTCACACGGTCAGTCTATATATAAGATCAATGAACAGAAGTTCAATGAGAATTTCAATCATTTAAATAAGACAGTCAAGTATATTATAATATTATACAAGTATGATTTCAACTGAAAAGTTGATCTTTCTGTGACTGCTATCACTACTGTTAATAACATTGATTCTGTGAATGTAAGAACACAGACATTAATAGACTGACCGTGTGACCGTGTCTGGGACCAGGACCAGATTTTTTGATAGTCTCATTACCAATTCAACTGATCTCATTACACAGTTTTAACATTAGATAGTAGTCTCATACTGTCCCAGTGAAACTTACTGTCTACTCTTGTCACATTTTCCAAATGAGACCATGATTTTCACTTCTCAATTTAAATTATTTTTATTGCTTTAAATGACTTTAAATCTCATTTGAGCATTACCAAAAAGCGTTACTTTTTAAAAAATTAAAAATAGTCTAAAAAAAACCTTAAAATGTCTAAAAATAGTAACTTTATGCCAAGAATGGGACTAAATGGGACCAAATGGGATCACTTTCTCATTTTTTTCAAGTCATGGTTTCATTTTAAGATCTGATATATAGTCACTTTATCTGTTTTTTTGATAGCCAGTCCCAGCGGGATTCACGCCAAGAAATGTATGGAATCAGATCAAATGAGATCAAACATGAAATTCATGGTCCCGGCGGCCAGTCTAGACATTAAAGATATCAAAGACTCTTTTGAATTGATATTACAATCTCAGTCACATTCATACTGATACTATAATTGCTATAGTCAAGAATTCTCATACTGAAGTTATAATTAAAGATTCTAAGACTAAGTTCTTTTGCAAGAAATATGTCAAGACAGATATGATGTAAGATTATTTAAAAACACTGATATCTAGATCTATCTAACTCATTGAGAAGGTTTATATTAATCTTGTAAATAATGAATATACATTGAAAGACCTCTCTAATCATCTCTTAAAGTCTCATCAGAGAATTAAATACTGAATACTTATCATCTGTGATGTGACCTGCTATTATTGAGTATATTTTTTAAAGTTCAAGAATGAGGCTGTTCAATACTTTGAGTTGTGACTCAGATTCATGAGTAATCTCAAGTATACAGTCTCTGCTTTTCTATGAACTGATATTGATGATGTTTTTCAATTCACATGTATGCACACAGTTATGAATTTATATGATATCAAATAAGAATCAACAGTATCACATTCATCACATCAGAATGATGTTTCTGAACATGAAATTCACACTAATATGAAATGAGTTAGAGCTGCTCTTTTGAAAGATAATCTCTCTAAGAAGTTCTGAACAGATATTCTAGAGACAGTAATTATAATAATTAATAATACTCTCATATCTACAGTTCTCTACAACTTAAAATTTTGATTCTCTACTGCAGAGACTTCTGTGATTCTAAGTTCATATAAGATTTCTTAATATGCACTTATAAATATCTCACTGAATGTGAGACATTTTTGCTGATTAAGTGCAGAGGTTTTTATTCACTTGCATGAATCTCAGCAGCCCGTGGATAAGCTCTCTTCACATACTGATTCATATTATATCATTGAATTCAGTGATATATCAATATATTGTCTATAACATTCTGAATCTGACAAGATTATTATCAGTAGTGATATGAGATTTCTGATTACTGAAAAATCAGTCATTACATCTGTGAAACTAATTAATTATGTTATTGAACTGATTGTCACATCTGTGACATTCATTAATAATGTCAGTGAATCAGAACCTGATATTCATCTGATTGATGATAAAGATGCTCTCAATATTGATGATCTGAATTTCACATGATTACAGCCCGTGAAATCACTGACTACTTACACTTTAAGTCTTATTACAGACAACCTCCCGAAGTTCTACAAGAATGTCACATCTCAGTCAGAGAGAGTAGAAGATTATTGAAAGAAGTTCATACAATGTGAGATTATCAATCTGAAGAGACATAATATATAAAGTTTGATCTCTAGATCTGATATTCTGAGAAATGAATCAATTGCTTCAGACTGTTGAGTGTTTCTTAAGAAAGATAGGCCTGTGGACCTGAATGCTGATTCTGATAATATTCTTAGAAAATCATGTTGAGTGATTTATAATAACTGACTTAAGAAGAATTCTAGAGAAGAGATCTACACTTCTGTCATCACTGATACTATCAATTGTATTCTTTTTGCAATAGCAGTACTATGTGATTGAATACTTTATTAAGTGAATATAGTGATGACATATCTGTATAAGTGTCTCACTAAGAAGGTCTATATGAGACAACTCACTGAATTTGAGACAGGTTTGCTGAAAACACTTGTCTGTGTGATTGAGAGTAGTCTATACAGCCTGAACTCTGCAGTGAAGATCTGATATGATTACTTAACAGCTCTGTTGAGTGATCTTGAATTTACAGTCAGTACTCATAATCTGACACTCTGATATTATACATTCAGATATCATCTCTATATGACAATCTACATTGATGATTTCAACATTATATTCAAAAAGAGACTCTGCTTCATCTATTCTAAATCAGAACATCTTCACACAAACTGTCTGAACAAATTAAAATAGGAATTTAAGAAGTCACAGACAGAGTCAGCAACAGCCTTCTTAAAAGTCTTGAAGCTGACACCTGAATCTGTTACTCTCTCAATGAAAATACTTACTCACAGAGAGAGACTGTGCTGTAATACTGCTGTCTCACAAGCATGAAAAGCATTGATGAACTCAGAATCTCAGGTCACTGTGATGTCTTTAAAGCTCATGAAGTGAATGAGCTGAAAGATGAAGACTGAGAATCTGCTCTTGTAACAAGCAGGGTGTGAGAACTCAGATCTGAGAACTGAGAGACTCACAAGAGTCATCTTTGAATTGCAAGATCTCTCTGAAACCTGAAGAAGATTTACAGAAACTGTGATTATTATAAATATCACAGATAACATATATTTAAGACTTGTATAACTTCAAAGACACAATCTGTATATAGCTGTCTGTGAGTCAGGTTTATACTTCTGATCAGTGTTGACAGACTCACTTATGAAGATAGAAGCAGTTGATACTGTAGAGTTAATTAGAGAAGACAAGCTCATCTATATAATGACTTTGTAAGTGTCTGAGAATCTTGTGATCATGGAAACTGAGCTTCAGATATCAGAAGAATACTGAGATCTCACAGAGATGTTCAGTTCAGCTAAGACAGCTGAGCTTTCTTCTCACTGTAAGAAGAATCTGATAATAAATTTAATAGAAGAGCAGAAACTCTTCTGAGAATCAATCTATAAGCTCTTCTATCACAAGACAGAGGTCTTGCAAACCTATGTGAAGAAGAATCTGAAGAATGACTTCATTCAATCTTCACAGGCCTCTGCAGAAGTCTCTGTGATGTTTGTGAAGAAGAAGAATGAAGATCTCAGATTATATGTAGACTACTGTGACCTGAACTCTAAGATAATAAAGAGCTGCTATTCTCTGTCTCTGATTGAGAATGTGATCAACTGTCTCACAGAAGCTGTCATATTCACACAACTGAATATAATTAATATATATACACAGCTGTGAATACAGTCTGAGAATGAATGAAAGACTGTCTTTAGAACTGCACTGAGATTGTTTGAATATCTAGTGATGTCTTTTAATCTGACTAATATTCTCACAGCATTTCAGTCTTTTATTAACAAAACACTTCATGCATATCTGAATGTCTTCATGATAATATATCTGAATAATGTGATAATGTACTTCATGAAGAAGAAAGAACACACTGAGTATATGTGAAGTGTGTTAAAGATCTTAGATAAGACAGAACTGTATATTAAGTTTATAAAGTGTAACTTCAGTGCCTGCTGAATTAATTTTCTAGAATATGTAATTATTATAAATAATATTCAGATGAAACCTTTATGAGTTGAGACTATTCTATCATAGCTGAAGTTAACTAGTATTCATGAGATTCAGATCTTTCTGAGCTTTGTGAATTTCTATAGACAGTTTATCTTTGTATTTATAAGAATCTTCTTAGCTCTTACAGACATGCTGAAGAGTAAAAATAAGAAGAAGTCATTCTGTAAATAGAGAATGAAAAGATTATTAAGAAGAGAGAACTGTGAGAACTTTCTTATCTCAGAAGCTTATAAGATCTTTGTAAGATTGAAACAGATATTCATAGATATAGTGATACTATTTCACTTTGATCTCTTACTCTTAATTAGATTGAAGACAGATATTTTCTTCTTTATAATTTCAGAAATAGTCTTACAACTACAGTTAAATGAAAACTGAGTTTCAGTGATCTTTTTCTCACAGAAGATGCAATCTGCAGAGATCAACTATGATATTTATAATCAGAAGCTTCTTATAATAGTGAAATTCTTTCATCACTGACATCACTACTTTGAGAGTCTCATAACAGTGATTACTATTAGAACTGATTATAACAGCTTATAATAGTTTATTTCAATCAAGAAACTCTCACAGCAGCAGATTTACTGAGCTCAGAGACTGAGTGAGTTCTGATTCAAGATAGAATATATCAAGAGAACTAAGAACTCAGCAGACAGACTCTCTTACAGATCAGACTATATTAAAAAGATCAGAACAACAGATATAGAGAGACTAGAGAAGACAGAAAAGCTTCACAGAATGCTCAGACTGAGTGTTATAAAGAGATTGACTGAAGAGTCTCTCAATCCCCTGTAAGAGAAGAAGGAAAAGAGAGAGAAGAAGCCTGCACAACTACTTTCTATAATACTGAGAGTTAACACTCTGAGAATCTCTGCAAGAATTCTTGAAGAGAGTATCTATAATCTGAAGAGTTTGCAGACTTTGAGAAGCACTGTAGAAGACCTGATACAAGAGAAAACAGAGTATAAGTCTTTATAAGATCTTCTATTCAGATTGTCTGAACTGCAACTAAAGAATGAATATACTCAGTATATTCAGAAACTGCTTATAGCAGAAATCAACTCTGCAGAAATAAAGAATTGAAGAGACTTAAATAGTCTCTTGCAAAGAGAGAATCAGATTTATATACTCATGAATGAGTTTCTATGTGTAGAACTTATTAAAAGGTATCATGACTCTTCTCTAGTAAGTCATTTTGCAGACACTAGAACTTATAAGTTGCTTATAAGAAAATACTTCTGACTGAAGATGTGAGAACTTATGAAGAAGATAGTAAATTCTTGTACTGTTTGTCAGAGTTTATAAGTAGTATGATTCAGATCATATAAAGAACTTACTTCTCTACTCATCTCACAGAAATCTTAGAAACAGCTAGAAATGAATGCTCTTATGAGTCTCTCTGAAAGCAAGAACATATATAATGCCTGTTTTAACAGTGTGCTGATGATAGTGAATTACTTTATCAAGATAATACACTTTATACTCATCTGCAAGAACTTGAAGTTAAAGAATTTGACTCATATCTTCATTTACAATGTGATCTGATTACATGAGTTGTCTGTGAACATTGTTTCAGACAGAGAATTAATCTTCACAGAAGAGTTCTGATCTGATCTGATAACTATACTGAAGATCTCATGAGATCTAAGCACAGCTTTTCATCAATAGACAGATGATTAGACAGAATGTCTGATAAGTATATTAAAACAGTATCTGTGATACTTTGTCAATTACAATCAGAATGACTGAATATATTAATTATCACTTGTAAAGTTTATATATAACAACTTAAAGCATGTCAGTACAGATAAAACTCTCTTTAAAATACTCACTGAGACTTATTCATGAATAATATTGATGAATTCACAAGAGTATACTATAGAGTGTGATGATGTCTGTGAACAGACTGAGAGAATTCAGAAGATTCAGAAGAAAGTCTGTGAATTCTTGAGAAAGACTCAAGAGTATCAGAAGAGATACTATGACTTCAAGTATATTATGAAGAGTTTTAAGAAAGATAATAGAGTCTGACTGAGTCTAGAAAATATTATTATATAAAGATCTAGTAAGAAGCTGAATCTCTTGCAGACAGAGTTTTATAAGATTATGAAGAAAGTTAGCTTACAGTTCTATAGATTAAAACTGTCATCTGAGTTGCAGATATACAATGTTTTTCATATCTCTTTACTCTGTAAATATAAGAAATTCTCAGAAGAGAATTCTGTGACTCATCACTCTGTTCATGAAGTACTAGAGAGTAAAAGAGAATATCAGATCAAAGAGATTATTAACTCAGAGAAGTGAGATCACAAGCTCTGATTCAAGATTCAGTAGTAAGAGTATTCTGATAAGATAAATAAGTTCACTTGAGAATCATTCAGATAGATAAGATATCTGCAGAAGCTAAGATATAACTTTTATACTGTAAATTCTGATAAGTCAGAATGACACAGTCTTCACTAAGAATCTGATTATAATAAAGATATTAACACTGTCATTTATGAATTCTAGTCTATAAGATGATGAGTTTCTACTGAGATGAACAGTCTGCAGTATATACAAGAAAAGAAGAAAACATATTCTCATTAAGCTAAAAAATAAGAAAATAAACAGGGCTGTGAACACAATTTGAAGACTAATAAAGAAAAAACAAAGAAAACTCAAACTTACATTCTCAATATCTGTAATACTCAATTCTCTCACAACTATTAATTTTTCTCTTCAAAGAAGTAGAGAGTATCATATTCACAGTATAGACAATTATTACATTTGACACAAAGATTATCAGAAATGCACAGACTTCAGAGAAGCTGAACATCAGAGTATGTATAGTTACAGCAGAGTCTTGAAGACTAGTCATCTGCATATGTAATCAGATATCTCTTATAAAGCTGTGTTCACTCTCTCAGTTATACTGAAGTATTCAGTCTGGAAATAATGAGAACACAGAGAGAAGGCTTATCTGCTCAGATTAACTCTTATTATAAATTCATGATATTCACATTGTCTTGATTACCTGAATTTTATAAGTATCTGAGAACTCATCTCTCATTAACAATGAAATTGCAGAAATGCGCTGCAGCATGAGAATCATTGATAGAGAATCTAGATATATTTACATATGCCTGATCAGTGATTGTGCAGATAGAGAGAGAATGATTATAGACTCATGAGACTGCAGAAGACACTGATAACATCAGAAGCTTTGCAAGAACTGTCAGCTAAGATCTGTAAGAAATTACTTGTAAGAAGACTTATAACAAAGAGAGAGACTGCACTGCTTGAAGCCAGGAACTGGCCTGAGAAAGACAGAGGGTTGACCACTGGCTCAAAGATCAGATGCAGTGATGAGACTGAGAGAAGTGAAGATGTGATTATAAGCAGCAGTATCTCTGCTTCATCAGCTGATAAAAAGTGATCAGAGAAGTTATGAAGATGCTTACAAGAAGCTTAACAGTGATCAGACATTATTTATGAAGAGATTGAAATTGAAAAAATTTTTATTCTTGAAAAGTTCTTAAATTAATATAAAGATATTGTCAGAAACACTCTCTCTCTATTATCTGAGTGAAAACACTTTGCAGATAAATGAGAATACTCACAGTTTATAAGAATGAGAGCTGATATAGAAAAAGAAAAAAGAAGATGAGATTTCACAGACAGATCTGAGATATTTATACTACTCTAGAGAGATTTGCTTACACTGTGAGTGATTCTGTGAAACAGTCAGATCACTCTAGTAAATAAGAGTGATTATGAATTGCAGGCCTGAATCTTTCTATATGACTATAAAGAATGATTGCAGACTGTGAATATCTTGATTCTATAATTCTACAGAGTTAATAAAAGAATGGAAAATTTCTCACAATTCTACAGTGTCAAAGAGCAATGATTTGCAAGAATGAATGAAAGATTAACTCATGAATATTTCTCTTTAATGAGAGTAATCTCATAGAGAGTGATTCATCTGTGAGATGAATCTGTGTAATGATCATATAAGAATCTCATAAAAATGATTGAGAGTCAACTGAAACTCTTCTGTATGAAAGATGTGAGATGAATCTATATGATAGTCAGAGAAGAATCTGTAGATCATAAAGAATCTTATAAAATAAGAAACTGAGTGATAGACTTCTTTCTCTTCATAGTAATAAGGAATTTTTCCTCACTGAGATTTTTTATAGATGTGAAGAGTTTTTAGTGAGTATCACTGCAGTACTGAGCTGACTATGAAGTCACTCAGTGAAAGGCTTCACAGATGAAGTCTTAGAGAGAGAGAAGTATGTAAGAAATCCTGCTTCTTATAGATTCTTTATCTCTATTTCTATCTCTTATATAATCAATAGAGCTAGCAGCTCTTGACTACACACAACTATATAGACTGAAGTTTGTGAATACTATTCATAACTCAGCTTGAATACTATTATACATTTGATCTCTACATTTTATCTTTCTACTGTGAACACTTTTAGTAGTTAACAGTACATATCACATCAAGCTGCAAACACCCGAATAATCGCCTGCGAGCACTTATTCTTACATATTCATATCTTAAGTTCTTAAAATAGAAGTATCATCTCAAAGTTGATCAGTGTGTTTTTGAACACAGGAATTTTAAATCAATTTCTTATACAAAAAAAAGCTCTTAGAAATTCTGAGATCAAAAAATATGATCATTTTCAAGAGTATACATCTATCTTAAATATAGATTTTTTTGAAATATTAAAGAAATATTTCTATTCTTCTTCTCTTTAGCTATAAGCTAAGGTGATTTTCAAATCTCAAAGATATGTGAGTATATAGTAATAGAAAGTCAAAGTTGAAGAATCTGAAAAATTCTTGTAAATCTCAGAAATCTTCATTGAAGATGAAATTATTTCTTCTTAGACTCTCTGGCGAGGATTGCTCTGAGCACATGACTTATATTAAAAGTAGATTAGTGTCATGCTGAATTAGTTAATAATAATGCTGCAATCTGTTCAAACTGAGTCAGAGAGTCTGAGTCTGCTGAGATAAAACTACTGAGGTAAAAGAGCTCAGTTATTATCAGTGCTGCTGATAGAAGAGCTGATCATAGACTGATCACTGAGATTATAAATTTCACATTTAATCTCATTTAGTCTGATCTCATACATTTCTTGGCGTGAATTCCGCTGAGACTGACTATTAAAAAAACATGTAAAGTGATGTCACGCTCCCGGCCGCGCCAAGGCCCCGTTGCGGTTCCACACGGCCCATCGCTTCCATGCGGATGATTCCATCCATCCCGCATCCCGTCCGAACCGGTTTCCAACCGCCCTATGACATCATTCGGATATATCATAGAAAGATCTGATTGATGGGTATGAGAACCCCACTTCTATACAAGGTCAGCAGATTACTCTTCCTTGGCAATGAGGCGCCGCTGAGGTATCGCTCCAGCTATCCTCACTCGTGGAATGGAAGGAGGGTATCCGCCCATTGTCTATATAGAATAGCTAGATGCTGGCTCCTCATCAAAGGAGCCAGCAATTCATTTTGCTGCTACTGGAATATACACAAGAGTTACTGCATGCCTCATACAATCTTCTTAGTATACTAAGTACCATATCTGTGATATCCTCGCAATAACCCTGTAGCCTATGAGCTCACTATTCAAGCAAGATAGTCAAGCTCACTCATATGACTTCCCAAACAACCATCTCTACATATCACTGCTGACTAGTCACTGCTTCAGTTCCACCATGTTACAATTCAAATCACTTGACCTGATTACACATTTGAATCAGTTGAGCTCTAACAGACTGATATGACCCCATGCACCCACACTGGGACTGACCTGACCCCACCCTCTGGGGGAAACACTACATCATCTCCTAGAGTGCATACACCTCTACCCCAGCAGGAATCCGAGATTCCTGAACTCACTGCACATTTTGACATGAGCCCTCCAACCACTCTGCCACCACCGCGGCCCCTACACACCTACATCTATCATGGAGATAGAGAGATTAAGGTCAGAGATCCACCAAGATACAAGGGAAACATCTTGTCTGAATTCCACAGCTTTACCTGTACCCTTGAACAGAAATTCCACCTTAATCTGAGCCAGTATAATACTCACAAGATATGAGTAATATACACTGTCAACCTCCTTGAAGACATCTCTGTGACTACTTGAGCTATCAAGAAGAGGGAGCTTGAGCATATCAATGCTGCCATGACTTGAGAAGAATTCAAGAACTTTCTACTGAATCAAATCAAAGATCACTGCAACTGCAGCTTCACAGCGGCATAGTGATTCAACTCATTACATTAACAAGATGATGAAAATCCTTTCAATTTCAATGCAAGATTTGAAGAATATTGAGAGGAACTGGCTGATGATTTGAATCAATTAAAAACACAGCTTTACCTCGCGAAGCTGACTCACAAGGTGCAGACAATGATATCACAATATCAGAGTCCATCAATCAATCACACTGAGCTTGTCAACCTGGCTTCTCAGATCTATTTGAATAATCAATTCTCTGAGAAAAAGGTCAACAAGATTCCTTCTAAGCAATCAACAATGAGATCTAAACAGTGCCATGACAGCTCCAGTGTGAAGAAAGTAAAGAAGAATTTCAAGTGTTCTGATTCTTCACTCACTGTAAAGAAATGTTAAAAAAGATTTGACAAAGATCTCTGTTTCAACTGCAGAGCTGGTGATCACTATATCAGTGATTACAAGAAGTCAAAGAAGAGAAGGAACTGAGGAGACATCTTCTCAAAGTCAACTCCTCTTCTGGCAAATATATCTGCGGAAGATAAAGAAGAGAAAGAAAAGAATTGACAATTCTCACATCTCTGAGTTCATGTTACAATCACAATGCATACCTCAAATGAGAAGATATCAGTGAGGTGCCTACTTGACTCCAGGATAGATGCCAACTTTATATTCTATTTCTTTTCTTTGATGAAGAGTTGAAAGAAGATAGGTCTGTCAGACCATGTGAAATTTACAGATGAAATGAAATGCCATCATTTTGACATAATTCAAGCAAAGTGTGTGATCACAGACTCAGAAGAAATCTTCAAGAAGAGCAGTCTGCTCCTTCACACAGTTAACATCATAGATGAGAATGTCATTCTAGATCTTCTGTGATTGAGAGAAAACAATCCTCTCATTGACTGAGTCACTCAGATGTGGCAGTATCACCTCACTGATGAAGAGACAGTGATAGAGGAATCTGAAGAGTTCCATTGAAAGAATCTTGAGAAAAAGATTGAGTCAATATACTGCATAACAGGTGATTGAGACTTGAGAACAGATGGAGAAGTCATCACCCTCACTGCAAGATTAGCAGCAGTATTCATCATTGAAGGCAGATATACACAATGTCTCTTTACAGATTTTAAGAATGTCTTTTCAGAAAGGAAAGCAGCAAAGTTTCCTGACATCAAGATACAACATAAGATTCATCTTGAAGACAGTGCAACAGCACTGTACAGACTCCTTTACAACTTGTCTGTAAAGGAGTTAAATGTTCTGTACAAATATCTTGAAGAAGTGCAATCAAAGAACTGAATACATTCATCAAAGAGTCTGACAGAGGCGCCTATACTCTTTGTGCCCAAGAAGGATGATAGGCTACATCTATGCATAGACTACAGAGGCCTTAATAAGATGACAGTTAAGAATTGCTATTCATTACTGTTAATCAATGAGATGATTGATTGATTATCTGAAGCAAAGATGTTCTCAAAGATTGATATACAGGATGCCTATCATAGAATCAGAGTTAATGAAGACAATGTTTGAAAAATGGCTTTTCATACCAAGTACAGCAATTTTGAATATCTTGTTTTGCCTTTTAATCTTTATAACACTCCAGTCATCTTCCAGGTCTATATAAATGAGGCACTGCAGGGCCTTGTCAACATCTTCTGCATAGTATATCTGGACAACATTTTAATCTTCTTGAAATCAGAGAAAGAACATGATACCCATGTTTGAGAAGTGTTGAGTCACTTGAGACAGCATCAACTCTATGCAAACACTGAAAAATACTCATTCTACATGCAGGAGATTGATTTCTTAGGTTATGTTGTTGAGATGAATGGCATTTCAATGAACAGAAGCTGAGTCTCTGTCATTGAGAACTGGTCAATGCTGTGAATGTACTGTGAGATGCAGGTGTTTCTAGAATTTGTGAATTTCTACAGATGATTCATCTATGCATATTCACAGATTACTGCCCCTCTTACAGATCTGTTGAAGAGAAGTGTGAAAGACAGGAAAATGAAACTGTTTATTCTCACTCAAGGCACTGTGCAGGTGTTTGCAGAATTGAAACAAGCTTTCACAGATGTCACAATACTGAATCATTTTAACCCTGACTTATTCAGTCAGTGTGAGACTGATGCATTCAGAAATGAGATCTGTGAAATCTTTTCACAGTTGACACTGAAGGCCTTTCAATGTTGAAAGAATCAGGGGATAATCACCTCTGAAGAAACAGGCAATGAATTGCCTGTGAAAGAAGGCTTTTTCACAGAGTCTACAAGACACTGTGAATGAAGATCAGTAACCTTCTTCTTCAAGAAGTTATCACTCATGCAGAGAAGGTATGATACTCATGATCAGAAGATGTTAGCAATTATCAAATCCTTTAAGATCTGGTGACATTATCTTCAGAGTAGTAAGTACTCAGTGCAAGTCCTCACTGATCATGCAAATCTGCATTACTTCTTGACAACAAAGAGCTTGACAGAATGTCAAGTCAGATGAGCAGAGCTGCTTTCAGAGTATGATTTCTATATCTGATATCATTCAGGTCAGCTTAACCCCGCCGACACACTGTCTAGACAGCTCAATTATAATATCATTGATGCAGAGAAGGATTCTACAAAAGGACCTCTGTCATCACTGCAGAAGAAGCTGGCTGCAGGGAGTTGAGATTCTCTAAAGCTTGGAAACAGCGCTGGAGAGGCAGCTGCGCGACTCAGTATAGAAGGTGAAAGAGAACCCAGGTCCCTGCAGAGGACTGACACTGAAGATCATGAGCTTCTTATATCACATCTTACAATCATTGAATTGACAAAGAACAAAACAGTCTACAATCTTTCAATCTGACTACTTTTGAAATTCATTGATAAGTTACAGAAGAGGGACATCTCTACTGCAGCTTGAATTCAAAAGTTGAAGAAGAAAGGATTCAGTTTGAACTTGAAAGAGACAGGCCCTGAGCAGAGTGATGCTGCTAAGAAACCAAGTCACTGGTAACTAGAAGAATGTGAACTTCTACTGCTGAATGATTCAGTCTTCATCCCTCATAGCAGGGCGGTGTGCCAGGAGTTATTGAGGATTCATTATGATGATTCTCATGCAGGGCACTTCAGGTTAGAGAAGACTGAGAAGCTTCTAAAACATAAATACACTTGAGACAAGCTCTGAGCAGATGTCAAAAAGTATGTTGAAACTTGTAATGTCTGTCAAAGAATAAAGATCCCACAGCACAAGCAATACAGTGAGTTAGTATCACTGCCTGTTTCAAAGAACTCATGACAGAATCTATTGATGGATTTCATAGTTGACCTGTTGAAGTTGACAAGAGTCAAAGAATATGACTCAATTTTGGTCATTGTTGACTGCTTCACAAAGATGACCAGATATATCTCTACTTACAAAAAGATTAAAGCCTCTGAATTGGCTGACCTGTTTTTAGATATCATCATTCATGATCACAGTGCTCTGAAATCATTGATAACAGATCAAGAATCCCTCTTCATCAGCAAATACTGGTTGGCTTTTTGCTATCATCTTACAATAAGATGTCTTCTCAGTACTGCATTCTATCTGCAGACTGATGGCCAGACTGAACACCAGAATCAGACACTAGAACAGCATCTTTAAGTGTTCTGTTTATATCATCAGAATGATTGACTCAAACATCTTCTGATCACTGAATTCACATATAACAATGCAAAGAATGCAACCTTAAAGATATCTCCTTTCTATGCTTATTATGAATATAATCCTTCATTACTCAGTGACATCGCGGACAACATTTCAAAGAGAGGAATAGGCAGTCAGAATGTCAGACAGGTACAGAGAATAAAGTATTTCTCAGTGTCAGAAGTAAAAGCAAGATTGGAACTTTTGAACAAAATTCATGAGAAGATGATGAAAAGCATTCACCACACTCAGGAGCAGCAGATGAAATACTATAATTGAAAACATCTTCTGATGAAGTTCTTGATAGGGAATCAAGTACTACTTTCAGCAAAGAATATCAAGACAATGAGACTGTGTAAGAAGCTCAGTAAGCAGTGACTAGAATCTTTCCTAATAACAAGAGTGATGAGTAAGCAGGCATATGAGTTGAAATTACTCACAGGATTGAAATCAATTCATCCTGTTTTTCACATTTTCTATTTGAAGCTCTATAAGCAACATTCTGAGGCGGAGCTGCCTCAGCTGAATGACATTGAGATTGAGAATGATACTGAATATCTTGTGAAGAAAATATTAAATAAGTGAACACATTACAGCAAGCTTCAATACCTTGTTAAATAAGAAGATTATTCATTGTCAGAGAATTCATGAGAACTGCTTGAGTATTTGAAAAATGCTGAGAAAGAGATTGCAACCTATGAGACAGCTAGTAGAGACTGCCCTGTTACACATCAGAGACATTGAGCAAGAAACATCACTTGAGACTTCTCATTTTTTTCAAAGGGTTTTTTAGAGATAATCTTGCAGTGGTGAGCTGATGCCTTGTAGGCTCTGTAGCACTCTTCTTCTATTTTCTCTCAAAGGGTTTTTAGGAGTTTAATGAGACTACACAAGTGTAACATTCCTGAAGCAGTTAAAAGAAAAGAGATATTTGAAATCAATAAAAAGATTAATATTATCAACTCACAGACTGCTGCTATTCTAATGAGGCCACAGCTCACTGAAAAAGTAAAAAGAGGGACCAGAGCCTACTTATTAACAATCACATTCTCATCAAACTCATTCTTCACTGTTGAAGTCTTCAGCACTGATATCTTTGTCTGCTGAGAAGTTAGCACTGCAGCACTGTAGAGGAGCATGCTATAGAAGAGTATGAGAGATGCTGAAAGTATCAACTTATCAACTTATAAAGCATCTCAGTCATCTGCTTCAACTGAAGTGAGATTCTCTTCAATCAGCAATTGATCTCTGCAGTGCTTTCAACAGCAGTGCTGACTGATCTCTTCTTGAGGCCAGTTATTCTGAGATGTTTTTCCATCTCAGAGACCCATGCTTTCACCTTCTTTTACAGACAAACAAGGAGGATCTTCCCAGCCTTGACAGAATCTGTCAACACTTAAAGCTCTGAGACCCTTGCTCTGTACTGCTTGAGCATCTGGACTCCTTGTCAGAGCTGATATGATGTCTTCTTGTAAGATAGGTAATACTTACAGAGAGACAGAAGTCATTGTTGCAGATGCAATGAAAATAACAGAAGTGAGAGAAGAAGCAGATGTATAAAATCCCTCTCTTCTTCAGCTGCTTGACACAGCACAGACAAGTAGCAGTGCCAGTCAGAGGCTGCACCAGAGCCTCTCCACAGAGAGAAGATGAAGGAATCACAGGACCCTGCAGACTCAACCCAGCAGCATCCTGAGCAGGGCTCAGGTGTGCCGTGGGAGGGGAACTACAGATTGAGCTCCTCAGAGCCACTGTTCCCGGAACCAAGCTCTCCCCGGGTTCCTCTCCAAATGACCACACAGGGTCATATGCCACTGTATTGACTGAGGGGGGGGGCAGTGTCGCAACAGCGGTGAGAGGGGCAAGGGATGAACCAGACACAGACACATCAGCCAGCAGAAGGGATGACATCTCACTGCAGGGCACAGCAACTTCCACTGCAGCTGCAAGAGAAGCAGGAGAAGATGTGGTGATGAAAGCAGTGCTCCCACAGCTCATTGACATCACCACCTTCAACCTGGCTTTCTTGGCGGCCATGGAGGCCGCCGCTGCACCATGAAGACATTTGTTATTCACTAGAAAACATCAGAATAAGCCCTCTACTGTCCTTCAAGGATGATACTCTCATGCACTCACTATTGCAGATGAGGGGAGGGGGAGAAAAATGTGTTACAGAGAGAGAAATCTTTCAAAAAAATCCTGCCACTACTGTTAGCTTTGTCTCTAAAACACACCACTTTTGCAGGGAATTTCATACATAGAATGGAATATATTGAGAGATCTGCAAGTCACTTGTTAACTACATTTTTTCACATTTCAAATCAATATATAAGGAACTCACTTACCACATGTTTGATTTGAATGAAGGTGAGAAAAGAAAGACCTATACAGTCAGCAGAAAAACTCATCTTTGTGTTATATACAGCACACACACTGTCAATCAGTTGACAATCATTGCTATACAACAAAGATAATTTCTAATCTGATAATCTTGAGAGTATAGAGACTATGTCCTTAAAGAGAAGAGCATTGTCACACTCTCAGCTGCATCAAGGCCTCATTGCAGTTTCACACAGCTCATTGCTTTCATGCAGATGATTTCATTCATCTCATATTCTGTCTGAACCAGTTTTCAACTGCTCTATGACATCATTCAGATATATCATAGGAAGATCTGATTGATGAGTATGAGAACCTCACTTCTATACAAGGTCAGCAGATTACTCTTCCTTGACAATGAGGCATCACTGAGGTATCACTCCAGCTATTCTTGCTTGTGAAATGAGAGAAGAGTATCCACTCATTGTCTATATAGAATAGCTAGATGCTGGCTCCTCATCAAAGAAGTCAGTGATTCATTTTGCTGCTACTGAAATATACACAAGAGTTACTGCATGCCTCATACAATCTTCTTAGTATACTAAGTATCATATCTGTGATATCCTCACAATAACCCTGTAGCCTATGAGCTCGCTATTCAAGCAAGATAGTCAAGCTCACTCATACGGCTTCCCAAACAACCACCTCTACGTGTCGCCGCCGACTAGCCACTGCTTCGGTTCCGCCACGTTACAAGTGACTATATATCAGATCTTAAAATGAAATCATGACTTGAAAAAAATAAGAAAGTGATCTTATTTAGTCTCATTTAGTTTCATTCTTAGTATAAAGTTACTATTTTTAGACATTTTAAGGTTTTTTTTAGACTATTTTTAATTTTTTAAAAAGTAACACTTTTTGATAACACTTAAATAAGATTTAAAGTCATTTAAAGTAATAAAAATAATTTAAATTGAGAAGTGGAAATCATGATCTCATTTGAAAAATGTGATAAGAGTAGATAGTAAGTCTCACTGAAACAGTATGAAACTACTATCTAATGTTAAAACTGTGTAATGAGATCAGTTGAATTAATAATAAAACTAGACTGATTATGTAACTGTGTCTGAGATTAGAACCAGATTTTTTGATAGTTTCATTATCAATTTAACTGATCTCATTACACAGTTTTAACATTAGATAGTAGTCTCATACTGTCTCAGTGAGACTTACTGTCTACTCTTATCACATTTTTCAAATGAGATCATGATTTTCACTTCTCAATTTAAATTATTTTTATTACTTTAAATGACTTTAAATCTTATTTAAGTGTTATCAAAAAGTGTTACTTTTTAAAAAATTAAAAATAGTCTAAAAAAAACCTTAAAATGTCTAAAAATAGTAACTTTATACTAAGAATGAAACTAAATGAAATTAAATGAGATTACTTTCTCATTTTTTTCAAGTCATGATCTCATTTTAAAATCTGATATATAGTCACTTTGCATGTTTTTTTAATAGCCAGTCTCAGTGGAATTCACATCAAGAAATGTATGAGATCAGATCAAATGAGATTAAATGTGAAATTCATAGTCTCAGCAGTCAGTCTAAATAAGACTATCAAAAAATCTGATTCTGGTCTCAGACACGGTCACACAGTCAGTCTAGCTGATTCACTCTCAGAACTCTTAATACTCTCTCTCAGACTAGCTAATCACAGAGTATAGTGACTTCTCTCAGTGACTTCTCTTAGTAACTTCTCTCAGCAGTCTTTCTTTTTGAACTCACTTCTAGAGCTTATTCTTTCAAGAGCTAACTTCTTAAAGCACACTTCTAGAATGTCTCTTGACATTGTTAAATGTTCAGAGTATTTGTTTTGAAATTTATATTCTTAAGTTTATCCGGAGATTGAACTTATGCATGTTAATCACAAGTTCACAGTAGAGCTCACACTTAACAGTCTTATAATCTGTAGACTACTGAGGTAAAAGAGCTCAGTCATCATCAGTACTACTGATAGAAGAGTCAATTAACTCTCAGAATCTCTAACTAGACTGACTGATAGAATTATAAATTTCACATTTGATTTCATTTGATCTAGTCTCATACATTTCTTGATATGAGTCTCATCAGAATCAAGCATTAAAAAAATCTGAAAATGAATTATTTCTGAGAGAAATGATATGAAAAATGATCAGATTTAATTCAAGAACAGTGAAATAGAAGTAATTTCTCAGAATAAACAGTGAAAAATAATCATTCTTTCAAAATCAGAATAAGACTAAGACTGAAGATTAAATTCAGTCTTATTTAATTCATTCAGTGATTACTTATATAATCAGAATTTAATAATAATTATTGATAATACTTATAAAATAATTAAATATATTCTTATATAAGTTTATTCTTTACTTTCTTATAAAAACTACACTTCTCTGATATACTGTGATCAGAGATATTAAACTATCTGATAATTTTATATTTTATAATTATAAGTTTCTTAATTGTTTCTTCTTATAATTGTTTTTAGTAATAATAATAAATATCTTAGCTTGAGTTGAACTTTCACTTCATTCTTATCTCTATTAATAAAATTATTAGAATATTATATATTATCAGTATAATAATTAAATATATACTTTTAATAATTTTTTATAACTCTAGAATTGATTTCATATGTAAATTTATCAAATCATCTTAAAGATAGCAGTTAAATTCAGTTTTATAAGTATATAGTTTTATCTGATTTTCAGTTATAATTAATATATATAAGTTCTATTTCAAAGATAGTATTATAGTTCTATATAATATAGAGTATTATTAAAAATTATTACTTATTAGAGAATTATATTTCACTGTCTTTACATCTCTAAAATCTGCTTATTTAAATCTCTGATAGTTAATATTATAATAGTCTTAAATTAATTTAATATATAAGTCTCATTTCTTCTCTGTTCAATCTTAAGAAGTGTAGATATTAACTTAATAAGAGAGATTTAATAGAGCTGCTATAATATAATACTCTGTAAAAGATTGTTCAGTTTTACTATAATAATATATCAGTTTATCTCTTACAGTAATAATAGTCTATACTATAGTATTATTTCAGACTGAATTTCTTTTTAAATAATTTAACTATTTCTCAAGATAAGTAAATAAACTGTTATTGTAAGAATAAGTGCTCACAGATGATTATTCAGATGTTTGCAGCTTGGCATAATATGTACTGTTAACTACTAGAAGTATTTGTGATGAGAAGATAAAATGTAGAGATCAAATATAAAATAGCATTTAAGCTGAGTTATGAATAGTATTTGTGAACTTCAGTCTATATACTTGTGTGTAGTCAAGAGCTGCTAGCTCTATTAATTATATGAGAGATAGAAATAGAGATAAAGAATCTATAAGAAGTGAGATTTCTTACATATCTTCTTCTCTCTAAGACTTTATTCATGAAGTCTTTCACTGAGTGACTTCATAGAATCAGCTCAGCACTGTAGTAATACTCACTAAAAATTCTTCACATCTATAAAAAATCTCAGTGAGGAAAAATTTCTTGTTATTATAAAGAGAAAAGAGTCTGTTACTTAGTTTCTTATTCTGTGAGATTCTTTGTAATCTACAGATTCTTCTCTGACTATCATACAGATTCATTTCATATCTTTCATATAGAAGAGTTTCAGTTGACTCTCAATCATTTTCATAAGATTTATATATGATTATTACACAGATTTATCTTATAAATGAATCACTCTCTATGAGATTACTCTTATCAAAGAGAAGTATTCATAAGTTAATCTTTCACTCATTCTCATAAATCATTGTTCTTTAACACTGTAGAATTGTGAGAAATTTTTCATTCTTTTATTAACTCTGTAGAATTATAGAATTAAGATATTCACAGTCTGCAATCATTCTTTATAGTTATATAAAAAGATTCAGGTCTGTGATTCATAATCACTCTTTATTTACTAGAGTAATCTGACTGTTTCACAGAATCACTTACAGTGTAAGTAAATCTCTCTAGAGTAGTATAAATATCTCAGATCTGTTCATGAAATCTCATCTTCTTTTCTCTTTTTCTGTAACAGCTCTTATTCTTATAAACTATGAGTATCTTTATTCATTTGTGAAGTGTTTTCACTCAGATAACAGAGAGAGAGTGTTTCTAACAATATCTATATATTAATTCAAGAACTTCTCAAGAATAAAAAATTTTTTCAATTTCAATATCTTTGTAACAATGTCTGACTACTACTGAGCTTCTTATAAGCATCTCTGTAACTTCTCTGATTACTTTTTACTAACTGATAAAGTAGAAGTATCACTACTTATAATAGTATCTTCATTTCTCTCAGCTCTGTCACTGCATCTGATCTTTAGATCAGCAGTTAATTTCATGTCTTTCTCAGATCAGTCTCTGACTTCAAGCAGTATAGTTCTCTTCTTTACTGTAAGTCTTCTTATAAGTAATTTCTTACAGATTCTAGCTGATAGTTTTTATAAAGCTCTCAGTATTGTCAGTATCTTCTGCAGTCTTACAGATCTACAATTACTCTCTCTCTGTCTGCACAATCTCTGATCAGGCATATGTAAATATGTCTAGGTTTTCTATCAATGATTCTCATGCTGTGATGCATTTCTACAATCTCATTATTAATGAGAGATGAGTTTCTGAGTATCTGCAAAATCTGAGTAATTAAGACAATGTAAATGTCATGAATTTGTAACAGAAGTTAATCTGAACAGATGAGCTCTCTCTTCATATCTTAATTATTTCTAAGCTGAATACTTCAGCATAACTGAGAGAGCAGACACAGCTTTGTAAGAGATATCTGATTATATATATAGATGATCAGCTCTCAAGATTCTGCTGCAACTATATACATTCTGATATTCAGCTTCTCTGAAGTCTATGCATTTCTGATAATCTTTATATCAAATATAACAATTGTCTGTACTACAGATATAATACTTTCTACTTCTTTGAAGAAGAAAATTAATAGTTATAAGAGAATTAAATATCACAGAAGTTGAGAATGTGAGTATGAGTTTTCTTTATTTTTTCTTTATTAATCTCTAAATTGTGTTCACAGCTCTGTTTATTTTCTTGTTTTTTAACTTTAATAAGAGTATAATTTCTTCTTCTCTTTGCATATGCTGCAGACTGTTCATTTCAGTAGAAACTTATTATCTTATAGACTAGAATTTATAAATAACAGTGTTAATATCTTTGTTACAATCAGATTCTTAGCAAAGATCATGTTATTCTGACTTATCAGAATTTACAGTATAAAAGTCATGTCTCAGCTTCTGCAGATATCTTATCTGCTTAAATAATTCTCAAGTGAACTTATTTATCTTATTAGAATACTCTTATCACTGAATCTTGAATCAGAGCTTATAATCTCACTTCTCTGAGTTAATAATCTCTTTAATCTGATATTCTCTTTCACTCTCTAGTACTTCACAGACAGAGTGATAAGTCACAGAATTCTCTTCTAGAAATTTCTTATATTCACAGAATAAAGAGATATAAAAAATATTGTATATCTATAACTCAGATAATAGTTTTAATCTATAGAACTATAAGCTAACTTTCTTCATAATTTTGTAAGACTCTATCTGTAAGAGATTCAGCTTCTTACTAAATCTTCATATAATAATGTTTTCTAGACTTAGTCAGACTCTATCATCTTTCTTAAAACTTTTTATAATATGCTTGAAGTTATAGTATCTCTTCTAATACTCTTGAGTCTTTCTCAAGAATTCACAGACTTTCTCTCAGATCTTCTGAATTCTCTCAGTCTGTGTACAGAAGCCTTCATAAGTTAAGTCTTTATTTACACTTATAAGAGTCTGTAAGAGTTTGAAAGTTAATGTCTTCTTGAGCATGCTGATCTTTATTTGATTCTCTTAAGATTGATTATCTGCTTCTAAGATCTGAGTAGACTGGCCGCTGAGATTATGAATTTCATGTTTAGTCTCATTTGATCTGATCTCATACATTTCTTGGCGTGAATCCCGCTGGGACTGGCTATCAAAAAAACATGTAAAGTGACTATATATCAGATCTTAAAATGAAACCATGACTTGGAAAAAATGAGAAAGTGATCTCATTTGATCTCATTTAGTCTCATTCTTGACATAAAGTTAATATTTTTAGACATTTTAAGGTTTTTTTTAGACTATTTTTAATTTTTTAAAAAGTAACACTTTTTGATAACACTTAAATGAGATTTAAAGTCATTTAAAGCAATAAAAATAATTTAAATTGAGAAGTGAAAATCATGATCTCATTTGAAAAATGTGACAAGAGTAGACAGTAAGTTTTACTAAAACAGTATGAGACTACTATCTAATGTTAAAACTGTGTAATAAAATCAGTTAAATTGATAATAAAACTGTCAAAAAATCTGGTTCTGATCTCAGACACGGTCACACAGTCAGTCTAAATCTGAGTGTCAAAGTCAGAAATAAATGTTATAAGAGAAGTGTTTCTCTGTCAGATACTCTGTAATTAATTCAATACTTTCTATTACACAGTAGTGTCTTAAAACAGAGTATTAAGATATTTAATAATATTATCAGACATTCACAACACAGATTCACATGCTTTTATTCATGAATAAAACTTCTGTTTTATGTTATTCTTCAACTGTTTATTAATATATCAATCTTGATTAGTTAATGAATCAATGATATCTTCATCTATACTCAGTTTTATAAGCATTTCTGTTCTTCATAATGAGTAGAGAGTGAGATTAGAAGTATTGAAATATATGAGAGTATCTAAGTATTCTTTCAGTACTTTTGTAAATGCTGAAGTTGTATAGATTAATCATTGAATTTTCTCATATTGAAGCTGTTAAGTAGCATGCATATCAGCTATCTGTTATTATTATAGTTTTAACATTACTTGAAGTTACTATAATATTACATCTATGCTCACACTTGAGAGTTCTTTTATATTATTATTAGACATGATTATATCATTTATCAGATATGTAATATCTGTGAAATCAGAAGAAGTATAATTGTATGAATATCTCATATATCTGAGTGTTAGAACTCTCAGGTCTTTTACTAACATTCTCTTGTAAAATCTTATTATAGAGTCAGAGTAACTGATGAGCAAGCTTTTATCTAAGAACTCAGTGTTTACTTAACTGTTTCTCTTTTCTACACATTATTACACATTTAAATATCTCTCAATGAATAATTATTTCTAATGAGAAGATAATACATGAATAATTGTTTCTAATAAGAAGATAATAAACATTTTTCTAGTGTAAGAGGCTTATACTGAATAGATCAGTATAATATATAGGTCTTATATAACAAAGAGAAAAACATTAGAGAAGAAAAAGAAAGAGAAAGTGTGAGAATCAGTGATCAAAGTGAATATTTATATGTGTATATAATAGTATACATAGTGAGGCTTCAGAATGAAAGAATCTATATATATTTATAACAGCTGAGAATCAGCAATTGAGAATGGCTGAGAATCAGAGTATATATGTTTGAGAATAAAGTGATTAAAATCTGTGAAGTGTAACAGAATAGTCTATATAATTGATCAGACACAGTCTGCTACAATTAGACTGACTACTGAGATCATGAATTTCATATTTGATTTCATTTAATCTGATGTCATACATTTCTTGACATGAATCTCACTGAGATTAATTATTAAATAAATATATAAAGTGACTATATATCAGATCTCAAAATGAAATCATGACTTGAAAAAAATAAGAAAGTGATTTCATTTGATCTCATTTAGTCTCATTCTTGACATAAAGTTACTATTTTTAGACATTTTAAGGTTTTTTTAGACTATTTTTAATTTTTTAAAAAGTAACACTTTTTGATAATGCTTAAATGAGATTTAAAGTCATTTAAAGCAATAAAAATAATTTAAATTAAGAAGTAGAAATCATAATCTTATTTGAAAAATATAATAAGAGTAGACAGTAAGTCTCACTGAGACAGTATAAGACTACTATCTAATGTTAAAACTATGTAATGAAATCTGTTAAATTGGTAATGAGACTATCAAAAATTCTGATTCTGATCTCAGACATGATCACACAGTTAGTCTAGCTATAATTATATATTTAATTTTTATATTTTATCTTTCTACTGTGAATACTTCTAGTAATTATTAATATATATTATACTAAGCTGTGAACTTCTGAATAATTATCTGTGAGTACTTTTCTTATAGAAAGTAATTTTAAAAATATAAAATTCTCTAACTTTTAATCAAAATAAATTTTATTAAGAGACTCTATTTTCATAATATTAAAAACTAAGTATTATTGAAATATATTTAAAATTATTAAATACATTATTATAAATAATTATAATAATAAAATATATAAATAAATTGAATATTAATTTTAAGTAATATATAATAACAAAGACTTTTCTATATATATATTAATTTTTACTTTAATAAAATAATGAAATTTAATATAATAAAGTAAAAATATATATATTTATTATTTTTTATTTTTTATTTTAATATGTATTAAATTTGTCTTTATTAATAAGAAATTGAACTGTTTTAACACTTTATTATAAATAATATAAAAGTGAATATATTATCAGAGAAATAAGTTTTTTATTTTATTTTCATTATAATATTTATTATTACTAATAATGAATTTATTATTTATAATAAAATATACTAAGTTAAAATCATAGATATTATTTCAGTATTTATTATCAAGTTTTATTTTATTATTTATAATATTAATATATTAATAAAGTTAAACTTACTATTAACAGCTTTACACTTATTATTAAACTATATTATTTCTGAGTAACTACAGTCTACTATACATATTTATATTTAATATTTCACTGAAAATTATACTCTTAATTTTACTTTAAGTAATAAACATATTTTTCTCTTTATTAATGAAACTTCTCTTAAAATTAATATCTGAAACAGTATTATTTTCACACTTATTATAATTTATCAGTTAAAATCATACTTTTAACTGCACAGCTATTGATTTATTCTGTAAAAGTGAAAACTGAGACAAAGAAAAACTGTGTACTTTTTCACTTTATACTTCTTAAGTCAAGAATCTTCTTCTGGCAGTAGTTTCTCTCTTATAAAAGTATCAAATAGAAAAATCACTTAAAAGTCAGATAAATAAAACAGCAGTAACTCTGTTTCATTCTGCACTTACTGTTTCTTATCAGTATATACTTTCATACTTCACTTTCAGTTGATACACAGAAACAGGTAAATATTATCTTTATTATCAGTCACAGACTCATGAAAATGCTGTCAGAGTCTCTATTTATTTTCTCATCTCTCAATTATAATATATATATACTGTCATGACTCATGATCAGCAAGCTGTGTATACATAATCAAATACATGAGTTGTATATTGATAAAGTTAGTTCTAGTTTTCTCCATACTATCCGCAAGCCTAGTTTGGTGTTATTCACACTGTGCTTTTTAGTCCAGCCAGCGGACTCATGCTCCTTGGCCCTCTGGAGGAAGTCTGTATCCGTGGGCGCCAGCCTCAGGCGTCGGCTCGTAGGAGGGCGGGCAGCTGCTGCCTTTGCTCATGATTTGGCAACCACCATCTGTATCTGATCTTCTTTGGTGGAAGCATAGATCAACTGACTCCAGGTGGAAGTGAGTGGTAGCCGCTGAGGGAAAAACAAAGAAAGTAAGATCTACCGGCACAGGATGGCTTGGTAAGAAAAGAAAAGAGGGCAGCGGGAGGACATGGAGCCGTTTATAAACATCCTAGGGCAAAGGCCACCATTTCTGGAGGGCAGTAAGAGAAATGCATGGGCCGGCGGCTGCATGCTGAGTTGCAAACTGTGCAACAGATTTGGGGGGAATCTGACTTCGGTGTTCCTGAAGATTCGATTCATCCTTGCGAGGTATGACAATGGCTGGCCGCCCGGCGGGTCCATCATGATTTGCTCGAGGTGGGCTGGATGGTTGAGTAGTGGTTGAGCTTGGTGAGCACGCCGGAGGAAGCATGAAGGAGCCGGACGAGGATCCCCTGCCAAGCCAACATGCGTTAAAGCGTGCGCGATACCGCCTCGATACCGCCGAGGGCGCCAAAGCGGCACCACGACGCTTTCCAGAAACGGCCGCCGATACCGTCAAAGATGAATTGTGATTGGAATTAATTCGTTGCGCATAAGTTCCGGGCAACCCGGGGGATTCCCCGAGCAATCTGAAATGTATGATGTAACCGTGCCATGCTTACTCACTCTCTGTAGTGAGTGCGCCACAGCGTACGGAAAACCACACTGTAAAGAAAATATTTTCAATATCTTCATTCTTCATCTTCAAATAATCATCATTAATTATAATCATGTCTAAATCTTCTAATTACACTGAGAAGCAGTTGCAAAGAGCTGTTGACATGTATAAAAGTAATTCAAAATTAAAAATCACATCTCTATCACAAGAATTCAAAGTCTCATATGTCATCTTGTATGAGAGAATCAATAGAAAGAAATCAAGAACTATAAGAGTTTCACTGAATTGAGTATTAAATAACAGTCAGAAAGAGACAATTAAGATATGAATTTATTAATTGAATATTAATTTTTACTTATTCATTATCAAGTATATCAAAGCTGCTATGAACTGCATGTTGAGACAGTATCATACAGATTCAGAGACTGCATCTCTCATAGTAAGTAAGATGTGAATATATTGATTTATCAAACACCTGTCAGATTATAAATGAGTCAAGCAAAAACTCATGAATTCAAAATAAGTGTCTTATGAGAATATGAGCTTCATTATTAACTGATTTAATTAATATGAAGCTGTCTTCAATTAATATTAATTTTTTCACTGTGATATCTACAACTTTGATAAGATTGAATTTCAAGAAGAAGAAAAATGCAGACAGTGAATTATAACTGTCTTTAAAGACATGAATTTCATTATACAGTTATTATACTTTCATAAGTTAATAACAGTGATGAAGTGTGTTAGTGCAGATAACACAGTATTGAATTCATTGATTATAATGAAATTAAAGATTCATCTAAAGAATTAGTATACATACTTCAACTTATCTGACAACTACATTATCACTACATCTGAGTCTGGCTTTATAAATGATGAGATTGAATTTGAATGAATTAAGCAGTTCAATAAGATGTATGTGATCACTTTACTCTGTCATTGTAACATGACGGAACCGAAGCGGTGGCTAGTCAGCGGTGTCACATAGAAGTAGTTGTTTAAGAAGCTGTATAAGTAAGCTTGACTATCTTACTTGAATAGTGAGCTTGTAGGCTACAAGATTATTGTGAGAATATCACAGATATAATACTTAGTATACTAAGAAGATTGTATAAGACATGCAGTAACTCTTATATATATTTCAGTAGAAGAAAAATAAATCACTGACTTTTTTAATAAGAAGTCAGCATCTAGCTATTCTATATAGATAATGAGTGAATACTCTTCTCTTATTTCATAAGTGAGAATAGTCAGAGTGATATCTCAGCAGTATCTCATTATCAAGAAAGAGTAATCTGCTGATCTTATATAGAAGCAGAGTTCTCATATTTATTAATCAGATCTTTCTATAATATATCTGTATAATATCATAGAGTGATTGAAAACCAGTTCAGATGAGATGAAATCATTCATATGAAAGTAATAAGTTATGTGAAACTGTAACAGAGTCTTAACATAGCTGAGAGTATGATAATACTCTTCTCTTTAAGAGTATAGTCTCTATGCTCTCAAGATTATCAGATTAGAAATTATCTTTGTTATATAGCAACAGTTACTAACTGATTGACAGTATATATACTATACAAAGAAATAGATGAGTTGTTCTGCTGACTGTGTAGATCTTTCTTTTCTCATCTTCATTTAAATCAAATATGTGATAAGTGAGTTTCTTATATATTGATTTAAAATGTGAAAAACATAGTTAACAAGTGACTTGCAGATCTCTTAATATATTCTGTTCTATATATGAAATTCTCTACAAAAGTGATGTGTTTTAGAGACAAAGCTAATAGTAGTGACAGGATTTTTTAAAAAGATCTTCTCTCTTTATAACATATTTTTCTCTTCTCTTCTCATCTGCAATAGTGAGTGTATGAGAGCATTATTCTTAAGAGACAATAAGAAACTTATTCTGACATTTTCTAGTGAGTAAACATCTTCATGATACAGCAGTGATCTTCATGACTGTTAAGAAAGCTCAGTTGAAGATAGAGACAGCAGTATCATAGAGTCACAGAAGTACTACTCTTATTTCTATATCTTCTTCTTCTTCTTCTACTTCTCTTATAGCTGCAGTGATAGTTGCTGTGTCTTATAGTGAAGTGTCATTTCTTCTACTAATCAGTTCATCTGTGTTCAGTTCTTTCTCTGTCTCTCTCACTGCTATTGTAATGCTGCCTTCTCTCTCTGTCAATACAGTAGTATATGACCCTGTGTGATCATTCAGAGAGAAACTCAGAGAGAGCTTGATTCTGAGAAGTTTAATTCATAGTTTCTCTCTCACAGCATATCTGAGCTCTGCTCAGACTGCTGCTGAATTGAGTCTGCAGAGTTCTGTAGTTTCTTCATCTTCTCTCTATGAGAAGGCTTCAGTGCAGTCTCTGATCAGTATCACTACTTATCTACACTGTATTAAGCAGCTGAAGAAGAGAGGGATTTTATACATCTGCTTCTTCTCTTACTTCTGTTATTTTCATTGTACTTATAACAATAACTTCTGTCTCTCTGTAAGTATTATCTACTCTACAAGAAAGTATTATATCAGCTCTGACAAGAAGCTCAGATGCTTAAGCAGTACAGAGTGAGAATCTTGAAGCTTTAAGTATTGATAGATTCTGTTAAGACTGAAGAGATCTCTCTTACTCATCTGTAAAAAAAGATGAAAGTATGAGTCTCTGAGATGAAAAAACATCTCAGAATGACTGATCTTAAGAAGAGATCAGCTGATACTGTTATTGAAAGTATTACAGAGATTAATCACTGATTGAAGAGAATCTTACTTTAATTGAAGCAGATGACTGAGATGCTTTGTAAATTAGTAAGTTAATACTTTAAGCATCTCTTATACTCTTCTACAGCATGCTTCTCTGTGATACTGCAGTGCTAACTTCTCAGCAGATAAAGATGTCAGTGCTGAAGACTTCAATAGTAAAGAATGAGTTTAATAAGAGTGTGATTATTGATAAGTAAGCTCTGAGATTTTCTCTTTTTACTTTTTTCAGTGAGCTGTAGCCTCATTAGATTAGCAGCAGCCTGTGAGTTAATTAATATTAATCTTTTTATTAGTTTCAAATATTTCTTTCTTTTCTTATTAATTACTTCAGGAATTTTACACTTGTGTAGTCTCATTAAACTTCTAAAAAACTCTTTGAGAGAAAATAGAAGAAGAGTGCTACAGAGTCTACAAGATACTGACTTATCACTGCAAGATTATCTCTAAAAAACTCTTTGAGAAAAATGAGAAGTCTTAAGCAGCATTTCTTGTTCAATATCTCTGATATGTAATAAGACAGTCTCTACTAGCTGTCTCATAGATTGCAATCTCTTTCTCAGCATTTTTCAAATGCTCAAGCAGTTCTCATGAATTCTCTGACAATGAATAATCTTCTTATTTAATGAGATATTGAAGCTTGCTGTAATATGTTCATTTATTCAATATTTTCTTCACAAGATATTCAGTATCACTCTTAATTTCAATATTATTCAGTTAAGACAGCTTCATTTCAGAGCATTGCTTATAGAGCTTCAAATAGAAAATGTGAAAAATAGAATGAATTGATTTCAATTCTGTGAATAATTTCAACTCATATATCTGCTTACTCATTACTCTTGTTATCAGAAAAGATTCTAGTCATCACTCACTGAGCTTCTTATACAGTCTCATTGTCTTGATATTCTTTACTGAAAGTAGCACTTAATTCTCTATTAAGAACTTCATTGAAAGATGTTTTCAATTATAGTATTTTATCTACTACTTCTGAGTGTGATGAATGCTTTTCATCATCTTCTCATGAATTTTATTCAAAAGTTTCAATCTCACTTTTACTTCTAATACTGAGAGATACTTTATTCTCTGTATCTGTCTGACATTCTGACTGTCTATTTCCTTCTTTGAAACATCATTCATGATGTCACTGAATAATGAAGAATTATATTCATAATAAGCATAGAAAGAAGATATCTTTAAGATTATATTCTTTACATTATTATATACAAATTCAGTGATCAGAAGATGTTTGAGCTAATTATTCTAATAATATAAATAGAACACTTAAAGATACTGTTCTAGTGTCTGATTCTAGTGTTCAGTCTGATTATCAGTCTGCAGATGAAATGTAATACTGAGAAGACATCTTATCATAAGATGATAGTAAAAAGCTGATCAGTACTTGCTGATAAAGAGAGATTCTTAATCTATTATCAATGATTTCAGAGCACTGTGATCATAAATAATAATATCTAAAAATAGATCAGTCAATTCAGAGGCTTTAATCTTTTTATAAATAGAGATATATCTGATCATCTTCATGAAGTAGTTAATAATGATTAAAATTGAGTTATATTCTTTGACTCTTGTCAACTTCAGCAGATTAACTATGAAATTTATTAATAGACTCTGTCATGAGTTCTTTAAAATAGGCAGTGACATTAACTCACTGTATTGCTTGTATCACAGAATCTTTATTCTTTAACAGACATTGTAAGTCTTAATATACTCTTTAACATCTGTCTAAAGCTTGTCTTAAATATATTTATATTTTAGAAGCTTCTCAGTCTTCTCTAACCTGAAGTGCTCTGTATGAGAATTATTATAATGAATTCTTAATAACTTCTGACACACTGTTCTGCTATAAGAGATGAAGACTGAATCATTCAGCAGTAGAAGTTTATATTCTTCTAGTTATCAGTAACTTGATTTCTTAGCAGTATCACTCTGCTCAGAGTCTGTCTCTTTCAAGTTCAAACCAGATTCTTTCTTCTTTAACTTTTAAATTTGAGCTGCAGTAGAGGTATCTCTCTTCTATAACTTATCAATGAATTTTAAAAGTAGTCAGATTGAAAGATTATAGACTGTTTCATTCTTTATCAATTTAATAATTGTAAGATATGATATGAGAAGCTCATGATCTTCAGTGTCAGTTTCTCACAGAGACTCAGATTCTCTTTCATCTTCTATACTGAGTTACACAGCTGTCTCTTCAGTGCTGTTTCTAAGCTTTAGAGAATTCTAATTCTCTGCAGTCAGCTTCTTCTGCAGTGATGACAGAGTGTCACGCTCCCGGCCGTGTCAAGGCTCTGTTGCGGTTCCACACGGCTCATCACTTTCATGCGGATGATTCCATCCATCCCGCAGGCTGTCTGAACCGGTTTCCAACCACTCTATGACATTATGCAGATGTATCATAAGAAGATCTGATTGATAAATATGAGAACCTCACTTCTATACAAGGTCAGCAGATTACTCTTTCTTGACAATGAGATGCTGCTGAGATATCACTCTGACTATTCTCACTCATGAAATAAGAGAAGAGTATTCACTCATTATCTATATAGAATAGCTAGATGCTGGCTTCTCATTAAAGAAGTCAGTGATTCATTTTTCTTCTACTGAAATATATACACAAGAGTTACTGTGTGTCTTATACAATCTTCTTAGTATACTAAGTACTATATCTGTGATATTCTTGTAATAACCCTGTAGTCTATGAGCTTGCTATTCAAGTAAGATAGTCAAGCTCACTTATACAGCTTCTTAAAACAACTATCTTTATATAATACTACTGACTAGTCACTGCTTCAGTTTCATCATATTATAATTTAAATCACTTGATCTGATTATACATTTGAATCAGTTGAGCTCTAACAGACTGATATAATCTTATACATCTGCACTAAGACTGATCTGATCTCACTCTCTGAGAAAAACACTACATCATTCTCTAGAGTGTGTACATCTCTATCTCAGCAGAAATCTGAGATTTCTGAACTCACTGTATATTTTAACATAAGCTCTTTAACTGTTCTATCACTGCTGCAGCCTCTACACATCTACATCTATCATAAAGATAGAGAGATTAAGATTGAAGATTCTCTGAGATATAAGAGAAACATCTTATCTGAATTTCACAGCTTTATTCATACTCTTGAATGAAAATTCTGCCTTAATCTAAGTCAGTATAATACTCATAAGATATAAGTAATATACACTGTCAACCTTCTTGAAAGCATCTCTGTAACTACTTGAATTATCAAGAAGAGAGAGCTTGAGTGTATCAATACTGCTGTAACTTGAGAAGAATTCAAGAACTTTCTACTGAATTAAATTGAAGATTACTATAACTGCAGCTTCACAGTGATACAGCAGTTTAACTCATTATATTAATAAGATAATGAGAATTCTTTCAATTTCAACACAAGATTTAAGAAATATTAGAAGAAATTGACTGATGATTTGAATCAATTAAAAACACAGCTTTATCTCATAAAGCTGACTTATAAGATGCAGACAATAATATTATAATATCAGAGTTCATTAATCAATTGCACTGAGCTTGTCAATCTGACTTCTCAGATCTATTTGAATAATCAATTCTCTGAGAAAAAGGCTAACAAGATCTCTTCTAAGCAATCAATGATGAGATTTAAACAGCACTATAATAACTTCAGTGTGAAGAAAGTAAAGAAGAATTTCAAGTATTCTGATTCTTCACTCACTGTGAAGAAATATTAAAAAAGATTTAATAAAGATCTCTGTTTCAACTGCAGAGCTGATAATCACTATATCAGTGATTATAAGAAGTCAAAGAAGAAAAGAAATTAAGAAGATATCTTCTCAAAGTTAACTTCTCTTCTGATAAATGTATTCATAGAAGATAAAGAAGAGAAAGAAAAGAATTAATAATTCTCATATCTTCAAGTTTATATTATAATCACAATGTATACTCTGAATGAGAAGATATCAGTGAGATACCTACTCAACTTCAGAGTGAATACTAACTTCATATTCTATTTCTTTTCTTTGATGAAGAGTTGAAAGAAGATAGATCTGTCAGATTATGTGAAATTTACTGATGAAATAAAATGTCACTATTTTAACATAATTCAGATGAAGTGTGTGATCACAGACTCAGAAGAAATCTTTAAGAAGAGCAGTCTGCTTCTTCACACAGTTAATATCATAGATAAGAACATCATTCTAGATCTCTCATAATTAAGAGAAAACAATTCTCTTATTGACTGAGTCACTCAGATGTGACAGTATCATCTCACTGATAAAGAGACAGTGATAGAGAAATCTGAAGAGTTTCATTGAAAGAATCTTGAGAAAAAGATTGAGTCAATATACTGTATAACAGGTGATTGAAACTTGAGAACAGATGAAGAAGTCATCATTCTTACTGTAAGATTAGCAGCAGTATTCATCATTGAAGATGAATGTATATGATGTCTCTTTACAGATTTTAAGAATGTCTTTTCAGAAAGAAAAGCAGTGAAGTTTTCTGATATCAAGATATAATATAAGATTCATCTTGAAGATGATGTAACAGTGCTGTACAGGTCTCTTTACAACTTATCTGTAAAGAAGTTAAATGTTCTGCACAAATATCTTGAAGAAATGCAATCAAAGAACTGAATATATTCATCAAAGAGTTCAACAGAGATGTCTATACTCTTTGTACTTAAGAAGAATGATAGACTATGTCTATGCATAGACTACAGAGACCTTAATAAGATGATGATTAAGAATTACTATTCATTACTGTTAATTAATAAGATGATTGATTAATTATCTGAAGTAAAGATGTTCTCAAAGATTGATATACAGAATATCTATCATAGAATCAGAGTTAACAAAGATAATATTTGAAAAACAGCTTTTCATATCAAGTATAACAATTTTGAATATCTTGTTTTGTCTTTTAATCTCTGTAATGCTGCAGTCATCTTTCAGATCTATATAAATGAGGCACTGCAGGGCCTTGTCAACATCTTCTATATAGTATACTTGAATAATATTCTAATCTTCTCAAAAACAGAGAAAGAACATGATACTCATGTTCAAGAAGTATTGAGTCACTTGAGACAGTATCAACTCTATATAAACACTGAAAAATGCTTGTTCTACATACAGAAGATTGATTTCTTAGATTATATTATTGAGATGAATGACATTTTAATAAACAGAAGCTGAGTCTTTATCATTGAGAACTGGCCAGTGCTGCAGACATATCATGAGATGTAGATATTTCTAGAATTTATGAATTTCTACAGATAATTCATCTATGCATATTCACAGATTACTGCCTCTCTTACAGATCTGTTAAAGAGAAGTGTGAAAGACAGAAAAATGAAACTGTTTATTCTCACTCAAGACACTGTGCAGGTATTTGCAGAATTAAAACAAGCTTTCACAGATATTACAATACTGAATCACTTTAATTCTGACTTACTCAGTCAGTATGAGACTGATACATTCAGAAATAAGATCTATGAAATCTTTTCACAGTTGACACTGAAGACCTTTCAATATTAAAAGAATCAGAGAATAATCATTTCTGAGAAAACAGGCAATAAATTATCTGTGAAAGAAGACTTTTTTACAGAGTTTATAAGACACTGTGAATAAAGATCAGTGATCTTCTTCTTCAAGCAGTTATCACTCATACAGAGAAGATATAATACTCATGATCAGAAAATGTTAGTAATTGTTGAATTCTTTAAGATCTGATGACATTATCTTCAGAGTAGTAGATACTCAGTACAAGTTCTCACTGATCATACAAATCTATATTACTTCTTGACAACAAAGAGCTTGATAGAATGTTAAGTCAGATGAGTAGAGCTGCTTTCAGAGTATGATTTCTATATCTGATACTGTTCAGATCAGTTTAACCCTGCTGATACACTGTCTAGACAGCCTGATTATAATATTGTTAATACAGAGAAGAATTCTATAAAAGAATCTCTGTTATCACTGCAGAAGAAGCTGGCTGCAGAGAGTTGAGATTCTCTAAAGCTTGAGAACAGTGCTAGAGAGACAGCTGTGTGACTCAGTATAGAAGGTGAAAGAGAACTCAGATCTCTGTGAGAGACTGATACTGAAGATTATAAGCTTCTTATGTTATATCTTATAATCATTGAATTGATAAAGAATGAAATGATCTACAATCTTTCAATCTGACTACTTTTGAAATTCATTGATAAGTTACAGAAGAAGAATGTCTCTACTGTAGCTTGAATTCAGAAGTTGAAGAAGAAAGAATTTAGTTTGAACTTGAAAGAGACAGACTCTAAGCAGAGCAGTATCACTAAGAAATCAAGTCACTGATAACTAGAAGAATATGAACTTCTACTACTAAATAATTCAGTCTTTGTCTCTTATAGCAGAGTGATGCATCAGAAGTTATTAAGAATTCATCATAATAATTCTCATACAGAGCACTTTGAGTTAGAGAAGACTGAGAAGCTTCTAAAATATAAATATACTTAAGACAAGCTCTGAGCAGATGTTAAAGAGTATATTGAGACTTGTAATATCTATCAAAGAATAAAAATTTCACAGTATAAGTAAATACAGTGAGTTAATATCACTGCCTGTTTCAAAGAGCTCATGACAGAATCTATTAATGAATTTCATAGTTGATCTGCTGAAGTTGATAAGAGTTAAAGAATATGACTCAATTTTAATTATTATTAACTACTTCACAAAGATAATCAGATATATTTCTACTTATAAAAAGATTAAAGTCTCTGAATTAGCTGATCTGTTTTTAGATATCATCATTTGTGATCACAGTGCTCTTGAAATCATTGATAATAGATCAAGAATCTCTCTTTATCAGCAAGTACTGATCAGCTTTTTATTATTATCTTATAATAAAGATGTCTTCTCAGTACTGCATTTCATCTGCAGATTGATGATCAGACTGAACATCAGAATCAGACACTAGAACAGTATCTTTAAGTATTCTATTTATATTATTAGAATGATTGACTTAAACATCTTCTGACTGCTGAATTTGTATATAACAATGCAAAGAATGTAATCTTAAAAATATCTTCTTTCTATACTTATTATGAATATAATTCTTCATTACTCAGTGATATCACAGATGATATTTCAAAGAGAGAGATAGACAGTCAGAATGTCAGATAAATGCAGAGAATGAAGTATTTCTCAGTATCAGAAGTAAAAGTGAGATTGAAACTTTTGAATAAAATTCATAAGAAGATGATGAAAAGCATTCATCATACTCAGAAGTGATAGATAAAATACTATAATTGAAAACATCTTTCAATAAAGTTCTTGATAGAGAATCAAGTACTACTTTCAGCAAAGAATATCAAGATAATAAGACTGTGTAAGAAGCTCAGTGAGCAGTGACTAGAATCTTTTCTAATAATAAGAGTGATAAGTAAGCAGATATATAAGTTAAAATTACTCACAGAATTGAAATCAATTCATTCTATTTTTCACATTTTCTATTTAAAGCTCTATAAGTAACACTCTGAGACAGAGCTGTCTCAGCTGAATGATATTGAGATTGAGAGTGATACTGAATATCTTATGAAGAAAATATTGAATAAATAAACATATTACAGCAAGCTTCAATATCTTGTTAAATGAGAAGAATATTTATTATCAGAGAATTTATAAGAACTGCTTGAGTATTTGAAAAATGCTGAGAAAGAGATTGTAAGCTATGAGATGACTAGTAGAGACTGTTTCATTACACATCAGAGATGTTAGATAAGAAATACTACTTAAGACTTCTTATTTTTCTCAAAGAGTTTTTTAGAGATAATCTTGTGATGATAAGCTGATGTCTTATAGACTCTGTAGTACTCTTCTTCTATTTTCTCTCAAAGAGTTTTTTAGAAGTTTAATGAGACTACACAAGTGTAAAAATTCTGAAGCAGTTAGAGAAAAGAAATATTTGAAATTAATAAAAAGATTAATATTAATTGATCTACAGGCTGCTGCTAATCTAATGAGACTGCAGCCTGCTGAAAAAGTAAAAAGAGAGAATCTCAGAATCTACTCATTAATAGACTGACCGTGTGACCGTGTCTGGGACCAGGATCAGAATTTTTGATAGTCTTATTGTCAATTCGACAGATCCCATTACACGGTTCTAACATTAGATAGTAGTCTCATACTGTCCCAGTGAGACTTACTGTCTACTCTTGTCACATTTTCCAAATGAGACCATGATTTCCACTTCTCAATTTAAATTATTTTTATTGCTTTAAATGACTTTAAATCTCATTTGAGTGTTACCAAAAAGCGTTACTTTTTAAAAAATTAAAAATAGTCTAAAAAAAACCTTAAAATGTCTAAAAATAGTAACTTTATGTCAAGAATGAGACTAAATGGGACCAAATGAGACCACTTTCTCATTTTTTTCAAGTCATGGTTCCATTTTAAGATCTGATATATAGTCACTTTACATGTTTTTTTGATAGCCAGTCCCAGCGGGATTCACGCCAAGAAATGTATGGGATCAGATCAAATGGAATCAAACGTGAAATTCATGGTCCCAGCGGCCAGTCTACTCATTAATAACTACATTCTTATTAAACTCATTCTTCACTGTTAAAGTCTCTGATATCAGTATCTTTATCTGCTAAGAAGTTAGTGCTGTGATACTGCAGAGAAGCATGCTGCAGAAGAGTATAAGAGATGCTAAAAGTATTAACTTATTAACTTACAAAGCATCTCAGTTATCTGCTTCAACTGAAGTGAGATTCTCTTCAATCAGTGATTAATCTTCATAATACTTTCAACAGCAGTGCTGACTGATCTCTTCTTAAGATTAGTCATTCTGAGATGTTTTTTCATCTCAGAGATTCATGCTTTTATCTTCTTTTATAAATGAGTAAGAGAGATCTTCTCAGTCTTGATAAAATCTATCAACACTTGAAGCTCTGAGACTCTCACTCTGTACTACTTAAGTATCTGAGCTTCTTATCAGAGTCAACACAATGCCTTCTTATAGAGTAGATAATACTTACAGAGAGATAGAAGTCATTGTTACAGATGCAATGAAAACAATAGAAGTAAGAGAAGAGATAGATGTATAAAATCCCTCTCTTCTTCAGCTACTTAACACAGTGCAGATAAGTAGCAGTGCTGGCCAGAGACTGCATCAGAGTCTTCTCACAGAGAGAAGATAAAGAAATCACAGAATTCTGCAGACTCAACTCAGCAGCATCTCAAGCAGAGCTCAGATATGCTGCAGGAGAGAAACTACAGATTGAGCTTCTCAGAGTCACTGTTCTCAGAATCAAGCTCTTCTCAGATTTCTCTCTGAATGATCACACAGGGTCATACATCACTGTATTGACTGAGAGAGAAAGCAGTATTACAACAGCAGTGAAGAGGGCAGAGAATGAATCAGACATAGATAAACTGATCAGCAGAAGAGATGACATCTCACTGCAAGGTATGATAACTACTGCCGCGGCTGCAAAAGAAGCAGAAGAAGAAGAAGATGTAATAATGAAAGCAGTACTTCTGTGACTCATTAACACTGTTATCTTCAATCTGGCTTTCTTAACAGTCACAGAGGCTGCTGTCACACCACAAAGACATTTACTCACTAGAAAACATCAGAATAAGTCCTCTATTATTCTTTAAGAATGATACTCTCATGCACTCACTGTTGCAATTGAGAGAGAGAAAAGAAAAATGTTTCACAGAGAGAGAGATCTTTTTAAAAAATCCTGTCACTACTGTTAACTTTGTCTCTAAAACACATCACTTTTGCAGAGAATTTCATATATAGAATGAAATATATTAAGAGATCTGCAAGTCACTTGTTAACTATGTTTTTCACATTTCAAATTAATATATAAGGAACTCACTTATCACATGTCTGATTGAAATGAAGATGAGTAAAGAAAGATTTACACAGTCAGTAGAAAAACTCATCTATTTCTTTGTATCACATGCAGTACATATACTGTCAATCAGTTGACAACTGTTGCTATACAACAAAGATAATTCCTAATTCAGTAATCTTGAGAGTATAGAGACTATGTTCTTAAAGAGAAGAGTATTGTCACACTCTCAGTCATATCAAGACTCTGTTATAATTTCACATGACTCATCACTTTCATGCAGATGATTTCATTCATTTCACAGACTGTCTGAACCAGTTTTCAATCACTCTATGACATTATACAGATGTATTATAGAAAGATCTGATTAATAAATTGTAAGAATAAGTGCTCGCAGGCGATTATTCGGGTGTTTGCAGCTTGGCGTGATATGTACTGTTAACTACTAGAAGTGTTCACAGTAGAAAGATAAAATATAGAGATTAAATGTATAATAGTATTCAAGCTGAGTTGTGAATAGTATTTGTGAACTTCAGTCTATATAGTTGTGTGTAGCCAAGGGCCGCTAGCCCTATTGATTACATGAGAGATAGAAATAGAAATAAAGAATCTATGAGAAGCAGAATTTCTTACATACTTCTCTCTCTCTAAGGCTTTGTCTATGAAGCCTTTCACTGAGTGACTTCATAGTCAGCTCAGTACTGCAGTAATACTCACTAAAAACTCTTCACATCTATAAAAAATCTCAGTGAGGAAAAATTCCTTGTTACTGTGAAGAGAAAAGAGTCTGTCACTCAGTTTCTTATTCTATGAGATTCTTTATAATCTATAGATTCTTCTCTGACTATTACACAGATTCATCTTACATCTTTTATACAGAAGAGTTTCAGTTGACTCTCAATCATTTTCATGAGATTCTTGTGTGATTATTATACAGATTCATCTCACAGGTGAATCACTCTCTGTAAGATCACTTTCATCAAAGAGAAACATTTATAAGTTAATATTTCATTCATTCTTACAAATCATTGCTCTTTGATACTGTAGAATTGTGAGGAATTTTTCATTCTTTCATTAACTCTGTAGAATTATAGAATCAAGATATTCACAGTCTGCAATCACTCTTTATAGTTATATAGAAAGATTCAGATCTGTGATTTATAATCACTCTTATTTATTAGAGTGATCTGACTATTCTGTGAAATTACTCACAGTGTAAGTAAATCTCTCTAAAGTAGTATAAATATTTCAGATCTGTCTGTAGAATCTTATCTTCTTTTTTCTTTTTCTATAACAGCTCTTATTCTTATAAACTGTGAGTATTCTCATTCATCTGTGAAGTGTTTTTATTCAGATGATAGAGAGAGAGTGTTTCTGATAATATCTGTATATTAATTCAAGAACTTCTCAAGAATAAAAAATTTTTCAATTTCAATCTCTTTATAAACAATATCTGATTATCACTGAGCTTCTTGTGAGTGTCTCTGTGACTTCTCTGATTGCTTTTTATCAGCTGATGAAGCAGGGACATCACTGCTCACAATTGTATCTTCACTCTTCTCAGTCTTACTACTGCATCTGATCTTCAGGCCAGCAGTCAACTCTCTGCCTTTCTCAGATCAGTCTCTAGCTTCAAGCAGTGCAGTCTCTCTCTTTGCTGTAAGTCTTCTTATAAGTAATTTCTTACAGACTCTAGCTGACAGTTCTTACAAAGCTCTCAGTGTTATCAGTGTCTTCTGTGATCTTACAGGCCTACAATCATCTTCTCTCTACTCACACAATCACTGATCAGATATATGTAAATATGCCTAGATTCTCTATCAATGATTCTCATATCACAGTGCATTTTCACAATTTCATTATCAATAGAAGATGAGTCTCTGAGTATCTGCAAAATTCAGATAATCAAGGTAATGTGAATGTCATGAATTTGTGATGAGAGTTAATCTGAACAGATAAGTTCTCTCTCTGTATCTCAATTATTTTCAGACTGAATACTTCAGCATAACTGAGAGAGTGAACTCAGCTTTATAAGAGATATCTGATCACACATACAGACAGTCAGCTCTCAAGATTCTGTCACAACTGTATATACTCTGATGTCTGACTTCTCTGAAGTCTATGCATTTCTGACAGTCTTTATATCAAATGCAATAATTATCTGTACTATAAGTATGATACTCTCTGCTTCTTTGAAGAAGAAAATTGACAGTTATAAGAGAATTGAGTATCACAGATATTAATAATATAAATATGAGTTTTCTTTATTTTTTCTTTATTAATCTCTAAATTGCATTCACAGCCCTGTTTATTTTCTTATTTTTTAGTTTTAATAAGAATATGTTTTCTTCTTCTCTTGTGTACACTGCAGACTGTTCATCTCAGTAGAAACTCATTATCTTATAGACTAGAATTTACAAATGACAGTGTTAATATCTTTATTATAATCAGATTCTTAGCAAAGACTGCATTATTCTGACTTATCAGAATTCATAGTATGAAAGTCATATCTCAGCTTTTACAGATATCTTATCTACTCAGATAATTCTTAAGTGAACTTATTCATCTTATCAGAATACTCTTATCACTGAACCTTGAATCAGAGCTCATAATCTCACTTCTCTGAGTCAATAATTTCTTTAATCTGATATTCTCTTTCACTCTCTAATACTTCACAGACAGAGTGATGAGTCACAGAGTTCTCTTCTGAGAATTTCTTATATTCATGAAGTAAAGAGACATGAAAAATATTATATATCTATAACTCAGATAACAGTTTCAATCTGTAGAACTATGAGCTAACTTTCTTCATAATCTTATAAGACTCTGTTCATAAGAGATTTAGCTTCTTACTAGATCTTTACATAATGATATTTTCTAGACTCAGTCAGACTCTATCATCTTTCTTAAAACTCTTTATAATATACTTGAAGTCATAGTATCTCTTCTAATACTCTTGAGTCTTTCTTAAGAATTTACAGACTTTCTCTCAGATCTTCTGAATTCTCTCAGCTTGTTCACAAATATTATCACACTCTATAGTATACTCTCACAGATTCATCAAGATTATTCATGAATAAGTCTCAGTGAGCATCTTAAAGAGAATTTTATCTGTGCTGACATGCTTTAAGTTATTGTATATAAACTCTGTAAGTGATAATCAATACACTCAGTTATTCTGATTGTAATTGATAAAGCACTGCAGATACTGTTTCAATATACTTATCAGATATTCTATCTAATCATCTGTCTATTGATGAAAAGCCATGCTTAGATCTTATAAAATCTTCAGTATAGTCATCAGATTAAATCAGAACTCTTCTATAAAGATTAATTCTCTGTCTGAAATAATATTCACAGACAATTCATACAACTGAATCATATTATAGACAAAGATATGAGTTAAATTCTTTAACTTCAAGTTCTTGTGAGTGAGTATAAAGTGTGTTATCTTGATGAAGCAATTCACTATCATCAGCACACTGTCAAAGCAGGCATTATATATGTTCTTACTTTCAGAGAGACTTACAAGAGCATTTATTTCTAGCTGTTCTCAAGGTTTCTGTGAAATAAGTAGAGAAGTAAGTTCTTTATATGATCTGAATCATACTATCTGTGAACTCTGATAAACAGTACAAGAATTCACTATCTTCTTCACAAGTTCTCATATCTTCAGTCAGAAGTATTTTCTTATAAGTAACTCATGAGTTCTAGTATCTATAAAATGACTCACTAGAGAAGAGTCATGATGTCTTTTAATGAGTTCTATATGTAAAAACTCATTCATAGACACATAAATCTGACTCTCTCTTTGCAAGAGATTATTTAAGTCTCTTTAATTCTTTATTTCTGTAGAATTGATCTCTGTTATAAGTAGTTTTTAAATATGCTAAGTATATTTATTCTTCAGTTACAGTTCAGATAATCTGAATAGAAGATCTTATAAAGACTTATACTCTGTTTTCTCTTATATCAGGTCTTTCACAGTACTTCTCAAAGTCTGCAAACTCTTCAGATTATAGATACTCTCTTCAAGAATTCTCACAGAGATTCTCAGAGTATTGACTCTCAGTGTTATAGAGAGTAGTTATACAGACTTCTTCTCTCTCTCTTCTCTCTTCTCTCACAGGAGATTGAGAGACTCTTCAGTCAATCTCTTTATAACACTCAGTTCAAGCATTCTGTGAAGCTTTTCTATCTTCTCTAGTCTCTCTGTATCTATCACTCTGATCTTCTTAATATAGTCTGATCTGTAAGAGAGTCTGTCTGCTGAGTTCTTAGTTCTCTTGATATATTCTATCTTGAATCAGAACTTACTCAGTCTCTGAGCTCAGTGAACCTGCTGCTGTAAGAGTTTCTTAATTGAAGTAAACTATTATAAGCTATTATAATCAGTTCTAATAGTAATCACTGTTACAAGGCTCTTGAAGTAGTAATACTAGTGATAAAAGAATTTCACTATTGTGAGAAGCTTCTGATTATAAATGTCATAGTTGATCTTCATAAGTTACATCTTCTGTGAGAAAAAGATCACTGAAACTCAGTTTTCATTTGACTGTAGTTATAAGACTATTTCTGAAATTACAAAGAAGAAGATATCTATCTTCAATCTGATTAAGAGTAAGAGATCAAAGTGAAACAGTATCACTGTATCTGTAAATATCTATTTCAATCTTACAAAGACTCTGTGAGCTTCTGAGATAAGAAAGTTCTTACAGTTCTCTCTTCTCAACAATCTTTTCATTCTCTATTTATAGAATGACTTCTTCTTATTTTCATTCTTCAGCATGTCTGTAAGAGTCAAGAAGATTCTCACAAATACAAAGATAAATCATCTATAGAAATTCACAAAGCTCAGAAAGATCTGAATCTTATGAATACTAGTTAGCTTCAGTCATGATAGAATAGTCTCAACTTACAAAGATTTCATCTGAATATCATCTATAATAATTACATATTCTAGGAAATTAATTCAGTGAGCACTGAAGTTACACTTTATAAGCTTAATATACAGTTCTGTCTCATCTAAGACCTTTAACACACTTCACACATGCTCAGTGTGTTCTTTCTTCTTCATGAAGTACATCATCACATCATTCAGATATATTATCATGAAGATATTTAGATATACATGAAGTGTTTTATTAATGAAAGACTGAAATATTACAGAAGTATTAGTCAGATTAAAAGACATCACTAGATATTCAAACAGTCTCAGTACAGTTCTAAAGACAGTCTTTTATTCATTTTCAGACTGTATTCACAGCTGTATATATACATTAATCACATTCAGTTGTATAAATATGACAGCTTCTATGAGACAGTTAATTACATTCTTAATCAGAGATAGAAAGTAGCAGCTCTTTATTATCTTAAAGTTCAGATTATAATAGTCTACATACAATCTGAGATCTTCATTCTTCTTCTTCACAAACATCACAGAGGCTTTCACAGAGATCTGTAAAGATTGAATAAAGTCATTCTTCAGATTCTTCTTTACATAGGTCTGCAAGACCTCTGTCTCATAATGAGAGAGCTTATAGATTGATTCTCAGAAGAGTTTCTACTCTTCTATTAAATCTATTATCAGATTCTTCTCACAGTGAGAAGAAAGCTCAGCTGTCTTAGCTGAGCTGAATATCTCTGTAAGATCTCAGTATTTCTCTGATATCTGAAGCTCAGTTTTCATAATCATGAGATTCTCAGACACTTGTAAAGTCATTATATAGATGAGCTTATCTTCTCTAATCAACTCTACAGCATTAACTGCTTCTATCTTTATAAGTGAGTCTGTCAACACTGATCAGAAGTATAAACCTGACTCATAAACAGCTATGTATGAATTGTGTCTTTAAAGTTATACAAGTCTTAAATACATATCACAATCAACCGCTCCACCACGAACTCGCTCGATTTTTCGAATAAGAACCCGCCGATAGATCCATTGAAAAGCCCTCGATCATACGAGCATTCTGACCCCATCGCCGACCGCATACCCTGTGTGGTGGTGGAGTTATCCAGCCAAACGTGAACCAGACGTCGTTCGAAACTCCTGCGTGGGATTATCCCCCCGTTCTCCCCTACCACACCACAACCCCGGGCCAAATCGCCATACAAATTGTAAGGTGAAGAGACCTAGCCGCATGCACCAATCTTCTCGATTTTGGAAGATCCCCGATCTGTAGTTGTGGAGATATCTGAGGAGCGACCTCCGCGAAAACCCTGTCCATCTTTGATGTTCCAAAACATCAACGCCAAGTCCCACCCTCGTACCGCCCTTCCCAATCTGGCCCATCCCCGGCAGAAAAATACAAAAAGATACCTCGGCGATAATATCAAGCACATAATCAACGGACAACGAGTCAACAGCACATCAACAACTATAAAATCAGTATACCTCAAGGTCTGACTGAGCCTTTGATCCCTGCACAGTGAGATATATTAAATCTAGTTTTAATATCTCAATATTCAATAGATTCTGCAAGGGATTAAGAACAGCAATACTAGATTTCTATTGAATTTGAGAATTAACTCTATATTGATATAATCATTGACAAAGTCTTCTATTTTGAGATATAAATAACCAGTTCCTCTACATCCCGCTGGCAATATTTATATTATCATATAGAAACAGACTTATATTCTCTATAATATCAAGACCCTGAAGAGGGAAAGTCTTGGTAGAGGGTATACAGTAGTGCATATCTTAGCAGTTTCTATCTCATTCTTCTGCAGCAGTTAATGCAAAAAAAAAAAGATCTTAGAAATAGTTTTTTACTTCTCTTGAAAAAGTAAGGTGTTTTTCTCTGGGTTTTACACAATATTCTTACAAAGAATTAAAAACAGAGTTGTTTTCTGTCATAATTTCATATTCTTTTAAGTAAGAATTACTTTTTCAGTGGCTGAAGAGCTTTCATTAATACTTAATTCTTTTTTACACTCTTTATTAACTGATTTGAGTTGCACACTTGTTGTGTGAGGAGAATTGAATGATTTAGAATAAAATTGAATAGTTTTAATCAATTTCTCTGCAAAAAATTGATTTAATTTTTGTCAGTTTTTCTCTCAAAAACTGTCATATTATCTGATTTATTATCAATTGATATCATACTTTTCCTCACTGTATTCCAAGAAAGAGATTGTAAAGATTTTATTGATTTATCTTAAAAATCAATTTTAGTTTATTAGATTCTCTTCAAAAATCTAACCTAGTTACTGAACTAGTGTGAAAAAAATCAGGTGTTTTATACACAAAAGTCTTTTATTTTTCTTTTGAAACAGTCTGACCAACTTTTCAATTGAAAACAGACTTAGAAATATCTCAATTGAAACAGTCTGACCAACTTTTCATTGAGTGAAAACAATGAGTTCAAAAATACACTCAGTTGATGTGGAAAAAGATGCTTTCTCAAATGCTATTCCTGAGATTGAAGTTCTGAAGAGAAGAAAGAAAGAAGAAATAGAGAAACAACAAGTTCTTGAAATACAGAAACTTGAAAAAGCAAGCAAGATTCTTGGAAAGCAGTGTCTGAGTGAGATGAATGAAGAAGTTCTGTTAATTCTTCACACTCAGGCTAGACAACTACAGGAGATGATCAAGTTCAAACTTGGAATCTCAAACACAGTTCAAAAAACCTTGAAAATCCTCAGTACAATCACTGACTTTTCATCTTACTCTTCTTCTTCCTTTCTTCCTACTTCTTCTTCTTCTTTGAATCAGAAGAAAACATATGCTCAAGCAGCTGAATCTGCTGTCTCTAAACCTGCTGTCTCAAAACCTGCTCAAAATCCTGAGAAAACTGAGAAGAATACTGCTCATGCCTCTATTCATAGAAAAGTGGAAAAGAAAATGCAAAAAGAGAAAAACTTCCAAATCTCCAGAAATAGAAGACTTATTCTCAAAGTCTCAAATCAGGACATTCTGCAAAGAAACAAGCTAAACTCAAATCTCATTTTCAGAATCAGAAATGAAATTAATCAGCAGTTCTTTTCTCAGTTGATGACTGATATTGAAGTTCAAAAACCAGTTATAGCTTTAATTGAGCCATCATTCTTTGAAAACTCCATCATTCTGACTACAATGCCTGAATTCAGTGCTGAATACCTTATTCAGAATGAGAATCTCTGAAAGTCAGTAGTAGAATCTTTGTTAAACACAACAATTCTATCTGAAAGAGATGAAAAGTGAGGCAAATTCATTCTTCATAACATTTCAGTTGAAATTTTTGACTGTGAAGAAGGAATGCTACTTCTCAAAAATGAATTGAAAGAATACAACTCCATTCAACTGAGAAAGAAGCCTGTATGACTAAATTCAATTGAGTTCAGACAAAGTAGGAGAAATGCCTCTGTTCTAGTATATACAAAAACACTTGAACAGTCAAAGATCTCTGAAGTAAGAGTAGCAGGTTTGAAAATGAGAGTTCATGAATACAAAGACTCAAGAATGAATCTCAAAGCTCAAACACAGTGTTCAAACTGTCAAAGATATGAACACTTTGCAATCTCATGTTTTAGAGACTCAAAATGTGCATTCTGTGCCAGAGATCACAAAACTAGTGAGCATAAATGTGAAACATGCTCAAAAAGAGATGAAATTTGTCAACATACTCTGCTTAAGTGCTCTAACTGCAAAGAAAAACATGCATCTAGCTCAAAAGAATGTATGTTTGCTCCTAGAACTCAAAAGAACTGGAGAAAAGATGAAGCTCAAAGTCAATCTAGAACTGAAGAGAAGAGTCAAGTCAGTAAACTCACAACTGCAAGCTCAAAAAGAAGAAACTCTCAATTATCTAAGTCTTCAAACTTCAATTCTCCAGTGAAATGTAAACAGAATTTGAATTCTCAAACTTCTGTTAAGATTAGAGAATTGAGAAATGACTCTGATAATAAACTAGATATAATGCAAGCAGTTGAGATTTCTACTTTTCAGAACAGTTATAATCTACTATCTGATGATAGTGATTAGATTCTACTCTACTCTCTTTTAGTATGAATATACAACAAAAACAACAAAAAAAGTTTAAAAACTCTTCAAAAATCACATTTATTCAAAATAATGTGGATAGAAACTCAAATTGCATTTACTCTTGTCTTCAAATTGCATTTGAACAAAAAGTTGATTTTATACTGCTTCAGGAGCCGAATTTTGATGCTGAGCAAAAATATGTCATTTCCCATTCAAGCTACTACTGCTTTTTACCTCAAAAGTCTGAGATAAAGTCAAGAGTAGTGATCTATGAAAGAAAGAGATCAAGATATCAATTTAATCTAAGATTTGATATCATGTCTGACCCTGATATTCTGGTGAGTGATATTATAGATAAAGAAAATGAGTTTGATACTATACAGCTTATAAATATCTATAATGAAAAGTCATTGAAGAAAAACAACAATATCTGAACAATTGATAGAGGATTTCTGAACATAACTTCATCAAGAAACTCTATAATTGCAGGAGATTTCAATGCACATCATCCCTGATGAAATTCAGAATGCAAGAGAGTAGTGAGAGCTGATAATCTGATTGAATGAACCTTTGAGCATTCAATAGATTTGGTTAATAAGTCTGATCAACAAACATTCTTTAGAAAAGGCATGAAGCAGAAGTCTATTATAGATCTAACATTCATGTCACAAAATCTAATGGAAAGAAGACTTGTAAACTGGTTTATTGATTCAAATGAGACATCAGGATCAGGTCATGAGGTTATTCAATTTGATATTGAACTGAGTGAAAAACAAATGAGTGAAAATCCTCTTCTCTCTAATCAGTATAACTTTGAAAAAGCTGATTGAAAAGCAGTTGAAGAGAGTATAAAACTGTTAAAATCTGAAAGACAGAAGGAGCTATATTGGAATTCTGGTCAAGATATCTCAAATGAAATGCTTGAGAATAGAGTGAAGCTTATTACATCTATTATTCTAACAAGTGTTAGAGATAATATTTCAAAAAGAAAATCTTCTGAGTATTCAAAACCTTGATGGAATGAGAATATCTCATCTAAAAGGAAAGAATTAGCTACTGCTAGAAGAGATTGAAAGAATGATGTAATATCTGAAGAAGAGTTCAAAGCTGTCAGAAATGAATATTTTTCAGATATTAAAAGAGCTAAAACAGACTGCTGGAATAAATTTCTTGAAGAAGCACAAGAGAAGGAAGTTTTTAAAGCTTTTAACTATACTAAAACAAGAAGTGTAGCAAAACTTCCAGCTCTAGAGTATAAGTTTCAGAATGAATCATATACAGCAAACTCTTTTGAGGAAAAGTGTCAAGCTTTCATGAGAATTCTCTTTCAGAACTCACCAGATTCAGATTCAGATTCAGAGAAAGAGAATATATCACTTCTCAACTACATTGATGAAAATGACTGGGAATGGCCTGATCTTACACAAGATGAATTAGAGTCAGCTATCTTCTCAAGTTCTGTTAAAACTGCTGCAGGTCCTGATTCAATTAATCACTTAATTATTCAAAATACATATTCCTACTTAAAGAATGAATATTTTGAGCTCTTTTTTAATCTCTTGAAAAATGAATATCATTCTGAATGCTGGAGAGAAGCCACTGAAGTGATTCTTGCAAAACCTAATAGAAAAACTTCAATTCCTAAGTCATATAGAGTAATATCTCTATTGAACTGTCTAGGAAAGGTTTTAGAAAAGATAATAGCTACTCAACTATCTTTTATAAGCTCTATAGATGATTCTCTTTTATTCAGTGAACAAATGAGAGATAGAAAACAGTGTTCTGCAATTGACACTGTTCTCTCAGTTGTTCATGATATTCAAATAGCAAAGCATGAGAGTCTGGTCTCAACTGCAGTTTTTATTGATATAAAGGGAGCATTTGATCATGTTTCAAAGTCAAAGTTAATTCAGACATTGAAGATATTAAAACTGCCACTTTCTCTAATAAAATGAGTTAACTGTTTTATGTCTAAAAGAATTATACAACTCTTCTTTGATGGAATAAAACAAGACAAGACTGAGATAAAAATAGGAGTACCACAGAGGTCTTCAATCTCACCCATTTTATTTGCAATATACACTGCATATCTATTCAAAAATAGAAATATGAGAATAGTGCGATCTTCAAGTTATGTGAATGATATTAGTCTAGTCTACAGCTCAAAAACTATCAAAGAGAATTTGAAAGTAATTGAAGAAGCTGCAAAGGAAATCTTTGTTAGAGCAGATATTAATCAAATTCAATTTAATATGAATAAAACTGAGTTAATTCACTTCTTTCCCAGATTCAATGAGAAAGAACTATCTCTAACTCTTTTAAATAAAGAGATTAAACCCAGTGTAAATGTCAAATGATTAGAAGTATGATTAAACTCCAAGTTGAATTTTAAATATCACATTCAACAAAGAACTGTCAAGGCAGAAAGACTATTGAATAACATAATCAGACTATCAAATACAGAGAGAGGTCTATCCTTCCAGGCTATGAGACAGTTATATATAGCCTGTATTACATCAGTAGCTGATTATGGAGTTCAAGTTTGGTGGAATAATCAAGGGAATTTCACTGAACTCTTTCAAAGTCTGCAAAACAGAGCCTTGAGAAGAATTCTGAGAGCATTCAAATCATCTCCTATTAAAGCAATGGAAATTGAAGCTTCAATTCCTCCTCCTGCTATTAGATTTGAAAAGGCCTGTATGAACTATGCTCTGAGAGTTGTGAAGATGAGCTCAAATCATATAATCAGAGAAAGAGTCTCTTCTTCATTTCCACCAATTAACTCTGGAAATGAACTGGATTGAAATAGATTTCTTGATTGAAATGAAAATAATTCTTCAAAGAAAATGCCTTCTCAACTGTACAGACTATGCTCTCTGATTAAAAATCAATTTTCTTCTTTAAATGTTGAAAAGATTGATCATGAGAAGTTATCTCCCTGGAGAAAAAAGCTTGAATCTCTTATAGACTTACAAATAAGTGAACTATCAAAAGAGAAAGAATATGAACAGCATTTGAAAAGAATTTCTACAATCAATGTAAAAGACTCTATTCTGATTTATTCAGATGACTCAAAAAATGAGAACTTAAATAGATTAGGCGCAGGCATTGCTTTTACTGAAGATAATATTAATTTTATCTCAGATTTCTGAAATCTAGGCTCTGAATGTGAAGTCTTTGATGCTGAACTATTTGCAATAGTGAAAGCTTTCAAACTCATTGAAATAAAATCTCATAAAAGAGGAAATTGTTTGAAAGAGGTATGAATATTCTCTGATAGTCAAGCTGCTTTAAAAAGACTTAGAAATAGTCAGATTCATAATGATCAAATGAATCTTGAACTGATCTTAAACTCTGTTTTAAAAATTCAAAAGAGAAGAACATCAAAGCTAAGAATTCATCTGCACTGGATTCCTGCTCATATGAATATTTATGGCAATGAATTGGCTGATTCAGCTGCAAAAAAGAGTGCAGAATTAAGCAGATCTATTCAAAAAATTATGTCCTGGTCTTTTATAAGGAGAAAAATAAAAGAATCTTGTTTAAACAAGTGGAATGAAAGCTGGCAGAAACAAAAGAAGAGTATACATTACTCAAGATTTGAAACAAAACCCAAGTGAAAATCTTGTTCAATTAAATGTAAAAAGAAAATATTCTCATCTATAATACAGCTGAAACTAGGACATGGCTATTTCAAATCTTATATACAAAGATTTGATGATAGATTTGACTCAATAGAATGCTCATTCTGCAATACAAATGAGAATTCTGAGCATATTATAATGCACTGTGCATTATACAATAGTCTCAGAGCCAGATTGAAAGAGAAGTATGATTTAAATCAATTAAATATGAGATTCTTATTCTCAACTGAGACAGGAATTAAATACTTAATAGACTTTCTATCAGAAACTCAAGCAGCTACAAGAAAATGACTAAATTCAGAATTATCTGAATATGAAGAGGAGGAAATTAATCAGATATAGTCTGTTAAAACAGCTATACACTCTCTTTTAATAATTTGTTTTGTTATAGTCTCTCTTTACTTTATCTTTTTCTGTATCTTTTCCTTTCAATTTCTTTCTATCTATCTATTTAATGTGTCTATCTTTGAGACTGTGTTCTTTCTCTCTTTTCTTTTATCATGATATTGTCAAATGATTCCAAAGTATCAAAAGATGTTAAAACATCACAATTTGTAAACAGTTTTTGTATTCTGGGCTGGAATTTTCTGATTTTGCATATCTGAAATTGATGAATGTACAATAGTTAACTTTACAGATATAGAAAAAACCCTGAGAACTAAAGTTCTCAGGTAGATGTCATAGTCTCTGACTGCATACATCTATAATTGAAGAATAATAATAATAATAATAAATCTTAAATACATATCATCTGTGATATCTGTGATAATCACAGTTTCTGCAAATCTTCTTCAGATTTCAGAGAGATCTTGTAATTCAAAGATGACTCTTATAAATCTCTCAATTCTCAGATCTGAGTTCTCATACTCTGCTTATTACAAGAGCAGGTTCTCAGTCTTCATCTTTCAGCTCATTTACTCTGTAAGCTTTAGAAACATCATAGTGACCTGAGATTCTGAGTTCATCAATACTTCTCATACTTGCAGAATAGCAGTATCATGATACAGTCTCTTTCTGTGAGTAAGCATTTTCATTGAGAAAGTAACAGATTCAGATATCAGCTTTAAGACTCTTAAGAAGGCTGTTACTGACTCTGTCTGTGACTTCTCAAATTTCTATTTTGATTTATTCAGACAGTTTGTGCAGAGATATTCTGATTTAGAATAGATGAAACAGAGTCTCTTTTTCTTGATCTCTCTGTTATACACTCTGTTCATAAGAGCTTGTGAAGCTCTCTCTCTCTGCTTAGCAGTTAGATATAAATCTCTCTATATCTTATCATCTTTTCTCAGTAAATCTGTTCTCTATTATTCTGACTCTCACAGAGTCAGTCAGTGATCTGCTCTCTGCAGGTCTGTGACTCTTACAGTGATCTATAAGCAGTGAATGAGAGTCATCAGTTTCTTCAGAACTAAGAACTTAGAGTCTTGCTTAATAAGCTTGTTCTGCATATCTTTATTCAGCTTCTTTATAAATATCATTATTCAGATCTTGTTTCAGAACCCTGTTTTCACAGATCTCAATTCATGTCATAATTCTATGAAGCACTGTAAGTAGTCTTCATCAGATTTCTCATCTCTTTTTCTAATATTAATGATCACAGTTCAGATGTTCTCTATCTGACTCACAGAGTCTCTCAACTTATTCTCTAGATAGATCTTGAGAACAGATCAGTGAAATCTCTTATAATCATTCTCTAGATAATTCAGCCAGTTCTTGACTTCAGTGTAATAGAGATCTGTCATTGTATAGATAACAGCTTCTTCATCTTTCATATCACACAGTCAGGCTTATAAGTCAATTTCAAATACAAACTTATAAAAGCTTTTATAGATTGTGATTCAATAGATAGTCTTAAGTAATCACAGTTTAAGAAAGTTTCTTTTCAGTTCACAGATATCTCTGAAGATTATGTCTAGAGACTCAGTTCAAGAGTGTTTACAGACAGTAAGTATTTCTTATAGAAAAATAGCTTGATTTCACAGAAGATGCTCAAGAATGTTCTTCACTGAAATTGATTCATTCATGAGTTCAGAGAGTTTCTCTGTCACAGATGTAGAGAATAATATTCTGTGAGTAATTGATAAGTTCTCTGAGACTTCTTTTACAGAGATTATTCATGATTCAGATGACTGCTTCTGAGTATCTGCAGTAGAGTTCACAGAGATTGAAGTATACAAGTTTCTAGTTCTTTCAGTTATAACAGACAGTTACTGACTGACTGAGCTTGAAATGTAAGAATAAGTGCTTACAGGTGATTATTCAGGTGTTTACAGCTTGGCATGATATATACTGTTAACTACTAGAAGTGTTCATGATAGAAAGATAAAATATAGAGATCAAATGTATAATAGCATTTAAGCTGAGTTATGAATAGTATTCATGAACTTCAGTCTATATAGTTGTGTGTAGTCAAGGGCCGCTAGCCCTATTGATTACATGAGAGATAGGAATAGAGGTAAAGAATCCGCGAGGAGCGGGATTTCTTACATAAATATAAGAACTCTGCTTCTATACAAGGTCAGCAGATTACTCTTTCTTAATAATAAGACACTGCTGAGGTATCACTTCAGCTATTCTCACTCATGAAATGAGAGAAGAGTATTCACTCATTGTCTATATAGAATAGCTAGATGCTGGCTTCTTATCAAAGAAGTCAGCAATTCATTTTTCTTCTACTGAAATATATACACAAAAGTTACTACATGTCTTATACAATCTTCTTAGTATATTAAGTATTATATCTGTGATATTCTCATAATAACCCTGTAGCCTACAAGCTTGCTATTCAAGCAAGATAGTCAAGCTCACTTATACAGCTTCTTAAAACAACTACCTCTACATGATATCACTGACTAGTCACTGCTTCGGTTCCGTCATATTACACAGAGATTCTTTTATAGAATTCTTCTTCACATCAATAATATTATAATCAGACTGTTTAGACAGTATATTAGCAGAATTAAGTCAATCTGAATAATATTAAATATAGAAATCATACTTCAAAAGCAGCTTCACTCATCTGACTTGATATTCTATCAAGCTCTTTGTTATCAAGAAGTAATACAGATTTGTATAATCAGTGAGAACTTACACTGAGTACTTACTACTCTGAAGATAATGTCATTAGATCTTAAAGAATTTGATAATTATTAACATCTTCTGATTATGAATATCATATCTTCTCTGTGTGAGTGATAACTTCTTGAAGAAGAAGGTCACTGATCTTCATTCATAGTATCTTATAGACTCTGTGAAAAAGCCTTCTTTAACAGACAATTCATTATCTGTTTTCTCAGAAATAATTATTCTCTGATTCTTTCAATATTGAAAGACCTTCAGTGTCAACTGTGAAAAGATTTCACAGATCTCATTTCTAAATACATCAGTCTCATACTGACTGAGTAAGTCAGAGTTAAAGTGATTCAGTATTGTAATATCTGTGAAAGCTTATTTCAATTCTGCAAACATCTGCACAGTGTCTTGAGTGAGAATAAATAATTCTATTTTTCTGTCTTTCACACTTCTCTTTAACAGATCTGTAAGAGAGGCAGTAATTCATGAATATACATAGATGAATTATCTGTAGAAATTCACAAATTCTAGAAACATCTGCATCTCACAGTATATTCACAGTGTCAGTCAGTTCTCAATGATGAAGACCTGACTTCTGTTTATTGAAATATCATTCATCTTAATAATATAATCTAAGAAATCAATCTTCTGCATGTAGAATGAGCATTTTTCAGTGTTTATATAGAGTTGATACTGTCTCAAGTGACTTAACACTTCTTAAACATGAGTATCATATTCTTTCTCTGTTTTTGAGAAGATTAGAATGTTGTTTAAGTATACTATACAGGAGACATTGACAAGGTCTCACAATACCTTATTTATATAGATCTGAAAGATGGCTGAAGTGTTATAAAAATTAAAAGATAAAACAAGATATTCAAAATTACTGTACTTGATATAAAAAGCTGTTTTTCAAACATCATCTTTATTAACTCTGATTCTATGATAGATATTCTGTATATCAATCTTTGAGAACATCTTTGCTTCAGATAATCAATTGATCATCTTATTAATCAATAGTAATAAATAGTAATTCTTAACTATCATCTTATTAAGGCCTCTGTAGTCTACACATAGATGTAGTCTATCATTCTTCTTGAGTATAAAGAGTATAGACATCTCTGCTGAACTCTTTAATAAATATATTCAGTTCTTTGATTGCACTTCTTCAAGATATTTGTACAGAACATTCAATTTCTTTACAGATAAGTTATAAAGAGATCTGTACAGCATTATTACACTGTCTTCAAGATGAATCTTATATCATATCTTAATATCAGAAAACTTCACTACTTCTCTTTCTGAAAAGATATTCTTAAAATCTGTAAAGAGATATTGTATACATCTGTCTTTAATAACAGATACTGCTGTTAATCTTATAGTAAGAGTGATGACTTCTTCATCTGTTCTCAAGTCTCAATCATCTGCTATGCAGTATATTAACTCAATCTTTTTCTCAAGATTCTTCTGATGAAACTCTTCAGATTTCTCTATCACTGTCTCTTCATTAGTGAGACAGTATTATCACATCTGAATAACTCAGTTAATGAAAGAATTGTTTTCTCTCAATTATAAAAGATCTAGAATGACATTCTCATCTATAATATTAACTATGTGAAGAAGCAGACTGCTCTTCTTGAAGATTTCTTCTAAGTCTGTGATCACACACTTCACTTAAATTATATCAAAACAGTGATATTTCATTTCATCAGTAAATTTCACATAATCTGATGAATCTATCTTCTTTCAACTCTTCATTAAAGAAAAGAAATAGAATATGAAGTTAATATTTATCTCAGAGTCAAGTAAACATCTCATTAATATCTTCTCATTCAGAGTATGTGTAACGTGCGGAACCGAAGCAGTGACTAGTCAGCGGTGACACGTAGAGGTAGTTGTTTTGAGAAGCTGTATAAGTGAGCTTAACTATCTTGCTTGAATAGCGAGCTCATAGGCTACAGGGTTATTGTGAGGATATCACAGATATGATACTTAGTATACTAAGAAGATTGTATAAGATACGCAGTAACTCTTGTGTATATTCTCATAGAAGTAAAATGAATTGCTGACTTCTTTAATGAGAAGCCAGTATCTAGCTATTCTATATAGATAATAAGTGAATACTCTTCTCTCATTTCACAAGTGAGAATAGCCAGAGTGATACCTCAGCAGCATCTTATTATTAAGAAAGAGTAATCTGCTGATCTTGTATAGAAGTGAGATTCTCATATTTATCAATCAGATCTTTCTATGATATATCTGAATGATATTATAGAGCAGTTGAAAACTGGTTTAAATAGAATGAAATCATCTGCATGAAAGTGATGAGCTGTGTGAAATTATAACAGAGTCTTAGCACAGCTGAGAGTATGATAATACTCTTCTCTTTAAGAGTATAGTCTCTATATTCTCAAGATTATCAGATTAGAAATTATCTTTGTTATATAGTAATAGTTATCAACTGATTAATAGCATGTGTGCTGTGTATGATACAAAGAAATAGATGAGTTTTTCTGCTGACTATATAGATCTTTCTTTTCTCATCATCATTCAAATCAAATGTGTGATAAGTGAGTTTCTTATATATCAATTTAAAATGTGGAAAATATAGTTAATAAGTGACTTACAGATCTCTTAATATATTTCATTCTATATATGAAATTCTCTGCAAAAGTGATGTGTTTTAGAGATAAAGTTAACAGTAGTGACAGGATTTTTTGAAAAGATCTTTCTTCTTATGAAACATTTTTCTCTTCTCTCTCTCAATCACAACAGTGAGTGCATGAGAGTATTATTCTTGAAGAACAATCAAGAACTTATTCTGACATTTTCTAGTGAATAATAAACATCTTTGTGATGCGGCAGCAGCCTCTGTGACTGTCAAGAAAGTCAGATTGAAGATGAAGACAGCAGTGTCAATGAGCTGCAAGAGTACTGCTCTTATTATCACATCTTCTTCTTCTTCTGCTTCTGTAAGAAATCCCGCTCCTCGCGGATCCTTTACCTCTATTCCTATCTCTCGCGTAATCAATAGGGCTAGCAGCCCTTGGCTACACACAACTATATAGACTGGAGTTCATGAATACTATTTACAACTCAGCTTGAATGCTATTATACATTTAACCTCTATATTTTATCTTTCTACTGTGAACACTTCTAGTAGTTAACAGTACATATCATGCCAAGCTGCAAACACCTGAATAATCACCTGCAAGCACTTATTCTTACATTTCAAGCTCAGTCAGTCAGCAATCACTCATTATAACTGAAAGAACTAGAAACTCACATGCTTCAATCCTGACAAACTCTACTGCAGACACTCAGAAGCAGTCATCTGAACTATGAATAATCTCTGTGAAAGAAGTTCTGAAGAACTTATCAATCACTTACAGAACATCATTCTCTGTATCTGTGACAGAGAAACTCTTCAAACTCATAAATAAATCAATCTCAGTGAAGAACATTCTTGAGCATCTTCTACAGAATCAAGCTATTTTTCTATAAGAAATGCTTACTGTCTGCAAACACTCTTGAACTGAGTTCTTAGACATGATCTTCAGAGATATCTGTGAACTGAAAAGAAACTTTCTCAAGCTATGATCACTTAAGATCATCTATCAAATCACAATCTATAAAAGCTTTTGTGAGTTTGTATTTGAAATTGACTCACAAGCCTGACTGTGTGACATAAAAGATGAAGAAGCTGTTATCTATATAATGACAGGCCTCTATTACACTGAAGTCAAGAACTGGCTGAACTATCTAGAGAATGATCATAAGAGATTCTGATAATCTGTTCTCAAGACCTATCTAGAGAACAAGTTAAGAGACTTTACAAGCTGAATAGAGAACACCTGAACTGTGATCATCAATATTAGAAAAAGAGATGAGAAATCTGATGAAGACTACTCACAGTGCTTCATAGAATTATGACATGAATTGAGATCTGGGAAAACAGGGCCCTGAAACAAGACCTGAATGATGATATTTATAAAGAGACTGAATAAAGATATACAGAACAAGCTCATTGAGCAAGACTCTAAGCTCTTGATTCTGAAGAAACTGATGACTCTCATTCATCACTTACAGATCACTGTGAGAGCTACAGACCTGTGAAGAGCAGATCATTGACTGATCTCATAAGAGTCAGAACAACAGAGAACAGATTTGTCAGAAAAAGATGACAAGACACAGAGAGATTTGTGTCTGACTGCTGAGCAGAGAGAGAGAGCTTCATAAGCTTCTGTAAACAGAGTGTATAATAGAGAGATCAAGAAAAAGAGACTCTGCTTCATCTATTCTAAATCAGAACATCTTCATGCAAACTGTCTGAATAAATCAAAATAGAAATTTGAGGAGTTGCAGACAGAGTCAGCAACAGCCTTCTTAAGAGTCTTGAAGCTGACACCTGAATCTGTTGCTCTCTCAATGAAAATGCTTACTCATGAAGAGAGACTGCATCATGATGCTGCTGTCTCATAAGCATGAGAAGTATTGATGAACTCAGAATCCCAGGTCACTGTGATGTTTCTAAAGCTTGTGAAGTGAATGAGCTGAAAGATGAAGACTGAGAATCTGCTCTTGTAATAAGCAGAGTGTGAGAACTCAGACCTGAGAGCTGAGAGACTCATAAGAGCTATCTTTGAATTGCAAGATCTCTCTGAAATCTGAAGAAGATTTATAGAAACTGTGATTGTCACAGACATTACAGATGACATGTATTTGAGACTTATATGACTTCAAAGACATAATTTGCACATAGCTGTCTGTGAGTCAGGTTTATACTTTCAATCAGTGTTGACAGACTCACTTATGAAGATAGAAGCAGTTGATGCTGTAGAGTTGATTAGAGAAGATAAGCTCATCTATATGATGACTTTGTGAGTGTCTGAGAACCTTGCAGTCATGAAAACTGAGCTTCAGATATCAGAGAAATACTGAGATCTTACAGAGATGTTCAGCTCAGCTAAGATAGCTGAGCTTTCTTCTCACTGTAAGAAGAATCTGGCAATAGATTTGATAGAAGAGTAGAAACTTTTCTGAGAATCAATCTATAAGCTCTCTTACTACAAGACAGAGGTCTTGCAGACCTATGTGAAGAAGAATCTGAAGAATGACTTCATCTGATCTTCACAGACCTCTGCAGAAGCCTCTGTGATATTTGTGAAGAAGAAGAATAAAGATCTTAGATTGTGTGTAGACTATCATGACCTGAACTTCAAGATAACAAAGAGTCACTATTCTCTATCTCTGATTGAGAATGTAATTAACTGTCTCATAAGAGCTGTTATATTCACACAACTGAATGTGATCAATGCATATACATGACTGTGAATACAGTCTGAGAATGAATGAAAGACTGTCTTTAGAACTGCACTGAGATTGTTTGAATATCTAGTGATGTCTTTTGATCTGACTAATGTCTCTGCAGTATTTCAGTCTTTCATCAACAAAACACTTTATATATATCTGAATGTCTTCATAATAATATATCTGAATGATGTGATGATGTACTTCATGAAGAAGAAAGAATACACTGAGCATGTGTGAAGTGTGTTAAAGGTCTTAGATGAGATAGAACTGTATATTAAGCTCACAAAGTGCAACTTCAGTGTCTGTTAGATTAATTTCCTAGAATATGTAATCACTGCAGATGATATTCAGATGAAATCTTTATGAGTTGAGACTATTCTATCATGACTGAAGTCAACTAGTATTCATGAGATTCAGATCTTTCTGAGCTTTATGAATTTCTATAGACAGTTTATCTTTGTATTCATGAGAATCTTCTTGACTCTTACAGACATACTGAAGAGTGAAAATAAGAAGAAGTCATTCTGTGAACAGAGAATGAAAAGATTATTGAGAAGAGAGAACTGTAAGAACTTTCTTATCTCAGAAGCTTATAAGGTCTTTGCAAGATTAAAACAGATATTCACAGACACAGTGATACTGTTTCACTTTGATCTCTTACTCTTAATCAGATTGAAGACAGATGTCTTCTTCTTTACAATTTCAGAAATAGTCTTGCAACTACAGTCAAATGAGAACTGAGTTTCAGTAATCTTTTTCTTATAGAAGATGTAACTTATGAAGATTAACTATAGCATTTATGATTAGAAGCTTCTTATAATAGTGAAATTCTTTCATCACTGATATCACTACTTCAAGAGCCTTATAACAGTGATTACTGTTAGAACTGATCATAACAGCTTATAATAGTTTACTTCAATCAAGAAACTCTCACAGCAGCAGATTCACTGAGCTCAGAGACTGAGTGAGTTCTGGTTCAAGATAGAATATATTAAGGAAACTAAGAACTCAGCAGACAGACTCTTTCACAGATCAGACTATGTTAAGAAGATCAGAGTGATAGATACAGAGAGACTAGAGAAGACAGAAAAGCTTCACAGAATGCTCAGACTGAGTGTTATAAAGAGATTGACTGAAGAGTCTCTCAATTCTCTATGAGAGAAGAGAGAAGAGAAAGAGAAGAAGTCTGTACAACTACTCTCTATAACACTGAGAGTCAACACTCTGAAAATCTCTGCAAGAATTCTTGAAGAGAATATCTATAATCTGAAGAGTTTACAGACTTTGAGAAGCACTGTAGAAGATCTGATACAAGAAGAAACAGAGTATAAGTCTTTATAAAATCTTCTATTCAGATTGTCTGAACTGCAACTGAAGAATGAATATGCTTAGTATATTTAGAAACTGCTCATGATAGGGATTAACTCTGCAGAAATAAAGAATTGAAGAAACTTAAATAATCTCTTATAAAGAGAGGACTGAATTTATATACCTGTAAATGAGTTTCTATATATAGAACTTATTAAAAGGCATCATGACTCTTCTCTAGCAGATTATTTTACAGATACTAGAACTCATGAGTTGCTTATAAGAAAATACTTCTGACTGAAGATACAAGAACTTATGAAGAAGATAGTGAATTCTTGTACTGTTTATCAGAATTCACAGATAGTGCAGTTCAGACTATATAAAGAACTTACTTCTCTACTCATTCTGCAGAAACCTTGAAAACAGCTAGAAATGAATGTTCTTATAAGTCTTTCTGAAAGCAAGAACATATATGATGCCTGCTTTGACAGTATACTGATGATAGTGAATCACTTTATCAAGATAACACACTTTATACTCATCTACAAGAACTTGAAGTCAAAGAATTTGACTCATATCTTTGTTCATGATGTGATTCAGTTGCATGAATTATCTGCAAACATTATCTCAGATAGAGAATTAATCTTCATAGAAGAGTTCTGATCTGATCTGATAACTATACTGAAGATCTTATGAGATCTAAGTATGACTTTTCATCAACAGACAGATAATCAGATAGAATATCTGATAAGTATATTAAAACAGTATCTGTAATACTTTATCAATTACAATCAGAATAACTGAGTGTATTGATTATTACTTATGAAGTTCATATACAACAACTCAAAGCATGTCAGTACAGATAAAACTCTCTTTGAGATGCTCACTGAGACTTATCTGTGAATAATCTTGATAAACCTGTGAGAGTATACTATAGAGTGTGATAATATCTGTGAATAGACTGAGAGAATTCAGAAGATTCAGAAGAAAGCCTGTGAATTCTTGAGAAAGACTCAAGAGTATCAGAAGAGATACTATGACTTTAAGCACATTGTAAAGAGTTTTAAGAAAGATGATAGAGTCTGACTGAGTCTAGAAAACATTATTATGTGAAGATTTAGTAAGAAGCTGAATCTCTTGCAGACAGAGTCTTGTAAGATTATGAAGAAAATTAGCTTATAGTTCTACAGATTGAAACTGTTATCTGAGTTGTAGATATATAATGTTTTTCATATCTCTTTACTTCATAAATATAAGAAATTCTCAGAAGAGAACTCTGTGACTCATCACTCTGTTCATAAAGCATTAGAGAGTGAAAGAGAATATCAGATCAAAGAAATTATTAACTCAGAGAAGTGAGATTATGAGCTCTGATTCAAGGTTCAGTGACAAGAATATTCTGATAAGATAAATGAGTTTACTTAAGAATTATCTGAGCAGATAAGATATCTGTAGAAGCTGAGACATAACTTTCATACTGTGAATTCTGATAAGTCAGAATAATGTGATCTTCACTAAGAATCTGATTGTGATAAAGATATTAACACTGTTATTTGTGAATTCTAGTCTATAAGATAATAAGTTTCTACTGAGATGAACAGTCTGCAGTGTATGCAAGAGAAGAAGAAAACATATTCTCATTAAGCTAAAAAACAAGAAAATAAACAGAACTGTGAATACAATTTAGAGACTAATAAAGAAAAAATAAAGAAAATCTACACTTATATCATCAACATCTGCAACACTCAATCTCCTCACAACTATCAATTTTCTTCTTTAAAGAAGTAGAGAGTATTATATCTGTGATACAGACAATTATTGCATTTGATGTGAAGGCTGTCAGAAATGCACAGACTTCAGAGAAGCTGAACATCAGAGCACATACAGTTGCAGCAGAACCTTGAAGACTGATTATCTGTGTGTGTGATCAGATATCTCTTACAAAGCTATGTTCACTCTCTCAGTTGTGCTGGAGTATTCAGCCTGAAAACAATGAGAATGTGAAGAGAGAGCTCATCTATTCAGATCAACTCTCATCATGAATTCATAGCATTTACATTGCCTTGATTACCTGGATTTTGCAGGTACCTGAAGACTCATCTTTCATTGATAATGAGATTGTGAAAATGCACTGTGATGTGAGAACTATTGATAGAGAATCTAGACATATTTACATATATCTGATCAGAGATTGTGCAGGCAGAAAGAGAGTGATTGTAGGCCTGTGAGACTGCAGGAGACACTGACAACACTGAGAGCTTTATAAAAACTATCAGCTAGAGTCTGTAAGAAATTACTTGTGAGAAGACTTATAGCAAAGAGAGAGACTGCACTGCTTGAAGTCAGAGATTGATCTGAGAAAGGCAGAGAGTTGACCGCTGGCCTGAAGATTGAATACAGTGGCAGAGCTGAGAGAAGTGAAGACACAGTCATGAGCAGCAGTGTCTCTGCTTCATCAGCCAGTAAAAAGTGATCAGAGGAGTTGCAGAGACACTCATGAGAAGCTCAGCAGCAATCAGACATTATTTATAAAGAGATTGAAACTGAAAAAAATTTTTATTCTTGAGAAGTTCTTAAATTAACATGCAGACACTGTCAGAAACACTCTCTCTCTATCATCTGAGTGAAAACACTTTGCAGATGAATAAGAATACTCACAGTTTATAAGAATAAAAGCTGTTACAGAAAAAGAGAAAAGAAGATGAGGTTTCACAGATAGATCTGAAATATTTATACTACTCTAGAGAGATTTGCTTACACTGTGAATGATCTCATAGAACAGCTAGATCACTCTAGTAAATAAGAGTGATTATGAATCACAGATCTGAATCTTTCTATGTGACTATAAAGAGTGATTACAGACTGTGAACATCTTGATTCTACAATTCTACAGAGTTGATGAAAGAATGAAAAATTCCTCACAATTCTACAGTGTCAAAGAGCAATGATTTGCAAGAATGAGTGAAAGATCAACTCATGAATATTTCTCTTTGATAAGAGTGATCTCATAAAGAGTGATTCATCTGTGAGATGAATCTGTGTAATAATCACACAAGAATCTTGTGAAAATGATTGAGAGTCAACTGAAACTCTTCTGTATGAAAGATGTGAGATGAATCTGTATGATAGTCAGAGAAGAATCTGTAGGTCATAAAGAATCTCATGAAATAAGAAACTGAGTGACAGACTCTTTTCTCTTTATAATAATAAGGGATTTTTCCTCACTGAGGTTTTTTTATAGATGTGAAGGATTTTTAGTGAGTATCACTGCAGTGCTGAGCTGACTATGAAGTCACTCAGTGAAAGGCTTCACAGATGAAGCCTTAGAGAGAGAGAAGTATGTAAGAAATCTCACTTCTTGTAGATTCTTTATCTCTATTCCTATCTCTCACATAACTAATAGAGCTAGTGGCCCTTGACTACACACAACTATATAGACTGAAGTTCGCGAATACTATTCACAACTCAGCTTGAATGCTATTATACATTTAATTTCTACATTTTATCTTTCTACCATGAACACTTCTAGTAGTTAACAGTACATATCACGCCAAGCTGCAAACACCTGAATAATCGCCTGCGAGCACTTATTCTTACAGCTTCTTTTACAGCTGCAGCAGTAGTCACTGTGCCTTGCAGTGAGGTGTTATCTCTTCTATCAGTCAGTTTGTTCATATTCAGTCTGTCTCTCATCTTTCTCACTGTTATTGTGATATCATTCTCTCTCTCAGTTAATACAGTGATATATGACTCTATGTGATCATTCAGAGAGAAACCTGAAAAGAGCTTGATTTCAGAAACAGTGACTCTGAGAAGCTCAATCTGTAGTTTCTCTTCTATGGCATATCTGAGCTCTGCTTGAAATACTGCTAAGTTAAGTCTGCAGAGTTCTGTGATTTCTTTATCTTCTCTCTGTGAGAAGGCTCTGATGCAGTCTCTGACTGATATTACTACTTGTCTACACTGTATTAAGCAGCTGAAGAAGAGAGAGATTTTATATATTTATCTCTTCTCTCACTTCTGTTATTTCTATTATATCTGTAACAACAACTTCTGTCTCTCTGTAAGTATTATTTCATAGAAAGACATCATATCAGTTCTGATAAGAAGTCTAGATACTCAAGCAGTACAGAGTGAGAGTCTCAGAGCTTTAAGTATTAACAGATTCTATCAAGACTGAGAAGATTCTTCTTATTTATCTGCAAAAGAAGATGAAAGCATGAATCTTTAAGATGAAAAAACACCTCAGAATGACTAATCTTAAGAAGAGATCAGCTGATATCACTGTTGAAAGTATTACAGAGATTAATCACTGATTAAAGAGAATCTTACTTCAGTTAAAGCAGATAACTGAGATGCTTTATAAGTTAATAAGTTAATACTTTCAGTATCTCTTATACTCTTCTATAGTATACTTCTCTGCAGTACTGCAGTACTAACTTCTCAGCAGATAAAGATGCTAATACTGAAGACTTCAACAGTGAAGAATGAGTTTGATAAGAGTGTGATTATTGATAAGTAGACTCTGATCTCTCTTTTTACTTTTTCAGTGAGCTGCAGCTCTATTAGAATAGCAGCAGTTCATGAGTTAATAATATTAATCTTTTTATTAGTTTTCAATATTTCTTTTCTCTAACTGCTTCAGGAATTTTATACTTGTGTAGTCTCATTAAACTTCTAAAAACTCTTTAAGAGAAAATAGAAGAAGAGTGCTACAGAGTCTACAAGACACTGACTCATCACTGTGAGATTATCTCTAAAAAAATTCTTTGAGAAAAATGAGAAGTCTCAAGCAGTATTTCTTATTCAATATCTCTGATATGTAACAGAACAGTCTCTACTAGCTGTCTTATAGATTGCAATCTCTTTCTCAGCATTTTTCAAATACTCAAGCAGTTCTTATAAATTCTCTGACAATGAATAATCTTCTCATTTAACAAGATATTGAAGCTTGTTATAATGTATTCACTTGTTCAATATTTCCTTCACAAGATATTCAGTATTATTCTCAATCTCAATGTTATTCAGCTGAGACAGCTTCACTTCAGAGCATTGCTTATAGAGCTTCAAATAGAAAATGTGAAAAACAGAATAAATTGATTTCAATTCTGTGAGTAATTTTAACTTATATGTCTGCTTACTCATCACTCTTATTACTGAAAAAGATTCTAGCTACTACTCACTGAGCTTCTTACACAGTCTCATTGTCTTGATATTCTTTACTGAAAGTAATACTTGATTCTCTATTAAGAACTTTATCAGAAGATATTTTCAATTATAGTATTTTATCTATCACTTCTGAGTATGATGAATGCTTTTCATCATCTTCTTATGAATTTTGTTCAAAAGTTTCAATCTCACTTTTACTTCTAGCACTGAGAGATACTCTGTTCTCTGTATTTATTTAACATTCTGACTGTCTATTCTCTTCTTTGAAATGTTATCTGTGACATCACTGAGTAATAAAGAATTATATTCATAATAAGCATAGAAAGAAGATATCTTTAAGGTTGCATTCTTTACATTGTTATATATGAATTCAGTGATCAGAAGGTGTTTGAGTCAATCATTCTGATAATATAAATAGAACACTTGAAGATGCTGTTCTAGTGTCTGATTCTGGTATTCAGTCTGACTATCAGTCTGTGAATGAAAAGCAGTACTGAGAAGACATCTTATTATAAGATGATAGTAAAAAGCTGACCAGTACTTGCTGATGAAGAGGAATTCTCAATCTGTTATCAACAATTTCAGAACACTGTGGTTCGGAAGAACGTACGACCGTCGGATAATAACGCGGCCGCTTCCGAACTACTAGCGTATGCGGCTGCTTCTGAACTACTAGTGTACGCGTACGAGTGTAAAGGGGCCATAGTGTACACTAATTAATTTAGTGTATGAGATTACAATATAAGAAGCCGGTGTATGCCTGTAATTGTATGCTGACTTAAGCAATCTTTGAATCACATCTGATAGCATGTCTAAAAATCAGTGAGAAGCACAGGCTTCTCCAGGGTGTGATAATTTCATCTACAAAGTGATTTATAGTTATCATGCCAGTGTGGTCCTAGAATGCCTCAAAAGATAGTGTATGAAGAACAGTGAGTGAAAGAGCATTTGATTGATGCTACTGCTTCACTTGTTGAGAAAAAACTCCATACTCAGGTGAATGCCATGTATGCAAATAGATGAGATGTGAGAAAAGAAATGAAAGTAATGAATCAGATTCAAAGAAGACTGCTCTTCACTCAAAGAGATAAAAGAGAAGAGTGGCTATCACTGAAGTCATACAATAATAACAGAAATCATATAATAATATAGTGATAGAATGATATACTGATATAACAACACAGTGATATAATGATAGATATTGTATAATTAATAAGAAATCACTGAAATAAATATCTTCTCTAGTTAATACAAATAACACTCTTCTCTGCTATCTGAACTGAAAGATATGCAGAACCTCTCAGAGAATTTACTCAAAGTAGTAAGAAAAGCAGCTGAAATCACTGAACTGAAATCAAAGCTCTGTATGTGTACAAGAATTCTAAATGAAATTGAGATCTTGTGTACACAGTGACAGACTGAGATGAAAGTTAAATAACAATTGACATTCACTGCAGATTAAGCATTCACTATAAAGAGCTTCATCAACACAATCATCATCATCAATAAGAATAGAGAAAATCAGATCTTAGATCTGCAGTGAGAGATTGAATGTTTATATAGATAGATAACTATACTGAATCTGAAGATCTCATTATAATTATTCATAATCTCTTCAGAAGTGTACACATCATCAGAGATCACTGCACAGAATGAGAATTCAAGTATGAAATATATTAAGTCAGAAGATCTGCTGAAGTTATTAAGCTTCAATGATAACTGAAAAAATAATACTGTAATCAGCTGACTAAGTCAGATGCAATCATATTATCAGATTGAATGTAAACTCACAGATAGATAGTTAATGAAATTTTAACAAGTCTTAAGATCTACTGTGTTTCTACATAGAAAAGTGAAGTCATTATAAATAACTAATAAAAAGATAAATCTCACAGATCTGAAGTAATATTCATTCTCATGAATATGAAATAAGTTTTTCAAATGAATCTTGCATAACTTCAAGAAAGTGAATATATAAGATAAGTGTTACAAACACTTCACTGAGTGTAGATAAGTGAATAATCTTATATCATACTTCACACACTTCAGCTTACACTATCTTGTATTGAATGAAGAGCTTTCAATATCTTTCTATTTACAGATCTTCATTCATAGTCTTACACCTGAGTTGAGAGTGAAATAAAAATGCTTAATCTTATAATCAGACACAGTGAAAGAAGCATACAACATTCTCATTATACAGAAATAAGTGAGTCAATTGTGATAGAAAATACTGCAATCAAGTATGTCTCAGTGAAGAATGAATAATCAGACTTCTATAATACAAGTCACACACTCAGACACAATGAATCTAGATCTGAATGCTATTATTAAAGCACTGAATCCTCTGAAAAAGAGATTCTCTGAGTGAAAACCTTGATATTATAAGCATTGAGCTTGCTTTAACTGCAGATACTAAAATCATGATGCAAAAGATTGCACTCAGTGTGTACAGTCAAGAGAAGTAAGAAAGTCAAAAAACTAGCAGAATCAGTGAGCTCAGAGACACTCACTGATATTCTATGAAAAGTCTTCAAAGTGAAAGAGATACTCATGTTAGATGATTCTCTGAATTCTGTGAATATCAAGAGAAAGCAGGCTTCTGACTGAGATGCAGACAAGAATGAAGTGAATGCTCATCTCAATGTCTTGAGACCTGAAATGTTAATGTATAAGAGACACTTGAGTAAGAATTGAGAGATGACTGTAAAAGTGTTAGCAGACACAGAAGCTTCTATGCAATATATTGATAATTATATAATCTGAAGATTGAAAGAGATCTGTCAGATGAAGAATCTCTGATGTATAAGATTATCTAATAACTGATATTTAATATCATCTACAAGAGTAAGAGTTCTCTTGTACTTCAGAGAATGATCTTGCTATATTTGAGTGTGAGAGCTGCAGAATGTGAAATATAATCTTATTCTCAAACTCAATTGATTTCAAAGATTCAATCTGCAGATTCAATAACATACATGTCATATACAGTTGACTGATAGAAAGAAAATGGTTCATACAATTCTATCAACTGATATGAGAAGAATATTTCACATCTCTGATATAAAAGAATTAAATCTGCTTACACATCAACAAGTAAAGAGAATAATTCACAAGACCTCATTTAAAAGCATTCTGTATATTATACAGGACTCAGAAGTGAAGGAAATCAAGATAAAGAATATGTGAGAGGATAAGTATATGAAGAAGCTTCTGAAGAAGCATAGAAAGATCTTTTAAATAGATCTTTTATCAGAATTGCTGCTGGAACAAGAATTCATACATGAGATTGACATGAGAGACACAAAACCAGTTAACCAGAATGTATACTCTCTGTCACAAATGCATCTCAAAGAACAGAAGTGTCAGATCACAGACCTTCTAGAACATGATCTCATACAATTCTCATCAAGTATGTGAGGCTTTCCAGTTCTATTCATGAAAAAGACAGGTGAAGAGTGACAGATGTGTATCAATTATCAAGTACTCAACAAGCTTATGATCAAGAATAAATATTCACTGTCACAGATTCAACAACAGTTGAATATGATTGAAAATGTCTGATATCTATTAAAGATCAATCTTCTCTCAGAATACTGATAGATTTATGTAGATGAACTGTCAGTTCTGCAAACCACATTTAATATATAATGAGAGAAGTTCAAATTCCTAGCAATGTCATTCAGTCTGATAAATGCATTCATCATCTTTCAAATGATAATGAATATGATTCTTTATAAACAGAATGAAACCTTATGTCTTGTATATCTTGATAACATTCTAGTTTTTTCAAACTCATATGATGAACATCTGAAGCATCTCAATGAAGTGCTTATAACTCTGACAGAGTATAAGCTCTATATTAAATCAATCAAGTGTGTGTTTGAAATAGAAGAGTTGAAGTTCATGAGACATGTAGTAAGTGATGACTGTATACATCTCATTCTGAAGAAATTGAATATCATAGTGAATTGACTGTGACTGAGAAATGTACATCATGTACAACAGTTTCTTGAGTTAGTCTCATACTATTACAGATTTATCAAGAATTTCACATGAATATCTGCATCACTCTCAGATCTCTTAAGAGAAATGAATACAAATCTGCAAAAGAAGAAGTTTTGTTCAATCATCTGAAATACTGTGTATAAAGAGGCTTTTCTCACACTGAGAGAATATGTAACAACATCTTCAGTACTTATTCAATCAGATTATAATAAATCTTTCTACATTGAGATGAACACATCTGAATGAGCTATCAGAGACACTCTTCTACAGATGAGCAAGAACAGCAAGCTGTACTCAGTGATATATAATAGTAGAAAACTATCAGACGCTGAGCTCAATTACTCAGTGTATGAAAAGAAATTGCTAGTAATTAAGCACACACTGATGTTGTGATTCAAAGGTTGCTTAAGCCAGCGTACGATTACAGGCGTACGCCGGCTTCTTATATTGTAATCTCGTACACTAAATTAATTAGTGTACACTATGGCCTCTTTACACTCGTACGTGTACACTAGTAGTTCGGAAGCGGCCGCATTATTATCTGACAGTTGTACATTCTTCCAAACCACATCCTCCCCCACCAGATTCAGTCACGCTCACATGACCATGCTGTACACCCTAGCTTCATGCAGATTAGCTTGCCACTAGTGTCTCACAATTGTGTGACCTATCTCTAATTCAGCTAGTGTTCTGTGTATGCTCTTACAAAGAAACTTCCACTATATTACATCACTCATTCACTAACTTTTCTCATTCTTCAATCATCTTCTTCATCATTATCATCATTGAATGTCACTATCTCATTCAAGATTCCTACTTCTTCTTCTGTTCAACTCTTTTCATCTGTTCATCTATCACATTGTATGCATCTCTGACAATGGCTCTCTGTTCTCACAACAAGCATCATCATAGTGCTCATACTGGGCAGTTTGTTAGCAGTAAGTATAACATGTTGTGAAATGTGATCAGAACTTGTTTATCTTCTAATGATCACCAGAATAATGTATTATCATGAATGATGACACATCTTCTTATATGCTCTTGACTGTTTCTCTTCTCAGCAGGTTCCTGATCATGTTTTCTGGCATGATTTTATATGAACACAGATGCTGATATGTTTGTTTTTATTTGTGTAGAATCATCACATGTTGACAGATCCGCATCTGCTGATGATAGTGAACTCAATGTTGAATCATTGGTCAAGAACTTGAAGGACATGATAATGAAGGAATTGCCTGTGTCATGTGTGACTGAGTCTCCTGCATCCTCCTCTCTCCCTGTTCCCGTGACCCTCACTCCTGTCACTCCTGATTTTGCTGCCTCTGCTTTTGTTATCAGCTCTTCCTGATTCAAGGAGATGTTGCATAGGCTTAATGAATCATGTCTCTCAGTGTGTACACTCCCGCCCTTCTTGCCAACTCCCAGAATAATTTATTGTATGAAGACTGTGTATGACATGACTATCTGAAGCTCAGTTGCAGATGCTGATTATTATGTTTGTTTTAAATATTCATGATGAGACAATTGTTCATTCATATCAGAGAATCACTTCCTTTCTCAACAGTGTTAAGATTGTAAGTCTTTTTCTTTTCATCTTTTTGATCTGACACTGATTTTCTTGTTCTTAGGGAAAATTGTTATGAGTTTTGCTGTGCATGAAGTCATGACATTCACAGATATCAAGAAGCTTTTTACAACTGTAAAGTTCAACATTGTGAGAATATCTGCTCTGATGAATTTCTTCAGAATGATAGATCTGTATCAGCCTATTCTCTGATATCTGTCATCTGACTTCATGGTGCAGGCAAAAGATATCTGTGTTTTCAGAAACAGGAATGCAGATGTTGTACTCTTTTACACCTGCGGGTGTGAGGCTTGTACACCTTGTCTGAGGTGTCATCATGGGAATGAGCTGTTTGCACACTGCATTCTGCTTCCTGCATTCTTCTGTGTCTCTCTCTCTCTTTCTGAGGAGCCTCATGCGTGTTGCAATTGCACATACAACTCTAAGACTAGTGGGTGTTCATTCAGTAACTGTTCCCACCCCTGATTTTGCAATTTTCAGATGCTAACAATGGTTCTTAGTTGCTCCGGTGTCAGAGGCCATTCTGATCAAAGATGATAATGCTGCTGAGACTACCCCCTCCCACTTCTAAGCTTCTTCTGTTACTTCCTCTCTCTCTCCCTCCCCTGCGGGGAAGGTTGTGCGCACACCGGGTCATAAGTGTTTGGCCCCGGGTGGCTCCTGCTGTTGTTCATCTGGTCCTGCACCTCCTCCTCCTTCTGTTTCTTTCATCTCTGTCCCCCCTGCCCTGGCTCCTGGTCCTGCAGGTCCCATGCTCTTCTTCAATTTCTCTACATGTATGCATGCACATTCCTATATTGGCATTCCAGCCAATCTTGTGATAAATGACATTAATGTTGTACACAGAGTGGTAGAGGAATCAGAGACATGCATGATGTTGTTGTGAGAGCAGCTTGCAGCCCTTGAATCCCTCGCGGACCTTGAGTTTTGAGATTTCCTTTGTTTTTGGCGTTTTTCAGGTGTTGTGGTGTTGGAAATAGATTAAATGTGTGATGTATGAAAATGAATGAAGTATGTATGATAACATTTATCTTTTTGCAGCTGACTCTTACAGTTGATGATCAATTCATTATTCTCTTTTCTTTTTCTTACACTTTTTCTTTATCTGCTAGTCACTACTCTTATATGACCTCTATATAATACAGCATTCAATGACTAGGTTTGACAGCTTTCATCTTTGTGATTCTGTCTTGCATATTATACTGTCTCTCTTCACCTGCTCAGATCACTACAGTGAACAGCTCATCAAAACTAACCTCACCTGATCTCTGAGTGTCCTCAGAGGTCAAGATGGCTTAGTCTCATATGTCTGTAGATGTTTCAGATAGTTTGTTCTCTGTGATCTCCATGATTGAACTGGTGTAAACAGTTGAATTCAACTCTGAATTTCTTTTTCTTCTGTGACCTGATTCATGTATAAGTCTGCTGCTTTGAGACTGCTTTTTACTGTGTTGCATCTACTGTCTGCAGCATGTTATTGTACAGCTGACTACAGTCTCATCACTTATTGAAGTATGATGTTTATCTGATTTCTTCATTTCTTCTCATTCTTTCCTTATAATTGTGAAAAGATTGAAATAAGTGAGATTATCTGGTTTGTAAGTGTCTATGATTTCTCTTACTTTGTGAGGCTTTTCAATTGTAAGTCTCTTCTTTTTCAATGCTGATGATAGTGCTGCAGATGATTATAATCTGCTCAGGTCTTGCATCTTTGCTTTCACAAGTTATGAATCATTGATTAAGTTGTGTAAGACTCATCTCTCTGATTCCTTCAATGTGTATGTTTTCAGAGAATATGATTTGAGTATCTTATATGACTTAAATCATCTAGATTGAAACTTCTCAGAACTCTCATTATATACAAGAACTCATGTTCTCATCTTGAGACTCAATTCCTTAACAAGTGAGTCTCATATTCTTTTCAATTGAATTGCTCAGTTCAGGAGTAACTTGTTAGCTTTTACACATGCATGACTGATCTTCTTCAATCTTGGTTCCGCGTCTGTGACTGTTGCATCTGCAACTGCTACTGCTGTTTCTGCTGTGTCTGCAACTGCTGTTTCTGCTGTGTCTGCAACTGCTCTCTCCCCCACCTTTTCTGAAGCATTCTTCAGAATGTGTGAATGCAATTCATACAACAGGTAGAATGATGAATACTTGAAGACTGCATGCTGTTGAATCTGTGTGGTCAATAGCGCCTGCCCGAGATATTCATTTCATAGTCTTGTAGACTTGTTCACTAGATATTTCATCAGCATGTTGCTCAAGATTTCATTCAAGTGTTTCATCTTTCTGTTCATTCACAGATGATATGATGTTGTTCTACAATGTCTTGTCTGCAACTGGTCTACAAAATGCCTCACTGCTTCTTCTATGAGGTTCACACTGTTATCAGTTAGAATCTCACGCGGCATTTCATAGTTGATATAGATCTCATTATGTAGAAACTTTGTCATCACCTTCTCTGTTATCTCTGAAACTGCTTTTACAACTGGCCAGCCAGTAGTGTAATCAATAGCAGTGATTATTCATCAATTTCCATTTGATGTTCACAGTAATATGTCTATGAGGTTCATCTCTCATTGTTTGAATGATTGTATCATACACTCTATCTGATGTTATACTTTCTCACATTCTAACCCTTTCTTAGATTCTTTCGCGACCTGGCAATTCAGGCACTCATGAGTGTACACCTGAATGTCCTCAGTCATGCTTGGCCAGTATGCTCTTGATTTGAGTACACTCATGAGTTCAGGGCTTTCTAAGTGACTGAATTTCTTGTGCATGCAAGTCATCAAGTCGCGTCTAAATGAAGGTTCTAGATAGGGAGCTTCTGCATATTCTAGATCGCGGTAAAGCACAACATTATTTTCATTTCTCAATTTTCTCAGCTTGAAGTTTGAAAGCATCTCTTCTACTACTCTTGTGAGGCGCTTGTTATCTGACATCTTGCCATTCTTCAAGTGAGAGATCATGGTGTTCACTCATTCTGATTTCTTGCATTCTCTCAGTGCATTTAACATAAATGTCCCTTGTGCCTGATTTGCAGAACCCTCACTCATGAAATCAGGTCTGTGACTGATTGCATTCAGCATCACTGCATCTGATCCCTTTCAGTATTTGATATGAAGATTATACACTTGAAACTCTGAGATTCAATGTGCTAAGTGTTTGAAAGATTTTATTATTGATTGTAGATAGATGAGGCTTTCATGATCTGTGATCACTGTTGTTATATGCCTGTTGTCAATATATCTATCTCACAATGCCAGCACATGCTTGATCACTAGTAATTTCTTTTCATACACTGAGTAATTGAGCTCGGTGTCTGATAGTTTTCTATCATCATACATCACTGAGTGCAGCTTGCTGTCCTTGCTCATCTGTAGAAGAGCACCTCTAATAGCTTATTCAGATGTGTCTGTCTCAATGTAGAAAGGTTTATTACAATCTGATTGAATAAGCACTGAGAATGTTATTACATGTTCTCTCAGTGTGAGAAAAGCCTCTTCACACACAGTATTTCAGATGATTGAATGAAACTTCTTCTTTCACAGATTTGCATTCATTTCTCTTAAGAGATCTGAGAGTGGTGCAGATATTCATGTGAAATCCTTGATAAATCTGTGATAATATGAGACCAACTCAAGGAACTGTTGTACATGATGTATGTTTCTCAGCTATGATCAATTTGCTATGATATTCAATTTCTTCAAGATAAGGTGTATACAGTCATCACTCACTACATGTCTCATGAACTCCAACTCTTTCATTTCAAACACACACTTGATTGATTTGATGTAGAGCTTATACTCTGTCAGAGTTGTAAGCACTTCATCAAGATGCTTCAGATGTTTATTGTATGAGTTTGAAAAGACTAGAATGTCATTGAGATATATAAGATATGAGGTTTCATTCTGTTTATGAAGAATTGTATTCATCATTGTTTGAAAGATAGCAGGTGCATTTGTCAGACTGAATGACATTGCTAGGAATTCAAACTTTTCTCATTGCATATTAAACACAGTTCACAGAACTGACAGTTTGTCTACACAGATCTGTCAGTATTCTGAGAGAAGATCAATCTTTGATAGATATCAGATGTTTCTGACTGTATTCAACTGTTGTTGAATCTGTGGCAGTGAATATTCATTCTTGATTATAAGCTTGTTAAGTGCTTGATAATTAATACACATCTGCCACTTCTCACCCGCCTTTTTCATAAATAGAACTGGAAAGCCTCACATGCTTGATGAGGATTGTATAAGATCATGTTCTAGAAGGTCTGTGATCTGATGCTTCTGTTCTTTGAGATACATTTGTGACAGAGAATATACATTCTGATTGACTGGTTTTGCATTCCCTGTGTCAATCTCATATACAAATCCTTGTTTCAGCAGCAATTTCAGTGAAAGATCTGTTCAGAAGATCTTTTCATGCTTCTTCAGAAGCTTCTTCATACACTTTTCCTCCTGCATATTCTTTATCTTGATTTTCTTCACTTCCAGGTCCTGTATGACATACAGAATGCTTTCAGATGAGGTCTTGTGAATCATTCTCTTTGTTTGTTAATATGTAAGCAGATTTAACCCTTCTATATCAGAGGTGTGGAATGTTCTTCTCATATCAGTTAGTAGAATTGTATGAACCATTTTCTTCCTATCAGTCAACTGCATATGACATGTACATCATTGAATCTGTGAGTTGAATCTTTGAAACTAATCAAGTCTGAGAATAAGGTTGTATTTCACATTCTGCAGCTCTCATGCCTAAATATAGCAAGATCATTCTCTGAAGTGCAAGGGAACTCTTACTCTTGCAGATGATATCAAATATTAATTATCAGATAATCTTATGTGTCAGAGATTCTTCACTCAGCAGACCTCTTTCAATCTTCAGATTATATAATTATCAATATATTGTATCAAAGCTTCTGTGTCTGCTAACACTTTTGCAGCCATCTCTCAATTCTTATTCAAGTGCCTCTTATACATTAACATTTCAGGCCTCAAGGCATTGAGATGAGTGTTCACTTCATCCTCGCTCACATCTCAGTCAGAAGCCTGCTTCTTCTTTGCATTCACAGAATTCAGAGAGTTATCTAACACAGGCATCTCTTTCACTTTGAAGACTTTTCATAGAATATCAGTGAGTATCTCTGAGCTCACTGATTCTGCTAGTTTTTTGACTGTGCATGCTGAGTGCAATCTTTTGCATCATGATTTTGATGTCTGCAGTTGAAACAAGCTCAATGCTTATAACATCAAGATTTCCACTCAGAGAATCTCTTTTTTGAGGGATTCAGTGCTTTAGCAATAGCATTCAGATCTAGATTCATTATGTCTGAGTGTATAGCTTGTGTTATAGAAGTCTGATTATCTGTTCTTCACTGAGATATACTTAATTGCAGTATTTTCTGTTGCAATTGACTCACTTGTTCCTGTATGATAAGAATGTTGTATGCTTCTTTCACTGTGCTTGGCTGTGAGGTTAAGCATTTTCACTTCACTCTCAACTCAGGTGTAAGATCATGAATGAAGATCTGTAAACAGAAAGATGTTGAAAGCTTTTCATTCAACATAAGATAGTGTAAGCTGAAGTGTGTGAAGTATAATGTAAGATTACTCACTTATCTACACTCAGTGAAGTGTTTATAATGCTTGTTTCATATATTCACTTTCTCAAAGTTGTGCAAGATTCACTTGGAAAACTCATTCCATGTTCATGAGAATGAATATCACTTCAGGTCTGCAAGATTCATCTTTTCATCAGTCATTTATAATGACTTCACTTTTTCACATAGAAACACAGCAGATCTTAAGACTTGTTGAAATTTTATTAACTGTCTGTCTGTGAGTTCATGTTCAATTCAATAATAGAATTGCATCTGACTTAGCCAGCTGATTGCAGCATCATTTTTTCAGTCATCATTGAAGCTTGATGACTTCAGCAGATCTTCTGACTTGATGTATTTCATGCTCAGATTCTCATCCTGCACAGTGGTCTCTGATGATGTGTACACTCCTGAAGAGGTTGTGAACAATTGTGGTGAGACCTTCAGGTTCAGTGTAGTCACCTGTCTGTGTAAACATTCAATCTTCTGCTGCAGGCCTAAGATCTGGTTTTCTCTATTCTTATTGATGGTGGTGATTGCATCGGTGAAGCTCTTCATAGTGAATGCTTGATTCACAGTGAATGCCAATTGTTGTTTGACTTCCATCTCAGCCTGTCACTGTGTATGCAAGGCCTCAATCTCATTTAGAATCCTTGTATGTGTACAAAGCTTCAATTCTGGTTCAGCAGTCTCAGCTGCTTTTCTTACTGCTTTGAGTAAACCCTCTGAGAGGTTCTGCATATCTTCCAGTTCAGGTAGCAGAGAAGAGTGTTGTTCATATCAGCTAGGGAAGATATTCATCTCAGTGGTTTCTCATTGATTGTACAATGTCTATTGTTATATCACTATATCACTGTATCATTATATCACTATACCATTCTATTGCTATATTGTTATATGATTTCTGTTATCATTGTACAACTCTGGTGATGGCCACCCTCTTCTTTTATTCTTCTTTTGAGTAGGGAGTGAACTCCTTTGAATCTGGTTCACTGCTCTCATTCCTTTTCTCACACCTCATCTGTTCGCATATGTGGCATTTGCCTGGGTGTGGAGTTTTCTCTTAACAAGTGAAGCAGCAGCATCAATTGAATGCTCTTCTGCTCACTGCTCTTCATACACTATCTTTTGAGACATTCTAGAACCACACTGGCATGATAACTATGAATCACTTTGTAGGTGGAATTATCATGCTCTGGAGGAGCCTGTGCTTCTCACCGGTTTTTAGACATGCTACCAGATGTGATTCAAAGGTTGCTTAAGCCAGTGTATGATTACAGATGTACGCTGGCTTCTTATATTGTAATCTCATACACTAAATTAATTAGCATACGCTATGGCCCCTTTACACTCATACGTGTACACTAGTAGTTCGGAAGCGGCCGCGTTATTATCCGACAGTCGTACGTTCTTCCGAACCACAATGTTATGAGATAGATATATCAACAATGAGCATATAACAACAGTGATCACAGATCACAAAAGCCTCATCTATCTATAATTAATAACAAAATCTTTCAAATGCTTAGTACATTGAATCTCAGAGTTTCAAGTGTACAATCTTCATATTAAATACTGAAAGAGATCAGACACAGTAATATCTGATATAATCAGTCACAGATCTGATTTCATGAGTAAGAGTTCTGTGAATCAGGCATAAGAGATATTCACATTAAACATACTGAGAGAATGCAAGAAATCAGAATGAGTGAATACTATGATCTCTTACTTGAAGAATGACAAGGTGTCAGATGATAAGCATCTCATGAAAGTAGTAGAAGAGATGCTTTCAAACTTCAAGCTGAGAAAATTGAAAAACAACATTGTGCTTTATCACAATCTAGAATACACAGAAGCTCTCTATCTAGAATCTTCATTTCAATGTGACTTAGTGACTCACATGCACAAGGAATTCAGTCACTTAGAAAGCTCTGAACTTATAAATGTACTTAAACTAAGAGTGTACTGATCAAGTATGATTAAGAACATTCAGATATACACTCACAAGTGCCTGAATTGCCAGATTGTAAAAGAATCTAAGAAAGGATTAGAATATGAGAAAGTATAACATCAGATGAAGTGTACAATACAACTGTTTAAACAATGAGAGATGAATCTCATAGACATATTACTGCAAACATTAAATGAAAATTGATGAATAATTACTGCTATTGACTACACTACTGACTGATCAGTTGTGAAAGCAGTTTCAGAGATGATGAAGAAGATGATGATAAAGTTTCTACATAATGAGATCTATATCAACTATGAAATGCTGTGTGAGATTCTAACTGATAACAGTGTGAATCTCATAGAAGAAGCAGTGAGGCATTTCATGAGTCAGTTACAGACAAGACATTGTAGAACAATGTCATATCATCTGCAGATAAATGAGAAGATGAAACACTTGAATGAAATCTTAGACAACATGCTGATGAAATATCTAGTGAGCAAGCCTACAAGATTATAGAATGAATATCTCAGTCAGATGCTATTAGTCACACGGATTCAACAGCATGCAGTCTTCAAGTGTTCATCATTCTACCTGTTGTATGAATTGCATCCGCGCATCTCAGAGAATGCTTTGAAAAAGGTGGAGAAGGAAACAGCAGTTGCAGATGCAGCAGAAACAGCAGTTGCAGACACAGCAGAAACAGCAGTTGCAGACACAACAGTTGCAGACATGAAATCAAGATTGAAAGAGATCAGCCACACATGTACAAAAGCTAACAAGTTACTCCTGAACTAAGCAATTCAATTGAAAAGAATATGAGACTCACTTGTTAAGAAATCAAGTCTCAAGATAAGAATATAAGTTCTTATACACAATGAGAGTTCTGAGAAGTTCCAACCTAGATGATTTGAGTCATATAAAATACTCAAATCACATTCTCTGAGAATATACACATTGAAAGAATCAGAGAGACAGATCTTATACAACTTAATCAATAATTCATGACTTATGAAAGCAAAAATATAAAACTTAAGTGAATTATAATTATCTGCAGCACTATTATCAGCATTGAAAAAGAAGAAGCTTACAATTGAAAAGTCTTATAAAGTAAGAGAAATCATAGATACTTACAAATCAGATGATCTCACTTATTCTGATCTTTTCACAATTATAAGAAAAGAATGAGAAGAAATGAAGAAATCAGATGAATGTCATACTTTAATAAGTGATGAGACTGTAGCCAGTTGTACAATAACACACTGCAGACAGTAAGTGCAATGTGATAAAGAGTAGTCTCAAAGCAGCAGACTTGCACATGAGTCAGATTACAGAAGAAAAAGGAATTCAGAGTTAAATTTAACTGTTTATATCAGTTCAATTGCAGGGATCACAGAGGATGAACTATCTGAAACATTTACAAACACATGAGATCAAGTCATCTCAATTCCTGAAAATGCTCAGAGATTGAGTGAGGTTAGTTTTAATGAGCTGTTCACTGTAGTGATCTGAGCAGGTGAAGAGAGATAGTATAATGCATGAGACAGAATCACAAAGATGAAAGCTGCTGAACCTAGTCACTAAACACTGTATTATATAGAGATTGTGTAAGAGTAGTGACTAGTAGACAAAGAAAAAGTGTAAGAAAAGAAAAGGAATAATGAATTAATCATCAACTGTAAGAATCAGCTGCAAAAAGACAAATGTTATTATACACATCTCATTCATTTTCATACACTACATGTTAATCTATTTTCAACACCACATCACTCAAAAAACATCAAAAACAAAGGAAATCTCAAAACTCAAGGTCTGCAAGGGATTCAAGAGCTGCAAGCTGCTCTTACAACAATGTCATGCATGTCTCTGATTCCTCTACTGCTCTGTATACAACATTAATGTTATTTATCACAAGATTGACTGGAATGCCAATATAGGAATGCATACATGTATGCATAGAAAAATTAGAGAAGAGTGCAGAACTCACAGAATCAGAAGTCAAGAAAGAGAGAGCAGAGACAGAAGAAATGAAAGAGAGAGACACAGAACTGAACAAATGACAGAAGCTATCTGAGGTCAAACACTTACAACTCAGTGTACACACAGCCTTCCCTGCAGAAGAGAAAGAGAAAGCAACAGAAGAAGCTTGAGAGTAGAAGAGAGTAGTTTCAGTGACATTATCATCTTTGATCAGAATGGCCTCTGACATCAGAGCAACTAAGAATCATTGTTAGTGTATGAAAATTACAAAATCAGAGATGAGAACAGTTACTAAATAAACACTCACTGATCTTAGAGTTGTACATGCAATTACAACACACACAAGGCTTCTCAGAAAGAGAGAGAGAGACACAGAGAAATGCAGGAAGCAGAATGCAGCATGTGAACAGCTCATTCTTATAACAACATCTCAGACAAGGTGTACAAGCCTCACATCTGTGAGTGTAAAAGAGTACAACATCTGTGTTCTCATTTCTGAAAACATGGATATCTTTTGCCTGCATCACAAAGTCAGATGACAGACATCAGAGAATAGGCTGATATGAATCTATCATTTCAAAGAAATTTGCCAGAGTGAATGTCTCTGCAATGTTAAACTTTACAGTTGTAAAAAGCTTCTTGATATCTGTGAACACTACAACTTCATACATAGTAAAACTCATAATAATTTTCTCTAAGAACAGAAAAATCAGTGTCAGAAAGAAAAGATGAAAAAGAAAAAGACTTACAATCTTAACACTGTTAAGAAGAGAAATAATTCTCTGATATGAATGAATAATTGTCTTATCATGAATATTTAAAATGAATATAATAATCAGTGTCTGTGACTGAGCTTCAGATAGTTGTGTTGTATATCATCTTTATATAATAAATCATTCTGAAAGTCAGTAAGAAGAGCAGAAGTGTACATACTGAGAGATGTAGTTCATTAAGTCTATGCAATATCTTCTTGAAATGAGAAGAGCTAGTAATGAAAGCAGAGACAGTAAAATCAGAGGTCACAGAAACAGGAGTAGCAGGAGCGGGAGAACCAGACACAGGGACAAGTGTAGAAGATTGAGAAGTGACAGAGAAAGAGACAGAGAGAGAAGCAGCAGAGAAAGAAGCAGTAGAAGAGGTAAGAAAGAATGCAGGAGACTCAGTCACATATGACATAGATAATTTCTTTATTATCACATTCTTCAAGTTCTCAATCAAGAATACAACATCAGGTTCACTATCATCAGTGAATACAGATCTGTCAATGTGTGAAGATTCTACATGAATAAAAACAACATATCAGCATCTGCATCTATGCAAAATCATGTTAGAAAACATGATCAGAAACTCACTGAGAAGAGAAATGATCAAGAGTGTATAAGAAGATGAAGAAGATGTGTTATCATTCATGATAATATGTTATTCTGATAATCATTAGAAGATAAACAAGTTCTGATCATATTTCACAATGCATTACACTTACTGCTAATGAACTGCTCAGTATAAGCACTACAATGATACTTATTATGAGAACAGAGAGTTATTGTCAGAAACACATACAATATAATAAATGAACAGATGAAAAGAGTTGAACAGAAGAAGGAATAGAAATCTTGAATGAGATAATGACATTCAATGATGACAATAATGAAGATGATGATTGAAGAATGAGAAAAGTTAGTGAATGAGTGATGTAATATAGTGAAAGTTTCTTTGTGAGAGTGTACACAGAATGCTAGCTGAATCAGAGATAGGTCACACAATTATGAAACACTAGTGATGAGCTAATCTGCATGAAGCTAGAGTGTATGACATGATCACATGAGCGTGATCAAATCTGATGAAAGAGAATGTGGTTTGAAAGAACATACAACTGTTGAATAATAACACAGTCACTTCTGAACTACTAGTATACACAGCTGCTTCCGAACTACTAGCATATGTGTATGAGTGTAAAGAGGCCATAGTGTACACTAATTAATTTAGCGTATGAGATTACAATATAAGAAGCCGGCGTACGCCTGTAATCATACACTGGCTTAAGCAACCTTTGAATCACAACACTGTGATCACAAATAATAATATCTAAAAACAGGTCAGTCAATTCAGAGGCTTTAATCTTTTTATGAATAGAGATATATCTGATTATCTTTATAAAGTAGTCAACAATGATTAAAATTGAGTCATATTCTTTGACTCTTGTTGACTTCAGCAGGTCAACTATGAAATTTATCAATAGATTCTATCATAAGCTCTTTGAAACAGGCAGTGATATCAACTCACTGTATTGCTTATATCACAGAATCTTTATTCTTTGATAGATATCATAAGTCTTAACATACTCTTTGACATCTGTCTGAAGCTTGTTTCAAGTGTATTTACATTTTAAAAGCTTCTCAGTCTTCTCTAACTCAAAGTGCCCTGCATGAGAATTATCATGATAAATTCTCAATAACTTCTAGCACATTGTTCTACTATGAGAGATGAAGACTGAATCATTCAGCAGTAGAAGTTCACATTCTTCTAGTTATCAGTGACTTGATTTCTTAGCAGCACTGTCTCACTCAGAGTCTGTCTCTTTTAAGTTCAAATCAGACTCTTTCTTCTTTAACTTCTGAATTCAAGCTGCAGTAGAGATATTCTTCTTCTGTAACTCATTAATTAATTTTAAAAGTAGTTAGATTAAAAGATTATAGATTATTTCATTCTTTATTAATTCAATAATTATAAGAAATGATATAAGAAGCTCATAATCTTCAGTGTTAGTTTCTCACAAGAACTCAGATTCTCTTTCATCTTCTATACTGAGTCATGCAGCTGCCTCTTCAGTACTGTTTCTAAGCTTTAGAGAATCTCAATTCTCTGCAGCCAGCTTCTTCTGCAGTGATGACAGAGATTCTTTTATAGAATTCTTCTTCACATTAACAATATTATAATTAAGCTATCTAGACAGTGTATCAGTGGAGTTAAGTCAATCTGAATAGTATTAGATATAGAAATTATACTCTGAAAGCAGCTCTGCTCATCTGGCTTGATATTCTGTCAAGCTCTTTATTATCAAGAAGTAACACAGATTTGTATAATCAGTGAGAACTTACACTGAGTACTTATTACTCTAGAGATAATGTCACTAGATCTTAAAGAATTTAACAATTACTAACATCTTCTGATCATAAGTATCATATCTTCTCTATATGAGTGATAACTTCTTGAAGAAGAAGATCACTGATCTTCATTCACAGTGTCTTATAGACTCTGTGAAAAAGTCTTCTCTCACAGACAATTCATTGTTTATTTTCTCAGAAATAATTATTCTCTGATTCTTTCAACATTGAAAGATCTCTGATATCAACTGTGAAAAGATTTCACAGATCTCATTCTCAGATACATCAGTCTCACACTGACTGAATAAGTCAGAGTTAAAGTGATTCAGTATTATAATATCTGTGAAAGCTTGTTTCAATTCTGTAAACATCTGCACAGTGTCTTGAGTGAGAATAAATAATTTCATTTTCCTGTCTTTCACACTTCTCTTCAACAGATCTGTAAGAGGGGCAGTAATTCATAAATATGTATAGATGAATCATCTGTAGAAATTTGCAAATTCTAGAAACATCTACATCTCACAGTACATCTGCAGTGCTGGTCAGTTCTCAATAACAGAGACTCAGCTTCTGTTCATTGAAATATCATTCATCTTAATAATATAATCTAAGAAATCAATCTTCTGCATGTAGAACAAGCATTTTTCAGTGTTTGCATAGAGTTGATACTGTCTCAAGTGACTCAACACTTCTCAAACATGAGTATCATGTTCTTTCTTCATTTTTGAGAAGATTAGAATATTGTTTAAGTATACTATGCAGAAGACATTGACAAGACCCTGCAGTGTCTCATTTATATAGATCTGGAAGATGACTGAAGCATTACAAAGATCAAAAGATAAAACAAGATATTTAAAATTGTTATACTTGATATAAAAAGCTGTTTTTCAAACATTATCTTCATTAACTCTGATTCTATGATAGACATTCTGTATATCAATCTTTGAGAACATCTTCACTTCAGATAATCAATCAATCATCTCATCAATCAATAGTAGTAAATAGCAATTCTTAATCATCATCTTATTGAGGCCTCTGTAGTCTATGCATAGATATAGTCTATCATTCTTCTTGAGCACAAAGAGTATAGATGTCTCTGTCAGACTCTTTGATAAACATATTCAGTTCTTTGATTGCACTTCTTCAAGATATTTATGCAGAACATTCAACTCCTTTATAGACAAGTTATAAAGAGACTCATACAGTGCTGTTATATCATCTTCAAGACAAATCTTATATCACATCTTGATATCAGGAAACTTTGCTGCTTTTCTTTTCAAAAAGACATTCTTAAAATCTGTAAAGAGACATTGTGTATGTTCACCTTCAATGACAGATACTGCTGCTAATCTTGCAGTGAGAGTGATGACTTCTTCATCTGTCTTCAAGTTCTAATCACCTGCTACACAGTATATTGACTCAATCTTTTTCTCAAGATTCTTTCAATGAAACTCTTCAGATTTCTCTATCATCATCTCTTTATCAGTGAGGTGATACTGTTATATCTGAGTGACTCAGTCAATGAGAGAATTGTTTTCTCTTAATCACAGAAGATCTAGAATGACATTCTCATCTATGATGTTAACTGTGTGAAGAAGCAGACTGCTCTTCTTGAAGATTTCTTCTGAGTCTGTGATCACACACTTTGCTTAAATTATGTCAAAACAGTGACATTTCATTTCATCTGTAAATTTTGCATAATCTGATGAATCTATCTTCTTTCAACCCTTCATCAAAGAAAAGAAATAGAATATGAAGTTGACATTCATCTCAGAGTTGAGTAGGCATTTTACTGATATCTTCTCATTCAGAGTATGCATTGTGATTAGACTGGCCGCCGGGACCATGAATTTCACGTTTGGTCCCATTTGGTCTGATCTCATACATTTCTTGGCGTGAATCCCGCTGGGACTGGCTATCAAAAAAACAGGTAAAGTGACTATATATCAGATCTTAAAATGGAACCATGACTTGAAAAAAATGAGAAAGTGATCCCATTTGGTCCCATTTAGTCCCATTCTTGGCATAAAGTTACTATTTTTAGACATTTTAAGGTTTTTTTTAGACTATTTTTAATTTTTTAAAAAGTAACACTTTTTGGTAACACTCAAATGAGATTTAAAGTCATTTAAAGCAATAAAAATAATTTAAATTGAGAAGTGGAAATCATGGTCCCATTTGGAAAATGTGACAAGAGTAGACAGTAAGTCCCACTGGGACAGTATGGAACTACTATCTAATGTTAAAACCGTGTAATGGGATCAGTCGAATTGGTAATGAGACTATCAAAAAATCTGGTCCTGGTTCCAGACACGGTCACACGGTCAGTCTAATTGTGATTGTAATATGAACTTAAAGATATGAGAATTATCAATTCTTATCTTTCTCTTCTTTATCTTTCATGAATACATTTGTCAGAAAAGAAGTTAACTTTGAGAAGATATCTTCTCAGTTTCTTCTCTTCTTCAGCTTCTTACAATCACTGACATAGTGATTATCAGCTTTACAGTTAAAATAGAGATCTTTATCAAATCTTTTTTAACATTTCTTCACAGTGAGTGAAGAATCAGAACACTTGAAATTCTTCTTTACTTTCTTCACACTGAAGCTGTCATGACATTATTTAAATCCTGTCATTGATTGCTTAGAAGAGATCTTGTTGATCTTTTTCTCAGAGAATTGATTATTTAAATAGATTCAGAAAGCCAGATTAACAAGCTCAGTGTGATTAATTAATGAACTCTGATATTATGATATTATTGTTCACATCTTGTAAGTCAGCTTCATAAGATAAAGCTGTGTTTTTAATTGATTTAAATCATCAGTTAATTTCTCTCAATATTCTTTAAATCTTGCATTGAAATTGAAAGAATTCTCATCATCTTATTAATATAATAAGTTGAATCACTGTGCTGCTGTGAAGCTGCAGTTACAGTGATCTTCAATTTAATTCAGTAGAAAGTTCTTGAATTCTTCTTAAGTCACAGCAGCATTGATACACTCAAGCTCTCTCTTCTTGATAACTCAAGTAGTTGCAGAGATGCCTTCAAGAAGGTTGACAGTGTATATTACTCATATCTCATGAGTATTATACTGACTCAGATTAAGGCAGAATTTCTGTTCAAGAATACAGATAAAGCTGTGAAATTCAGATAAGATGTTTTTCTTATATCTTGAAGAATCTCTGATCTTAATCTCTCTATCTTCATGATAGATGTAGGTGTGTAGAGGCTGCAGTGATGACAGAGCAGTTGAAGAGCTCATGTTAAAATATATAGCAGGTTCAGAAATCTCAGATTTCTGCTGAGATAGAAATGTATACACTCTAGAGAATGATGTAGTGTTTTCTTCAGAGAATGAGATTGAGTCAGTCTCAGCACAGGTGTATGAGGTCATATTAATCTGTTAGAGCTCAACTGATTCAAATGTATAATCAGATTGAGTGATTTGAATTGTAATATACAGAACTGAAGCAGTGACTAGTCAGTAATGATATGTAGAGATAGTTATTTTAAGAAGTTATATAAGTGAGCTTGACTATCTTACTTAAATAGCAAGCTCATAGACTGTATACAGAGTTATTGTGAGAATATCACAGATATGATACTTAGTATACTAAGAAGATTGTATAAGATATGCAGTAACTCTTGTGTATATTTCTATAGAAGTAAAATAAATTACTGACTTCTTTGATGAGAAGTCAGTATCTAGTTATTCTATATAGATAATGAGCAGATACTCTTCTCTCATTTCACAAGTAAGAATAGCTGAAGTGATACCTTAGCAGTATCTCATTGTCAAGAAAGAGTAATCTGCTGACCTTATATAAAAGTGAGGTTCTCATATTCATCAATCAGATCTTTCTATGATATATTCAAATGATGTCATAGAGCAGTTGAAAACTGGTTCAGACAGAATGAAATCATCTGCATGAAAGTGATGAGCCGTGTGAAACCACAACAGGGTCTTGACGCGGCCGGGAGCGTGACAGTATGCATTGTGATTATAATATGAACTCAGAGATATGAGAATTATCAATTCTTCTCTTTCTCTTCTTTATCTTTCACAGATACATTTGTCAGAAGAGAAGTTAACTTTAAGAAGATATCTTCTCAGTTTCTTTTCTTCTTCAGCTTCTTATAATCACTGACATAGTAATTATCAGCTCTGCAGTTAAAACAGAGATCTTTATCAAATCTTTTTTAATATTTCTTCACAGTGAGTGAAGAATCAGAATACTTGAAATTCTTCTTTACTTTCTTCACATTAAAGCTATCATGATATTATTTAAATTCTGTTGTTAATTACTTAGAAGAGATCTTATTGATCTTTTTCTCAGAGAATTGATTATTCAAATAGATTCAGAAAGTCAGATTGATAAGCTCAGTACAATTAATTAATAAACTCTGATATTATGATATTATTATTCACATCTTATGAGTCAGCTTTATAAGATAAAGCTGTGTTTTTAATTAATTCAAATTATCAGTTAATTTCTTTTAATATTCTTCAAATCTTGTATTAAAATTAAAAGAATTCTCATTATTTCATTAATATAATAAGTTAAACTACTGTATTACTGTGAAGTTATAATTACAGTGATCTTTAATTTAATTCAGTAGAAAGTTCTTGAATTCTTCTTAAGTTATAATAGTATTAATACACTCAAGCTCTCTCTTCTTAATAGCTCAAGTAGTTGCAGAGATGTCTTTAAGAAAGTTAACAGTGTATATTACTTATATCTTATAAGTATTATACTAGCTTAGATTAAGGCAGAATTTTCATTCAAGAATACAGATAAAGCTGTGAAATTCAGATAAAATATTTCTCTTATATCTTAGAGAATCTCTGATCTTAATCTCTCTATCTCTATAATAGATATAGATGTGTAGAGACTGCAGCAGTGTGTAACGTGGCGGAACCGAAGCGGTGGCTAGTCGGCGGTGACATGTAGAGATAGTTGTTTGAAAAGCTGTATGAGTGAGCTTGACTATCTTGCTTGAATAGTGAGCTCATAGACTACAGGGTTATTGCAAGGATATCACAGATATGATACTTAGTATACTAAGAAGATTGTATAAGATATACAGTAACTCTTGTATATATTTCAGTAGCAGTAAAACAAATCACTGACTTCTTTAATGAGAAGTCAGTATCTAGCTATTCTATATAGACAATGAGTGAATACTCTTCTCTCATTTCATGAGCAAGAATAGCCAGAGCAATACCTCAGCAGCATCTCATTGTCAAGAAAGAGTAATCTGCTGACCTCATATAGAAGTGAGATTCTCATATTCATCAATCAGATCTTTCTATGATACATTTATATAATGTCATAGAGTGATTGAAAACCAGTTCAGACAGTCTGCAGAATGAATGAAATCATTCACATGAAAGTGATGAGCCGTGTGAAACTGCAATAGAGTCTTAGCACAGTCAGGAGTGTGACAATGCTCTTCTCTTTAAGAACATAGTCTCTATGCTCTCAAGATTACTGAATTAGAAATTATCTTTGTTGTATAACAACAGTTGCCAATCAATTGACAGCATGTGTGCTGTGTGTGACACAAAGATGAGTTTTTCTACTGACTGTGTAGATCTTTCTTTTCTCATCTTCATTCAAATCAAACATGTGATAAGTGAGTTTCTTATATATCAATTTGAAATGTGAAAAAACATAGTTAATAAGTGACTTACAGATCTCTTAATATATTCTGTTCTATGTATGAAATTTGCTGCAAAAGTGATGTGTTTTAGAGACAAAGCTAACAGTAGTGACAGGATTTTTTCAAAAAGATCTCTCTCTCTCATGATACTTTTTTCTTCTCTCTTTCTCTCATCTGTAATAGTGAGTGCATGAGAGTATCATTCTTGAAGAACAGTAGAGGGCTTATTCTGATGTTTTTCTAGTGAATAAATGTCTTCATGATGTGGCGGCGGCCTTCATAACTGTCAAGAAAGCCAGATTGAAGGCAGAGACAGCAGTGTCAATGAGCTGTAGAAGCATTGCTTTCATTATCACATCTTCTTCTTCTCCTGCTTCTTTTACAGCTGTGACAGTAGTCACTGTGCCTTGCAGTGAGGTGTCATCTCTTCTGTCAGTCAGTTCATCTGTGTTTAGTTCATTCTCTGTCTCTCTCACTGCCATTGCAACGCCGCCCCCTCTCCTGGTCAATACAGTGATGTATGACCCTGTGTGATCATTCAGAGAGAAACTCAGAAAGAGCTTGATTTCAGAGACAGTGACTCTGAGAAGCTTAATTCATAGTTTCTCTTCTGCAGCATGTCTGAGCCCTGCTCAGAATGCTGCTGAGTTGAGTCTGCAGAGTCTCACAGTTTCTTTATCTTCTCTCTATGAGAAGGCTCTGATATAATCTCTGATCAGCATCACTACTTATCTACACTGTGTTAAACAGCTGAAGAAGAGAGGGATTTTATATATCTATCTCTTCTCTCACTTCTATTATTTTCATTGCATCTGTAACAACAACTCCTGTCTCTCTGTAAGTATTACTTCACAGAAAGACATTGTATCAGTTCTGATAAGAAGTCTAGATGCTCAAGCAGTACAGAGTGAGAGTCTCAGAGCTTTAAGTATTGATGAATTTCATCAAGGCTGAGAAGATCTCTCTTGCTCATCTGCAAAAGAAGATGAAAGTGTGAATCTTCAAGATAAAAAAACACCTCAGAATGACTGACTTTAAGAAGAAATCAGCTGATATCACTACTGAAAGTACTGTGAAAATCAATTGCTGATTGAAGAGAATCTCACTTCAATTAAAGCAGATGACTGAGATGCTTTATAAGTTAATAAGTTAATATTTCATGCATTTCTCATACTCTTCTACAGCATGCTTCTCTGCAGTGTCACAGTACTAACTTCTCAGCAGATAAAGATACTGATACTGAAGACTTTAACAGTGAAAAATAAGTTTGATGAGAGTGTGATTATTGATGAGTAGACTCTGATCTCTCTTTTTACTTTTTCAGTGAGCTGCAGTCTCATTAGAATAGCAGCAGTCTGTGAGTCAATAATATTAATCTTTTTATTAATTTCAAATATCTCTTTTCTTTTAATCACTTCAGAAATGTTACACTTGTGTAGTCTTATTAAACTTCTAAAAATTCTTTGAGAGAAAATAGAAGAAGAGTGCTACAGAGTCTATAAGACACTGACTCATCACTGTGAGATTATCTCTAAAAAATTCTTTAAGAAAAATAAGAAGTCTTAAGCAGTATTTCTTGTTTAATGTCTCTGATATGTAATGAGACAGTCTCTACTAGTTATCTCATAGATTGCAATCTCTTTCTCAGCATTTTTCAAATACTCAAGCAGTTCTCACAAATTCTCTGATAATGAATAATCTTCTCATTTAACAAGATATTGAAGCTTACTGTAATATATTCACTTATTTAATATTTTCTTCATAAGATATTCAGTATCACTCTCAATCTCAATATTATTCAGCTGAGACAGCTCTGTTTCAGAGTATTACTTATAGAGCTCTAAATAGAAAATGTGAAAAACAGAATGAATTGATTTCAATTCTATAAGTAATTTCAACTTATATGTCTGCTTACTCATCACTCTTATTATTGAGAAAGATTCTAGCCACTACTCACTGAGCTTCTTATATAGTCTCATTGTCTTAATATTCTTTGCTGAAAGTAGTATTTGATTCTCTATTAAGAACTTCATCAGAAGATGTTTTCAATTGTAGTATTTCATCTACTACTTCTAAGTGCAGTGAATGCTTTTTATCATCTTCTTATGAATTTTATTCAAAAGTTTCAATCTCACTTTTACTTCTGACACTAAAAGATACTTCATTCTCTGTATCTGTCTGACATTCTGACTGTCTATTTCTTTCTTTGAAACATCATTCATGATGTTACTGAGTAACAAAGAATTATATTCATAATAAGCATAGAAAGAAGATATCTTTAAGATTGCATTCTTTGCATTGTTATATGTGAATTCAGTGATCAGAAGATGTTTAAGTCAATCATTCTGATAATATAAACAGAACACTTGAAGATGCTATTCTAGTGTCTGATTCTGGCATTCAGTCTAATCATCAGTCTGCAGATGAAAAGCAGTACTGAGAAGACATCTTATCATAAGATGATAGTAAAAAGCCAATCAGTACTTGCTGATGAAGAGGAATTCTCAATCTGTTATTAATAATTTCAGAGCACTGTGATCATAAATAATGATATCTAAAAACAGGTCAGTCAATTCAGAGGCTTTAATCTTTTTATAAGTAGGAATATATCTGATCATCTTCATAAAGCAGTTAATAATGATTAAAATTGAGTCATATTCTTTGACTCTTGTCAACTTCAGCAGATCAACTATGAAATTCATTGATAGATTCTATCATGAGCTCTTTGAAACAGGCAGTGATGTCAACTCACTGTATTACTTATATCATGAGATCTTTATTCTTTGATAGACATTATAAGTCTTAATATACTCTTTAATATCTGTCTGAAGCTTATCTTAAGTGTATTTATATTTTAGAAGCTTCTCAGTCTTCTCTAATCTGAAGTGCTCTGTATGAGAATTATTATGATGAATTCTCAATAACTTCTGATACACTGCTCTGCTACAAGAAATGAAGACTGAATCATTCAGTAGTAGAAGTTCACATTCTTCTAGTTATCAGTGACTTGATTTCTTAGCAGCACTATCTCACTCAGAGTCTGTCTCTTTTAAGTTCAAACTGAATTCTTTCTTCTTCAACTTCTGAATTCAAGCTGTAGTAGAGACATTCTTCTTCTATAACTTATCAATGAATTTTAAAAGTAGTCAGATTGAAAGATTGTAGACTGTTTTATTCTTTATTAATTCAATGATTGTAAGATATGATACAAGAAGCTCATAATCTTCAGTGTCAGTCTCTCATGAGAATTCAGATTCTCTTTCACCTTCTATACTGAGTTACACAGCTGCCTCTTCAGTGCTGTTTCTGAGCTTTAGAGAATCTTAACTCTCTGCAGCCAGCTTCTTCTGCAGTGATGATAGAGATTCTTTTATAGAATTCTTCTTCACATTAATAATATTATAATTGAGCTGTCTAGACAGTGTATTGACAGAGTTAAGTCAACCTGAACAGTATCAGATATAGAAATCATACTTCAAAAGCAGCTCTGCTCATCTGACTTAATGTTCTGTCAAGCTCTTTAGTATCAAGAAGTAACACAGATTTGCATAATCAGTGAGAACTTGCACTGAGTACTTACTACTCTAGAGATAATATTGCCAGATCTTAAAGAATTCAATAATTGCTAATATCTTCTGATTATGAGTATCATATCTTCTCTGCATGAGTGATAACTTCTTGAAGAAGAAGGTCACTGATCTTCATTCATAATATCTTATAGACTCTGTGAAAAAGTCTTCTCTCACAGATAATTCATTATCTGTTTTCTCAGAGATGATTATTCTCGCCCCGGTGGCCGAATGGTTAATGCGGCCACCTGGTAGCGCCTTGGCGTGGGAAACCAAGGTGTGTGGGTTCGAAACCCGCAGGGGATACATTAAATCCGGAACTCAAGCACCTCAGGTTCCTAATAAATACAGAGGTGTACAAATCGCTTCAATAAAATTGCTCTATGTTCCTGGGCTGGGAAGTTATTATCGCATGTATCTAATTGTCACTCCTTTGTATTTTCTATGTTCTTGTTATCTTGGCGTGGTCTCAACACCTGTATTTCCTCCTGTATAATCAACACTTGGCCTGTATTTAACATCACGCAAGGACTCATCATAAGCTCCGCTTGCATATGAGTATAATGGAAGAATAATAATAATAATAATAATAAAGATGATTATTCTCTGATTCTTTCAATATTGAAAGGTCTTCAGTGTCAACTGTGAAAAGATTTCACAGATCTCATTCTCAGATGCATCAGTCTCACACTAACTGAGTAAGTCAGACTTAAAGTGATTCAGTATCATAATATCTGTAAAAGCTTGTTTCAATTCTGCAAACATCTGTATGATGTCTTGAGTGAGAGTAAACAGTTTCATTTTCCTGTCTTTCACACTTCTCTTTAACAGATCTGTAAGAGAGACAGTAATTCATGAATATATATAGATGAATTATCTGTAGAAATTCACAAATTCTAGAAATATCTATATCTCATGATACATCTGCAGCACTGGCCAGTTCTCAATGACAGAGACTCAGCTTCTGTTCATTGAAATGCCATTCACTTTAATAATATAATCTAAGAAATCAATCTCCTGTATGTAGAACAAGCATTTTTCAGTGTTTATATAGAGTTAATACTGTCTCAAGCAACTCAACACTTCTTGAACATGAGTATCATGTTCTTTCTCTGATTTTAAGAAGATTAAAATGTTGTTCAGATATACTATACAGAAGATGTTGACAAGACCTCACAGCATCTCATTTATATAGATCTGAAAGATGGCTGAAGTGTTACAAAGATTAAAAGATAAAACAAGATATTTAAAATTGCTGTATTTGATACAAAAAGCTGTTTTTCAAATATCATCTTCATTAACTCTGATTCTATAATAGATATCTTATATATCAATCTTTAAGAACATCTTTGCTTCAGACAATCAATTGATTATCTCATCAATTAACAGTAATGAATAGTGATTCTTAATTATCATCTTATTGAGGCCTCTGTAGTCTACACATAGATGTAGCCTATCATTCTTCTTAAGTACAAAGAGTATAGACATCTCTGCTGAACTCTTTGATGAATATATTCAGTTCTTTGATTGTGCTTCTTCAAGATATTTACACAGAACATTCAACTTCTTTACAGATAAGTTGTAAAGAAGCTCATACAGCACTGTTACACTGTCTTCAAGATAAATCTTATGTCATATCTTAATATCAGAAAACTTCACTGTTTCTCTTTCTGAAAAGACATTCTTAAAATCTGTAAAGAGACATCATATACATTCATCTTTAATAATGAATACTGCTGCTAATCTTGCAGTGAGAGTGATGACTTCTTCACCTGTTTTTAAGTCTCAATCACCTGCTATACAGTATATTAACTCAATTCTTTTCTCTAGATTCTTCTGATAAAACTCTTCAGATTTCTCTATCATCATCTCTTCATTAGTGAGACAGTACTATCACATCTGAATAACTCAGTTAATGAGAGGATTGTTTTCTCTTAATCACAGAAGATCTAGAATGACATTCTCATCTATGATGTTGACTGTATGAAGAAGCAGACTACTCTTCTTGAAGATTTCTTCAGAGTCTGTGATCACATACTTCACTTAAATTATGTCAAAACAGTGACATTTCATTTCATCAGTAAATTTCATATGATCTGACAGATCTATCTTCTTTCAATTCTTCATCAAAGAAAAGAAATAGAATATGAAGTTAATATCTGCTTTGAAGTTGAGTAGATATCTCACTGATATCTTCTTATTCAGAGTATACATTGTGATTATAATATGAACTCAGAGATATGAGAATTGTCAATTCTTTTCTTTCTCTTCTTTATCTTTCACAGATACATTTGTCAGAAGAGAAGTTAACTTTGAGAAGATGTCTTCTCAGTTTCTTCTCTTCTTCAGCTTCTTACAATCACTGACATAGTAATCATCAGCTTTACAGTTGAAATAGAGATCTTTATCAAATCTTTTTTAATATTTCTTTACAGTGAGTGAAGAATCAGAATACTTGAAATTCTTCTTTACTTTCTTCACACTGAAGCTGTCACAGCACTGTTTAGATTCTGTTATTAATTACTTAGAAGAGATCTTGTTAGTCTTTTTCTCAGAGAATTGATTATTTAAATAGATCTGAGAAGTCAGGTTAATAAGCTCAGTGCAATTGATTGATAAACTCTGATATTATAATATCATTATTCATATCTTGTAAGTCAGCTTCATAAGATAAAGCTGTATTTTTAATTGATTCAAATCATTGATCAGTTTCTCTCAATATTCTTCAAATCTTGCATTGAAATCAGAAGAATTCTTATCATCTTATTAATATAATGAGTTGAACTGCTGTATCACTGTGAAGCTATAGTTACAGTGATCTTTAATTTGATTCAGTAGAAAGTTCTTGAATTCTTCTTAAGTCATGACAGTATTAATATGCTCAAGCTCTCTCTTCTTGATGACTCAAGTAGTCACAGAGATGTCTTTAAGAAAGTTGACAGTGTATATTACTTATATCTCATGAGTATTATACTGACTCAGATTAAGACAGAATTTCTGTTCAAGAGTACAGATAAAGCTGTGAAATTCAGATAAGATATTTCTCTTATATCTCAGTGAATCTCTGATCTTAATCTCTCTATCTTCATAATAGATGTAGATGTGTAAAGGCTGTGACAGTAACAGAATAATTGAAGAGCTCATATCAAAATATACAGTGAGTTCAGAAATCTTGAATTTCTGCTGAGATAGAGATGTACACACTCTAGAGAATAATGTAGTGTTTTCTTCAGAGAGTGAGATCAGATCAGTCTCAGTACAGATGCATGAGATCATATCAGTCTGTTAGAGCTCAACTGATTTAAACATGTAATCAGATAAAGTAATTCAAATTGTAATGTGACAGAACTGAAGCAGTGACTAGTCAGTGATAATATATAGAGATAGTTGTTTAAGAAGCTGTATAAGTGAGCTTAACTATCTTGCTTAAATAGTGAGCTCATAGACTACAGAGTTATTGCAAGAATATTACAGATATGATACTTAGTATACTAAGAAGATTGTATAAGTCTATGAGATACATAGTAACTCTTGTATATATTTCAGTAGCAGTAAAATGAATCACTGACTTCTTTGATAAGAAGTCAGCATCTAGCTATTTTATATAGACAATGAGTAGATACTCTTCTCTCATTTCATAAGTAAGAATAGTCAGAGTGATACCTCAGCAGCATCTCATTGCTAAGAAAGAGTAATCTGCTAACCTTATATAGAAGTGAGGTTCTTATATTTATCAATTGAATCTTTCTATGATACATCTGCATGATGTTATAGAGTGGTTGGAAACCGGTTCAGACAGCCTGCGGGATGAATGAAATCATCCGCATAAAAGTGATGAGCCGTGTGAAACCGCAACAGGGCCTTGACGCGGCCGGGAGCGTGACACAGTGACAGAATAGTTAAAGAGCTCATATTAAAATATACAGTAGATTCAGAAATCTTAGATTTCTGCTGAGATAGAGATATACACACTCTAGAGAATAATATAGTATTTTTCTCAGAGAGTGAAATCAGATCAGTTTTAATATAGATGTATAAAATCATATCAGTCTGTTAAAGCTTGACTGATTCAAATGTATAATCAGATTAAGTAATTTAAATTATAATATAATAAAACTGAAGTAGTGACTAGTCAGTGATATTATATAGAAGTAGTTATTTAAGAAGCTGTATAAGTAAGCTTAACTATCTTACTTAAATAGTGAGCTCATAGACTATAAGATTATTATGAGAATATCACAGATATAATACTTAGTATACTAAGAAAATTATATAAGATACATAGTAACTCTTATATATATTTCAGTAGAAGAAAAATAAATCACTGACTTCTTTAATAAGAAGTCAGTATCTAGCTATTCTATATAGATAATGAGTAGATACTCTTCTCTCATTTCATAAGTGAGAATAGTCAGAGTGATATCTCAGCAGTATCTTATTATCAAGAAAGAGTAATCTGCTGATCTTGTATAGAAGTGAAGTTCTTATATTCATTAATCAGATCTTTCTATGATACATTCACATAATGTTATAGAGTGGTTGAAAACTGGTTCAGACAGAATGAAATCATCCGCATGAAAGTGATGAGCCGTGTGGAACCGCAACAGAGCCTTGACGCGGCCGGGAGCGTGACAGTCATTTGCAGATTGACTGTCAACTGTCTTCTTACAATTAATCTTCTCAGAGACAGTTGTAAAACTATATTATTAAATTAATACAGCAGTCAAGATCTTAGAAGATGTGAAGAATATTCTTACATCTGATTTGATAAGACAGTTGAACAAGATCTTTAAGAGTAGTATGATTCAGACAGAATTGAATATGCACTGTAAGAGTGAACTTACAGATCATTTTTAAGTAAATAAATATCAGATTATTAAATTCTCTCACAGACAGATACAAGTAGATGAAGTTCTTACTATTAAGAATGCCAATCACAAGATTGCAATCTGTAGAGCAGATGAGATGAAAAAGATATTCAATAAGACTCTTTAATTAATTGAAATTAAATTTATAAAATCTACAGTCACTCAATCATAGTAAGATAATTCTATAGAATCTCAACTTACAGTGAATTCTACATCTTCTAATGAGTATATAGATAATCTTTATATTATAGATAGATGTGATGATGATTATTAATTAATTTTTGAAGATTACTATATTCAAAATATTTTCTTTACAGTGTGGTTTTCTGTACACTGTGGCACACTCACTACAGAGAGTGAGTAAGCATGGCACGGTTAAATGCTGAGTCAGCGACTGCCCCGCCAAGCTAATAGTAAACCGACAAGTCGATGACGTATCACATGATATGATGTAGTTGGGCTTTCTGCGAAACAGGTGGAAGGATCCCGAACGCCCGACAAGGCGCCGGAAGCTTCTTCTACCACGAAAAATCGTGGTGTATAAAATCTACGGCTCTTCTCCGGTGCTACTATCAATTTCATTTTTACCATACTTATTTTCTTGCTTTTTTTTTTTTTTTTGGACTAAGCGATCGAAAGAAGAAGATTGATCTTCGAACCGTCGAATCCTGATACTAGGAAGACCCCACCACAAAATCCCAGATAACCACATTTGAAGCCTCTTTGGGTAGCTCCGCCGCTCACAATACCAGCAAAGCAGATATTGGATTGCTACAATGAGCGGAGCTCAATTAACAGATAGAGCTAACAAAGCTCTTGTTGACGCCCATGCTCTAGCAGAGCAGCATGCCCACCCCCAACTCCTCCCCATCCATCTCGCAGTCTCTCTCCTCGACCCTCCTCCCGATGAATCCAAGGACCAGCAAGTAACCACACATCCCTCGCACCAATCCAGTTCGGCTTCTCTTTTCAAACGAGTTGTTGAAAAAGCCCATGGAGATCCCCAGCAACTAGGCCGGTCGTTGAACAGGTCCCTAGTCCGGCTACCTTCCCAGGATCCCCCACCAGAGACCGTCGCCCCATCACCAGCGATATCAAAGGTTATTCGATCCGCTACCAATCTATCAAAGACACAGAAGGATAGCTATGTTGCCATTGACCATCTCATCGCTGCGCTGGCGCATGATCCGACGATCCAGCGGGCGCTTGCAGACGCAAATATCCCGAATGTGAAGATGATCGATTCTGCCATCCAGCAGATCCGCGGGATGAAGCGGGTGGACTCGAAAACAGCCGATACAGAAGAGGAGAGCGAGAACTTGAAGAAATTCACGATTGATATGACGTCGATGGCCAGAGAAGGGAAAATTGACCCTGTCATTGGTCGGGAGGAAGAGATCAGAAGAGTGATTCGGATTCTCAGTCGACGGACAAAGAACAATCCAGTCCTTATTGGCGAGCCAGGAGTGGGGAAAACAACAGTTGTGGAAGGCCTGGCTCGTCGGATTGTTAATGCCGATGTCCCTGCAAACCTGTCGAACTGCAAGCTCCTGTCCCTCGATGTTGGGTCCCTTGTTGCTGGTAGCAAGTATCGTGGTGAGTTTGAGGAGAGGATGAAAGGGGTTTTGAAAGAGATCGAGGAATCAAAAGATACTATCGTCTTGTTTGTTGACGAAATCCATCTTCTCATGGGGGCTGGCTCTAGTGGAGAAGGTGGCATGGACGCTGCAAATCTGCTGAAGCCCATGCTTGCTAGAGGCCAACTCCATTGTATTGGCGCAACTACCCTTGGCGAATACAGGAAGTACATTGAGAAGGACCAGGCCTTTGAACGTCGATTCCAACAGGTTTTGGTCAAAGAGCCTTCAGTGAGCGAGACGATTTCTATCCTCAGAGGACTGAAGGAGAGATACGAAGTTCATCATGGCGTTAATATCCTCGATGGAGCTATCGTATCAGCTGCGAATCTGGCTTCTCGTTATCTTACCGCCCGAAGACTACCCGACTCAGCCGTTGACCTTATTGATGAAGCGGCTGCAGCTGTCCGTGTCACAAGAGAATCACAGCCTGAAGCTCTCGATACACTGGAGCGCCGTGCCAGACAACTCCAGATCGAAATCCATGCGCTTGAACGTGAAAAGGATACAGCGTCGAAGACACGGTTGGAGACTGCAAGGCAGGAGGCGGCTAATGTTAACGAAGAGCTACGACCAATGAGAGAAAAATACGAAAGTGAAAAGCAGCGGAGCAAAGATATACAGGATGCTAAAATTAAATTAGATCTTCTGAAAGTAAAGAGGGACGAGGCAACTAGGTCGGGGGATACGCAAACCGCTTCGGATCTCATCTACTATGCGATTCCCGATGTTGAAAAGCTCATCGAACGGCTGGAGGCCGAAAGAGCTCGGGTCGACGCGGAACTCTCCACGCAACCTGGAGGAGGAGGGGAAACCCTCCTGGCAGACGCTGTTGGGCCTGAACAGATTAATGAAATCGTGGCTCGATGGACCGGTATTCCCATTACCAGACTTAGGACTACCGAGAAGGACAGGCTCCTGCATATGGAATCTCACCTTGCTAAAATAGTTGTTGGCCAGAGAGAAGCCGTCCAGTCTGTTTCTAACGCGATTCGACTTCAACGTTCCGGCCTCAGCAACCCTAACTCCCCACCAAGTTTCCTCTTCTGCGGTCCTTCCGGGACAGGTAAAACACTGCTTACAAAAGCATTGGCTGAATTCTTGTTCGATGACTCCAAAGCCATGATTCGATTTGATATGTCTGAATATCAAGAAAGACATTCTTTGAGCCGAATGATTGGCGCGCCTCCGGGCTACGTTGGACATGATTCTGGCGGCCAGCTAACGGAAGCACTTCGCCGCCGGCCATTTTCCATTCTGCTCTTTGACGAAGTGGAAAAAGCTGCGAAGGAAGTCTTGACCGTCCTGCTTCAGCTGATGGATGATGGAAGAATTACAGACGGCCAAGGAAGAATCGTCGATGCGAAGAACTGTATCGTCGTGATGACTTCTAATCTCGGCGCAGAATTCCTCCAACGTCCTACCGGCACGAATGATCAAATCGAACCAACCACCAAAGAGCTTGTCATGGGCGCGCTGCGGAACTACTTCCTACCCGAATTCCTCAACCGAATCTCCAGCATCATTATCTTCAATAGACTAACGAGGCGGGAAATCCGGAAGATCGTCGATGTCCGACTGCAGGAGATTCAGCGGAGGCTCGAGCTGAATGATCGCTCGGTGACGATAGAATGCACGGACGAGGTCAAGGATTACTTGAGTAATGCCGGCTACTCGCCAGTGTACGGTGCCAGACCGCTATCGCGACTCATCGAGAAGGAAGTCCTCAACCGCCTTGCGGTGCTGATCCTAAGGGGAAGCATCAAGGACGGCGAAACTGCCCGCGTAGTTATGGAGAACGGGCGTGTAGCTGTGCTTCCAAACCATGCTAATACCGAAAGCGAAGATGAGGAGATGATTGACGAAGATCAGGCACTCATGGAGATGGAGGAGGACTTGGGCGAACAAGACCTTTATGAGTGAGCATATGAGTAGAGACTGCATTAAAAAAAGATGGATGTCCTCTTTATTCTTCGGCTTTGTTATATGGCCAGCATCGCATTCTTTTTCTCTTTGTCGAAACTTTTCCCTTTCGTAATGAACTGATGATCTTTTTTTCTTCTGCTTTTTGGTTGAACCCGAAGAAGGGGGGGGGGGGTTTGCTTGAAGAAATATCGTGATAGCATGGGAGTTACACTGAAATTGTATCTTTTTTGAATACTTCGAAACATAGCGGATGAAAAATTTCCTTGCCTTTCCATCCCATTTATGTTGTACATCTTAAAAGGGGTTTTCATTGGCGACGAACGTTCAATGTGTAGCCTTGCTCTCATGTAACTTACTAGCATGATAGCAACGGGCTCCTGTCCTTTATTTTATTGTCTCTTTCACAACCTTGACACAGTTTTAATATGCGAGTATGTAGAAATAGCAATTTTTCCAAATTCCAAATTCCAAATTTTCTATCCTGATCCATGTGATCTCGCGTTGTGCTTAGTTCCACGAGTTACGTAGATAGTGTCCTGACGCGACGCGCCAAGAACCTTATCAACATCATGTCCTCCTTTTGAAACTCCTAACTGTGCCTGGTCTGAGGGCAATACTGGACCACACAGGAAGGCTTTAATTAATTAATAATTTCAAAACTATGCCTTTTAAACCTTTCCGATCGCCACTTATCAGGAAGCCGCCGTCAACATCAACACCTTCGCGTTCATCAAGCGGTGACGAACTAGTCAGAGACTCTGGCCACATTAGTAAACGTCGCAAAGTCAGTTCAGAAACAATTGATCTGACAGTTAACGATAATGATGATGAGGACGACAACGGGAAACATGGTGCGAGATCAAAAGATGCGCCCAAGGTGGCCAGGGTGCCCAAGCCAAGCTCAAATCTCAGAGATCCTGACCGAAGGCCTCTGATCCCGAAGTGGAATCTACCGATGGAGGTGCATGTAGATGATGGCGGTACGTCGGTGACGGATGGAGGGATGGAGACATACTACAACGTTCTTTGGTATGTAAATTGCGGGTTTGAAACTTCCCGTATCTCCAATTAGAGATACGTGGGTGATATTGGGGGTCCTTTGATTATTGGCTAACATTTCACTCTCCTCAATTTTTTCTCACCAGGCGAAAACCTACAGCCAAAAAGCACAAAACATGGGATGGCGATGGGATATTAGCTGTCTGTGGTGGTTATGCGTCCTTAAAGGACATTTCTGGACGGCATTTCGGAAGAATCATGTTCAATTCTCCCCTACTACCGGGTTCGACATTATCGATTGGTGGAAAGGAAGTTGAGGTTGATTCTGTCCTGTCAAAGAAGGAGTATCTCTCCGGTCGAACATTTCTAGGGATAGCTAAACCGTCACCTGCGACTATACCTATCGACAGAGCCATGGAGTACCCGAGAGATTCAGGTCCTATGTCCAGCATATCATCCGCTATATCGACAAATGGTACGATTCGACTACCCCCTAGAACCAAAATTAAACGTGAGAATGGACAAAATGAAGGAGAAAAAAGGCCCCTTAACATAGCTGCGCCCAGAAGCTTTGCGACGAAGAATGCCTTCAGAAATCCACTCAAAGAAAGCACTGTCCTAGTGGAGATATCACCAAGCGGTAATCCCGTTCCACGACATGATCCTACAGCTCCCGGTGCAGTAATCATGAAACGGCCAACATTAGTACCGAAAGGTAAACAAGTTGTCGATGTCGTCCTAGACCCACTTTTGGGTAAACACCTTCGGGAACATCAGCGAGAGGGAGTCAAATTTCTCTACGAATGCGTTATGGGTATGCGCGCTTTCAATGGCGAAGGAGCCATCCTCGCTGACGAAATGGGCCTAGGCAAAACCCTGCAAACCATAGCGCTTATATGGACTTTATTAAAACAGAACCCGATATACGAGGCTCAACCAGTCGTTAAAAAGGCCCTGATAGTTTGTCCAGTGACGTTAATCGATAACTGGAGAAAGGAATTCCGGAAATGGCTAGGAAATGAACGAATCGGTGTATTCGTGGCTGATGCCAAACGGACCAGGCTTACCGATTTCACAATGGGAAAAAGCTATAGCGTTATGATCATCGGGTACGAACGTCTTCGAACCGTACAAGAAGAGCTGTCGAAGGGCTCTGGCATTGATATTGTCATTGCAGACGAGGGGCATAGAATGAGGACTGTACAGAACAAGAGTGCGCAAGCTATACAATCGTTAAATACCTCACGGCGGATCATTCTTTCTGGAACCCCGATCCAGAACGATCTAACTGAGTTCTTTGCGATGGTTGACTTCGTCAACCCCGGCCTTCTAGGAACATTCAAAATGTTCATGAAAGAATTTGAAGGGCCGATCGTCAAGAGCAGACAGCCCGGTGCTTTGAAAAAGGACATCGAAAAAGGAGAAGCAAGGAGTGAAGAACTAGCTAACCTAACGTCGTTATTTATTTTAAGACGTACCGCCGATATCCTCTCAGAATACCTGCCGCCTAAAACCGAATATGTCCTTTTCTGCAATCCTACCTCTTCTCAAAAAAATATCTATCGCCACGTTCTCACTTCTCCAGTTTTTCAATCCGCTTTGGGAAACTCAGAAAGTGCTCTCCAGCTCATCACCATTCTCAAAAAGTTATGCAATAGCCCTTCCCTCCTAAACCCTAGAAACTGTGATGAAACTCCCAATTCTACCCTCAGCGCCTTAGTTTCCAGTCTCCCGCCAAATATTCTTCGACACCTATCTCCCTCCTCAAGCGGTAAAATCAGAGTTCTTGACCAGCTACTCCATAATATACGCCATACTACTTCCGAAAAGGTTGTGCTTATCTCGAACTACACGTCCACCCTTGATCTCCTTGCGACACTTCTCACTTCACTCTCCTTGCCCTTTCTCCGTCTTGATGGCTCAACTCCAGCTTCAAAACGCCAAGGGCTTGTCGACGACTTCAACCGCTCTTCCTCATCTTCAGTATTCGCATTTCTTCTCTCAGCCAAAGCTGGGGGGACAGGTCTCAACCTTATTGGAGCCAGCCGGCTTGTTCTTTTTGATGTTGACTGGAATCCCGCAACAGACATGCAGGCCATGGCGCGAATACATCGTGATGGCCAGAAACGACATTGTCGAATCTATCGACTTTTGTTAAAGGGAGCGCTGGAGGAGAAGATTTGGCAGAGACAGGTGACTAAAATAGGATTAGCAGACAGCGTGATGGATCAAAAGAAGGGCGTCTCACAATTTTCGCGCGAGGAACTCAAGGATTTATTTCGACTTGACGAAGGGACTACGTGCCAGACCCATGATCTACTCGGTTGTGAATGCGATGGCAGGGGAGAAGGAGAAACGGCATCCAAGCTCCACAAAGGAGACATAATTGACGTTTCCAAATCTGATAACGAACCCGATACTTCAGATTCAGCTGAGGACGAGGACGAGGACGAGAGTATGGATTTCGCAAAGTTGATAAAGGCATCGCAGCTCCAGACCCTAACCTCTGAAAATACGACGAACGGAAATTTTTCTAGCAAAACTAAGAAGCGAAAATCTAAAATGCGTTCCTTGATGCAGTACTCCCACATCGATACTTCACTACTCTGTGATACACCATCACCCGATCAATCTCTGGAAGACTTTGACTCTGACAACAACAACAACAACAACAAGAAGAAGAAGAAGAAGAACCTCGAGGCTCATGTCGACGACGATGTTCTCCTCTCATTGCTCAAAGAGGAAGGCAATGGCGTAGGATATTTGTTCAAAAAATCCGGATCTTCTGAGATACCCCTGAGCCACATTTAACTTTCCTCTTTCCTTTGTTTACTATTACATATGTTTGAAATGATTGGATCCTTTATTCAAATTTACTTATTTCGTATGATGGCGATAGACATGAGCATCCTTATGTTATTTATTCATTAGACATGACTCCTTGGTCTCGACGCTGCAGCATACTTTGCGCATCACTCTCATTAATTTTCGTTGCACATTTAACTAGAGATGGAATACGCGCGAATTTATAGAACTTAGATCAAAACTAAAAGATAGATAACTAGCTACAGCATTTATTACTTAGTTCAATTCTCGTCACGACACTGTAGATGCATCAATACACTGTAGATGATGACATCGACATATAAATTAATCGAACATAATGTATATGTATTACCGAGGAAATATGCCAAACAAAAGAAATAGATAGACGCTTCCAAAATCGTAAAACATTCCACACCTCATCCATAGAAATGTATATCAGCCAAACCCAACATGCTATCCTGTCAACCCAGATTCCCACCCATATCACCAAATGAAATCGCCAGAAATACCAGTGCACACTTAGGGAATCAATATACCTTCCTTCCCCACCGTGGCCCCGAAACCAGATTGCAAACCAAGCCCAAACAAGAAGCATATTCGTTAATATCTCAGCTTCCCAACCATTCCGAATGTGTACGCCGTCTCCGCCTCACTCTTCATCTGGATCATATAAACCCTAAAGTTCCCACTCACCACACCACCCTCCTTTGCCACGCCGTCATATTCTTCCCAAACAGAGACTGCGATTCCGGTCCTAGCCACCCGTTCAAAGCAGCTCTCACCAAGGCATACATCCAGCAGTACCTCCCCTTTAGTCTTTCCTCTGATGAGAATGCGCTTTTCTTCCCGACGAGTTGACGAAACTGGTAGTGGCGGAGCAGCTTGAGACGTGGGAGGGGTGGAAGGTTGTCCGTCCGCCGTCATCGGTTCCCTGTTACCGATGGCTGTGGATGATGTCTTGCCTTCTATTCCAGTAGCGGCAGCAGTCCCCGGTCGGGGTGGTGCGGGAGATGCGTGTAAGATCGTAAGGCGAGCGGCACCCATATCCCGCCATTTTGATGCAGACTCGCGAGCATATAGACGGATCTTGGCGTTTGAAAGGCCGATACCGCCTGCTGCGTTTTTCGCAAGGTCATAGCCCGTGTCGAAAGGCGAATTTGGGGAGGAGTTGGATCCAGAACGGGTAGAAGTGGAGTAAAGGCTGCTGCGGTGGCTACCAGTGCGAGATGTGATGGTTGATCTGGCGATGCTGAACATTTTGTTCCCTGCACCGAATTTCTTGAGAGCTGAGAAAGCACTGGACATTGTCCCAACGCTGGAATCGGTTACACCAGCCACGGACGGGGCGGGCACGCTCGAGGCTCGATAGCTACTCCTGGACCAATTGAACCACCCACCGAATCTACTACTGCGGTTGGAATTCTGGCGGGCGAGCGAGGTAGGCTGCACAGAATATGGGCCACGGGCGTTTTGAAGTGCGATGTAAGTCGGATTGTTTATTCGAGAGTGATTGATAAGCCCATATAATTTCTCGCACTCCTCTGGGTTTCGTGAACGGAACATGATGTTGTTCCCCGTTGTGAATTTGGATCTTGTCGTCGGAAGGGAGCGAATAGATATATCTAAAGCTGTGCCGCGCCGAATTGGGACAAGAGGTGTTAATTCCAAAGCGATTAGAGGTTTTTCGGAGGGAATATTAGAATCAACCTCTTCTTCGGGCCACTCCGTGGATTCATATGCTTCAATTAGACCCGGGGTAATCACAATTCTGCATTCGTCTGGATAAAGCTCCTCCCATGTACCCTTGTCATGCCAGTAGAAAATAGACGCAACACACTTCGCAGATTGTGAAGGCTGTCGTGGAACACCTTTGTATGGAGCCTGGGAAGCGGAGTTCGATGGTCCAAGAGTCCCGTCAGGGTCACTCGGAGGAGGCGATGGAGGTGATATTTCGCGAAGCTGACGAGCGCCAACTAGCGGTAAAAGCGTTTCAATATCATCTCCTTCAAATTCCTCATCCGATGTCTCTGAGGAAGAGTTAATTTCGTGGTGCTCGATGGTGGAAGTATCAGAGCTGTCTGGCGACTCTGTTGCCGTTGAAGGTTCATACTCGTGCTTGAGCGGAGAAGAAGATCGTCGATTTCGGTTACTTCGAGGAGTGGTGGGGCTTAAAATAGGGACAGAATGCTTTGGAACCGGAGGACTCGGTGATTTATGAGGTGGCGGCAATGGAACATCCTCAGTATATACTGTGAGGTCACGACGGAGGATAACTTCATCTGGGCTTTCACTACGCTTAGCTGGACTTAACCTAGCGTTAGGGGTCTTGGGCGATGACGTTGGTGTTCCCTCCCTATCGGATGGAGCTGGGCTACTTTGTTGGCTTCCTTTCCTAATCTTGGGTATAATTGGAAGTTCGAGAGAAGGAACAGAAGATAGCGACCGTCGGCCTAGCGGCCCTCCGAGTTGGGGCTTTGGTAGATCAATTTCGGGAGATGGGTCTCTGTTTCTGGATAATCTAGGTTGGCCGTCTTCCTGAGGACGAGGAGACGTCGTTTCAGGAGATTTAGATCCAGTTAGAGGAATATCAGATGATATTTTCTCCTTCTCCGGATATCTCGCACCACTTGACGTTGGGCTCGATATCGCCAGTTCTGCATAGTTGGGTCTCCTCTTAGCCTTCGACCTCTTCAAAGTGGTTGGAGAAACTCCGCCAGCCAGGTCCATTGCTTCATTAAGGCTTCTAGGTGTACCGATTGATACCCGCAGCCTCGAAGGTGTCTGGGGCGAGGTATTTCCCGCTTCCTCTGTTCGAGGGTGTGTTACTGAAAGGGGCTCCTTTGGGCTGAAACCATCGCGGGAGAAACCCAGCGACTGCTTCGATGTTTCATAGCCAGCCCGGGTAGCTGTCTTTGATAGAATAGCAGAAGAAACAACTGTAGCCTGTTCACCAATGGGCACGTCCATATCTGTGGGGCCGTGGCTTCTCTTTTCAGACACAGTAGACAGCTCAGAGCCCTCTTGCTCCGCTCTGAGGGCCCAATTTCTGGCTCTGGCTCTATTAATAAAGCTCATAGACCGGTCAATCTTTGGCGGAACGGGACTTAATCCAATCATTTGTACCCATTCGAATCCCACCTGCTCCTCGTCTGTTTTAAAAGTAATTAACTCTTTCCAATCTTCCTCCTCGCCTGGCACACCTCTAATCATAATGACGATTTCACCCTTTCCATCACCGTTTCGAGCAGATGCTCGGCCCCGGTCTATTGGGGGGAATAAAAGCCAGCGGCCAGTGTCATCCACTTCGCATATTAACAAGTCGCCACCAGGCGCCTCGCCAGGGGGATTATCCCGAAGTAAAAGTTCAGCGCGGCAATCGATTTGCTGGCCAGTTGAATGAAGCAAAGAGAGATTGAAAAAGTCGCGAGCTCGGACCCGTCGAGTTTCTAGAATGGTGACGTCGGAAAGGACGGCGAGGTTTCGTGGGCTTCGGGCTCTCGTAGCGTCAATGGAGGCCGCCATATCGTCTTCGAGCCTTGCTCGCTCTTCGTTTGAGCGCCGTCTAGCATCCGTAACGAGACTTTGGTACACCATTGCCATCTCTTCTGCCTTCGGGGATGTCTGTACGTAGTTGATGCCTTTGAAAGTCTTTGCAAGGTATTTAAGACGCACCAGCGGTCTCTTGAGAAGAAATGCAACATCGACCTTTTCCCCATCTCCATCCACTACATCGCCGTCTTCATCTTGCGCCATTCCAGCGTATAAGCTTTGAGTCTCGGGGCTCGTTGCTTCCGACGGGTCATCATCGGGGGGTGCAAGGTTGACGACAACATCTTGAAATCCAAGGCGCCAGGCCTTCAAATAGTCCCGATAAACCTTTTGCGCACCTTGTGCCCAAGATAAAAGAGCCTCTGGATTATTCAGCGGCGCTCGTTTATGGAGAGATTTAAGTCGTTCGAGTGATATTCCCATATCGACGATGGGTCTGGTAAAGTTTTCATCATCTTTCGGATTTCCAGAAGGACGGAAAAGGCCCGCAGCAATGGCTGAATCGGATTTGGACAAGACTGATGTTAATAGAACGGGGATGACACCACCAACAAGAGTCCTCAATTCACGCATATATTTTGTCTCATCAGATGAAAATTCCTGCATGATATCGTCGATAGTGGCTGTTGCCAATCGACTTCTATTGGTGCGGATGCTCCTGGCAGATCTTATACTACGGCTTCCGCCTCCAGGGATAGACAATACCGATATAAGATCAGCATGAGTAGTAAGTCGACGTTTTAAACCATTTCTGGTACCAGGCAACGAGCTCGGATCGAATTGATCCCTGGCTTCTGACTCTAAATTCTCATCATGGACTGGTTGGGTGTTTGTCCGGAGATCAGTAGGTTGCTCATCCTGGCGCGGGTCTGTCACAGTGCTCAGTGTGTCCACAGACATTATTGTAGACAGTCGGTGGGGGCCAGTCCCTGGAAAGGGTCTTCTTAACGTCAGAGGAGGCGGTCGATCAGATATCGATACCTCAGATCCGTCCGAAGAACGAGGATCCAAGTTTGACCCTTGCAGAGCCTCATCGAGCGATTCTTGTAGAGTTGACATTTTGCCTACTTCGGCAAGAGAACTTGGGCGCTTCTTAGGTCCTGTTCTTTTTAAGGTTGGTGGCGAAGATTCTCGAGTGTCACCCAATATTTCACTGGGCTGCTCATTATAGGGTATTGAGTCGTCGTGAGGTCCTGTCGACGTTTCCGTCGAAGGGGAGCTATTAGAACGCCTTCTTGTTCTTCTGGACCCACGTCTCCTTTTCGGACTTTTTGCTTGGGATGAAAGCCTCGAGCTATCATATTCGTCGACTCGGTCGCCATGGGATGGGGGTTTTCCCCGTAACCGTGAATCTAGAGGCGCCGGGACTTGAACAGGGGGCTCCTCACCCTCCGTAAAAGGGTCAGGAGTAGACGAAAGCCATGCTTCGACGCTAGATCCGGGGTTTCGAGGCGCTGGTGCTGGGGATGCGGGTGGCTCATGTTTCCCAAAAATCTTTTTCGATTCATCAATAACATGGTTAAAAATACCCCCTTTGGGAGGCCGTAACGGCCGTGGTGGGAGTTTCTGCCCTTGCCGTCGAGGCCGATTCTCTTGTTCAGAAACCTCTATAGCCTCGCTGGGTTCAGTTGACCATTCACCATCACCACCCTGTGTTCGTAAATGCTGGTCTCTCCTGTCGTAATCACGACCCTTTTGCTTCCTAGACTGTTGCCTTTTGGAGACGGGGGTCTGATCACTAATAGCGCTCTCCACTTCGTTGTCAACCATAGATCGTGATTCGTAGATATGTTGTGACTTTGGGCGTTCACTCCTTTTACTTGAGGACTTCGAAGCTGCATAGACTCGGATTCCGTCGTCTGGTAAAGGTTTGGTGCCACAGTTGGTTGCATCAGTAACTTCATACGTCTTCTCTTTCTCCCTTACCGATGATTTCGGTTCCCCATACCGGTCAAATACGTCAGTTCTCCTCTTATGTGCCACTTTCTGGGGTGGTGTGGATGGCGGTGATCTATTCTTCCTCCAGTGCCCATCACTAATAACCCGCTTGCGCGGGGTACTGTTACTTCGAGTTCGCTGGACATTATTGTCCTTATCGTTGTTTCCTCCTCTTGCTCTGTTGGTTCTATTCTTTCCTGGGGACTCCTCCTTGCTAGAGAGAGGATTTGACTCCGGTGAGGTAGTGTGGCCACCGTCGCTCTCAGGGCCAACATCTTTCTCTATTATAACACCCCCACCTTGCTGTTGCCATCGTCGAACCTTCTCGCGTACCGAATTCGTGTCGTGGACACCCAATGGTTGGCCAATATCAAGAGGCTTCCCGTTCGCTGGAGTGGACTTCGCTCTTCCGCGGTTGGAAGGCCGACGAGGAGAAGGGACAGGCATTAGCAACTACATTGTCTTAAAATGTTAGAACAAATTCCTTATTTGTAGTGCTGGTTCCAAACACACTATGGGGGTGCAGTGTATTGTCTGGGTTCCTTCTTGTTTACATACCAGTAGCCCCGCCGCTCGCCAGAAAGGTGCATACCCTTCCTCGGCCTGCGATGGCGACTTTTTCTTTCCCCTTTCCTTTCCTATTTTCTTTTGCTTCCCTTAAAAAAGGTGAATTAGAAGCTAAAAGAATATCGATCTATTTCCTAGCCGAGAAGTGGTCTTTACTTGCGGTGGGATGTTGCTGTGATCACCCATTCTGCCATCAAGCTACCAATGACGATGCGCCCGCTACCGGGACAACACACCAAGGAAGCGCAAGCTCAAAGCGCCCCCAAACACCGATCAGAATTAAAGGCTTGCCTTCTTCAACCATCAGGAACCAAGAAGACTTGACAACACAGGCGGACTGAACCGAAATTACAATTATTATATATGAGTTGACTGAGACACATGAATGAGCTGTCTTCTCCTTTGTTTACTGCCCGTTAACCAGTTTACATGCACCGAGACCTTGAGTCGGTGTTTTATTTGCTGAGGCCTTGCAGCTATTCGCAGAGTCTCCAGAGGAGATGAAACGTTTATATTATGTATGGTCTATATGTATATATGTGTGAAGATGAAATTTATATGAGGCACATCAAAAGAGAGTATCCATAGAAAAGTTTTCATATCGCCTGTACTCTCTCTGCCCCAAAGCGCCGTCCAGATCGCTGATATATAGCAAATATTAAAATCAAAGGTATAAGGCGTTTAGTATGCAGCCGCTGTTATATTCGGGCATTTTAACGGTTTATCACTTCGTTTTGCGCTTGCCTGCAGCTTCGTTGACACACTTGACGGCATGGGACATGGCGCCCATGCTTTTTACCAAATAATCTAAGAATAGATGTCAGTTTGGTCTCAACGAACTGAAAGAGCATTATAGAGAAATTCTTCTTACAGGAAGGGATAACGATCCAGAGGAAGTTCATGAAAAAGTAGTAGCACCAGAAATAATACGCCTCTGGTCTGCAGTAGCTCAACCCATTGTAGTAGTGATCGAACATGCTCGTGGCATAGTAAAGAATATCCCCGTAGATCTGCCCGCTCGATATGATTAACTGAAGGGGGTGGCGGAGTGGATGTTCGCTCGCGATAAGATACACGTGGACGAAGCAAAGGGGTCCCCACAGAATCTATCATGAACTCACCCATCAGTTCTCAAATCCATGCACCCCTTAGTATACAAGCAAGGTAAGGGGGAAACATACAGCCGTAATTGTTTCCATGCACAGAACGAAAGGATCCGAGGTTAGGTATCGGGAGTCCGATAACGAATACTCCTTCCATAGCTGTCCAAAAAAGTCTTGCGCCGAGGCCATGCGAGTGTGGTTGACAACAAAGTAGCCTTCGAAAAACAAATGAATGCTTCCGGCTGTGACGATTTATTTATATATTAGCCATGTACCTTAACTTTTGAACCACGTACGGCGCATGAACATACTTAAGACGAACCATAATACAGCCAGCCTATCTGCCCTTCCTAGTTTCGGGGCAACGAACGATAGAATTACCAACGTGGATCCTAGAATGAAGGCCCATCCCGCCGCAAATGCAGAAATAAGAAGAGGAACAGACCACTCATTGGCAAGGTAACCAATGAGTTCCACTTCAATTGGGTAGTATGGGTGAGAGTTGGGCGGGGTGGAATTGGCCATTTGCCCAGCCATCCTTGCAGCGAAAACCAACGAATGTGGTAGGGAAACGAAAGCAATGGCGAGGAAGGCTGCCTTCTAAGATAGGTACGGATAAAATTTGAGTGGCGTATCTACTCTGTACCTCCAAAAGCACCGGACAAGTAAAGACCGCTAGGAGAACACTCTCTTCAGGGGGAAGAAACAGAGCCGCCAAGCGCACCAAGGACGTAGGTTGAAGCTGCGTGGCCGAAACAGGCTCTGGTGCGTGGGCATGGCGCTTAAATACAGCGATCCAGGGTGCCGCACGACTTAGCAAGCTATCCATCCTCCACCAACTTCAAGACTCGTCTCAGGGGTCCTTTGCAGGCAGCGCCCTATGCGTTCTACGACCTCGCACCTATATCCCCGCATCTATGGCATCAGATAGGAGAAGGAGCCCGAGAGCTATCAGACCTGATGTGACCGTGTTCCCAGAAGCGCCGCCTAATGTCGCCGCCATCTTCCTCATCCGCTTTGACATCAAGGCCGGGTGCGTATGCCCCTATCCACAGAGTGGGTAGAGAGCCGAGATACCATTGGTGATGCGCTGTACTGACAATGGGATTCTGTTTGTCTATAGTTATACGGTAAAATGGAAGCGATCTGTACCAGAGGGTATGCTCTCAGCCCCCACTCCAAGGCCGCACAGGCTGATACCTGTACAATAGTTGTCGTTGAGAACGTTGTTGAATATAAATCACTCCCATCGGGTCTACACAACGTCCGGGAAGATCTTATGTACGTCAAACTTTCTGATCATTACCTTTTACATTTTCTGATCATCCACCACGCAGTTATTTCGTCCACGAGCAATATGCCGGTATCAGCGCGTTTGTAAACCACCCTGCAGCAGAGTCGCAGCGGAATGCCTTGATGCTGGCTGTTGGAGTTTTGGTGCCTCTCAGCTATGGTAGACTAGGAAAGGCCTGGAGACATGCTGCAAAACTAAAGGAATTGGCCAGGTATGAATTGGGAGACGCTAGAATCAAAAGGATAATGGGACTCATGGTATCAATGACAGGAGCCTAGCAGAAGATCTTGATAATACGGAGCCCTTGTCCGCATACTGGGAAACGTACCAGCTATCTGAAGATACTGTTTCTCCCCCGGATTCCCCATTGGGTTCAATCGCAAGCTTAAAAACACCTGTTCGTGATGTATACGCCAGGCATCGCGCCCTCAGCGACGCCACGGCACTGTTGACCGCAAAGCAATCCCTTGCGCCTTACCATCCCGCCCTCTCCCTCCCAGAGTTCTTAGATACCTTTGGACCATTAGTTTTCCAGTTATATCGAGCAGCTTTATTACGCAAACGGATCCTCTTAGTGGGCGAGGCACCTGTCGAGGAATCATGTAACTTCGGTTTGTCACCTTCCCACCCCAGACATTGGACACTGCCAAATGACTAACGCTCAAACCAAAGTATATGACCTAGCTCTTCTCTCCTCGCTTCCACAATCCCTACTCCCTTTTATCCCACCAACTTCTTCGTTAGCTCTCAGACCTCGACCGCTATTTAGCGTTGGCATCCACGACATGCCATACCTAGCATCACGACCATCTCCCTCCATCTCAGATCCCGATAGCTGCTGGATTGCATGTACTACTGACCGCGTCCTCGGCCTAAAACCTGAGCTTTATGACGTCCTCGTAAACCTCCCTCCAGCTTACTCTAAACACGCGCCAGTAAAGACCTACCCTTCTATAGCACTGTCGATCGGCCGTACCGCAAATAAGGAACAACAGAAACCTATAAGCATTAAGGCCACCCAGCGGGACGCTCGACGATATTCTACCCTTAAGAGTGGCCTTCTTGAACTCTCTAGACGTGGCTCTTCGTCCGCAATGGATGATGAGGATACGTCGGACAACACTTCAACTTTCTCTTCTAGTTCGGTTGTTGAACCTGTCTCCTGGCCACTCCTCGCGTATACCTCCTTCCTCTGGTGGGCCTCAGCTGGTGAGAAGCGCGAAGGCCCCTCCGAAGGAGAAAACGAAGAAGACTCCCGACTTCTACTGGTCGATAATGCCCACACACCCTTCCCCACTTATCCAAGTAGCCTAAGCGGTAGCATCGCGCTACTGGACCAGGGCAGCAGCCACCAGCCGCGAGAAATCGCATTAATAACCTATTTCCGCCGCCTAACGACGCAAATATTCACAGTCATGTCAGACGTCATTGCCCGCCAGGGTGGAAACGCACCCGTCGCCGAATCAACGCTCGGTCCTGAGGATGACGGATCCAATTTTGACCATGATGAGGATTCCGCAGTTGACACGACGGCCTCTCCAAATGACCCCTTACTGCCGCTGTCGTCCTACGACGATACGTCAGACGATATCATCCCGATCAGTTCGAGTGATATGACAGAGATGGGGTTGGATACATGGAGTGCCTCGGATCGCGCATTTGTGGAGGAGCTTGTGCAGGTATGGTGGGGACGCAAGGCACAGGTACAAGGTGCGAGAATTACCTGCTGTGGGGTACGAATTCTTTAGCAAGAATCATATCCAAAAGTAATGCAGATATTAATGGGGTACAAATAACCCGGCCATGTCGAACAAGTTCTTAGAAAACGATGCTACGACATCATAGTGGGATACCCTCTTTCATCGAGTTCGGTGGAATTGAGATAAGTGCTCTATATATAATCCACCTACAGTTACCCTAGCTATCAGCATTGTGATCCTAGTGTTTCGAGTTCATGTTTTTAGCCAGGACAAACTATGCATCCAAAACCTCATTTCAAGAAGTTTAAATGATATCACATATCCAACACGGCCGAAAGTAGTTCCAAAATATGCCTGCTGGTCTAAACCAAACCGAAAACAGTTGTTATATGCCCACAGTAACAGGCGATCATGATGTTAAGTAGATGTATAATACATTATTTAAAACGAGTCCATTATTTATTTGCCTCGAAGGGGATAAAAACGTTAAATAAATAGAGCAGAGAACGGAAGAACATCCTCCGAAGAACGCCTGACCCCGAATAAAATGCCATAAAAAATAATCTTTGGAACGCTGAGCTACACGATAGAGACGCCTGGCTACCAAAAAACCAAGGGGGTGTGAGATCCACGCAGCGAGCAAGCAAGGGGATCAAAAAAGGTAGGGGAAAAAGGCACATAACCAAAGATGAGATGGAATTGGAGATAATAGACGCTAATGGAGCTTTTTGCCAGAAATTATAATAGGAAGATGAGGAGGACGAGGTCAATAACATGATGGGCAAGCCTCACGCCGCGTCAATCAGATCCAAATGAAAGGATAGGAATGAAAAGCTCCAGAAATAAATGTGAACAGAAAAGCAAAAGCATACAACACCCGCTTAAAAGGGTATCTAAACTTTGAAACCCCGTAAAACAGTACACGACGCCCAACGAAGATGTAAAGATGAATATAAAGAGGGGGGATAGGAAGAAAATAGAACAGATATAGCACCAGGTAAAACACCGCTTTAAGAACTAGATAATGCTCAATATCTTCCAATAGGTGCACTGAAATCTCTCTTGGCAACTCGACTGGCGGGACGACTACTTCCCGGAATCCGTCTTGCGCCATGGGTAGGCGTAGTGCTGGAATTTGCAAGGCGGGAACGAGAGCGCGATGAAGGACGGGAAGCAGCATCGTTGGCGCTAGCAGATCTTTTCAGAGTCTGTGCACGCCCTCTTCGCGCGCGAATCTGGGCGAGTGCTTCTTCTCGCGTTACAGGGGTGCCAGGAATGGGACAGTTCGCTCTAGAAGAGTAATCGTCAGAGTGGAGAGGAATAGTTGTGGTGGTTGTTGTCATGGAGCCTGGCATTGTTGGGGTTGTGGCATCAGCAGGAGCCATTTGTTCTTGGGAATTGGTTGTTTCGACGTGTAAATTTCGAGGAAAGAAGCGGGAGGAACTTGCCGGTTCGAAAGCAGTCGCAGGTTGTGTGACGAGTTGAAAAGGATATTGTGCTAGGACGGGAGGTTCTGTTAGGATGTCTGTGGGCTTAGGATCTTCCATTTCGACCTCCGTGGTTTGTGGCACTAGTGGGAAGGCTGAGGTGTGATTATATTGAGGCCCAGCCGGTAGCGGTGAAAGTTCCTGGACAGTTTTTTGTAGGCGGACGGATGATTCTGTATCCACGTTACTGGGAGATGCGCTGGACGAAACTGCCTTAAACGTCCCTGTATCTGGACAGAACGCCACTGCAGGTTCCGTGGTCTGCGTTTCCCGATGTGCTGTGACGATCGGAGCACTATCTGAAATTCTAGTCACCTGGGGCGCAGCTTGGTCGCTAGACGTGGAGTTTGTGACTGTTTCTTCCTTCTGGGGATTCATTTCATCCCACTCCGCATCGTGAATATACCGAAGCCCTTGCATTTCTGCGAGTCGGCAGGAGCAACGATGGAATTGGCATTCCATCTTGAGGAAGTGTACCATTTCCTCTGCTTTTAATCGCCGGCGTTTCTCGAATGCGAGGTCCTGCTCCAAATCCTCGAGAAGCTCGTCATGCGCGCTGGACTCTTTTGGGTCCTCATTTTCCTTGCATGAATTGCGGCGCGAAACCCTCATTTTGAGTGGAGAACCTAGTCGTGGACTTGCAGCTTGGTAGTTAATGCCGCTTTTGCGGGGACTCGAAGATATTCGGTCTGATTTTAATCGCAATGATGTTGGGGCGCAGGCAGCAACGTCCCTCTCCGCCAGTGGAGGCCTGGAATTGGGTGTTTCTGCTCTCAGTTCTTCGGCCCTTGCCTCGAGAATATCTGACTGGTTATCGGTTTCAAAAGAGCGTATTTTTTCTTTCAAGACCTCCACTTCTTCCGTCAATCCAGCTAATGCATATGCGCGCTCGAATGCTTCCTGTTTCGCCTTCTCTTTTGCTTCTCTCTCGCCGGCAACTTCCTCTCTTAATGTTTTTATCTCCACCCTTGACGATTTGAGTTCTTCTTGCGCTTTAACAAGTGCTGATCCAGCCCGGAAAGCTTCTTTTCGTGCCCTTCGGACTTCCTTTTCGAATACTGCTCGTTCATGTGTTTGCCGCTCCTTAAGAGCGTGCAATTCCTCCATTAAAGACTCTAGCCGTTCACTGACTCGTCGTTCTCGTGAATTCGCCTCTGAAAGTTCAGCAAGTGTTGCCTGAAGCGAAGCCTCCGCTTCTTCACGACCCAGTATCGCCCTGTGAAGGGCGGCTGTGGTGGTCGAGGAAGGATGCGACGGAGCTGGACTGCTAGCCCTTGAAAGTTGATTTAGAAATGCCACTTTCGCTTGGACATCAGAGTTCGTGCGTGTATGCTTGTGCTGGAGCGGAGAAAGCTCAGCAGGGTGTACTGGATGACCGTTCATCTTCTGCTGATTGATGCGCTCTGGAGAGACGGGGTGAAGAACAGGCCCAGGCGATGCCTGAAATTTAGGTATGGGATCCATCAGCGAGGATGAGGTACTGAAGTTATGGGAATCAGAGTTTCGATTGTTAAGGCCCCCCGAAGGCAACATGTGTGACAGCGCTATTGACGAGAGCAATCGTCGGAATTGAAATGTGGCATGAAAATTGAAATCTTGTACTGCGGTGACATCCTTGTCGTGCGCTTTTACGTTACTTTCGGATGTGTTGTTGACAAAGGGTGGGTGGTTCACTCCGGTTGCTGGGCAACGCATCCGAGCTATGGGAAACTCTTTTGGGAAATTGAATTACTCTTTTTAGGAAATATAGTCACATGATATTTCTAACCACGTGACATCTCTGCCCCTCCTGTTTTTCACGCTCGAGTATATGTCTATTGCAACTTATCTCAGCGGGCTCAGACCTCTGGCTCGGTTTGAACGGGTTGCAGCATTATTATTAACTAGTTAATCCGGCATGACACTAACCTACTTTTGATACAAGTCATGTGCTCAGAGCAATCCTCACCAGAGGGTCTGAGAAGAAATGGTTTCATCTTCAATGAAGATTCCTGAGATTTACAAGGATTTTTCAGATTCTTCAACTTTGACTTTCTATTACTATATACTCACATATCTTTGAGATTTGAAAATCATCTTAGCTTATAGCTAAAGAGAAGAAGAATAGAAATATTTCTTTAATATTTCAAAAAAATCTATATTTAAGATAGATGTATACTCTTGAAAATGATCATATTTTTTAATCTCAGAATTTCTAAGAGCTTTTTTTTATATGAGGAATTGAATCAAAATTCCTGTGTTCAAAAACACACTGGTCAACTTTGAGATGATACTTCTATTCTAAGAACTTGAGATATGAATATAAAAATCAGATACATCATGAGAACATTGTTATTCTAAGGTTTCAAGATAATACAGAAATGATGAATCTATGAAGTTGAGTTGAAATTCTCTTTCATACTCAGAGTACTGAGCAAATTCTTTCTGTGTTATTAACAATCAGAAACTGTTTCTTCTCAGACACTTTACAAGATATCATCACTCACATGACCTGATTTTACTATTTGGGTTAGCTTATTGCTTATTTGAGGTTAGCTCATGACATAATCATCAATCCAGTGTTAAAACAGCAATAAATATCTGGAGAAGCGTCTGAGCTTGCTGAGATAAATTGCAACGAAGCTCGCGCGATACATGCCCTCCTCCTTTCTTCAATATTCCGTAACGCTGAAACCTGACTGCTGGCTCCTGTGAGATGACTCTATTACTGTGTTACTAACTGTGGCGAATTATTCAAACCTGGAAAATTATGGAACACGACAAGTCCACCCCCGCACAGACTGATATCAAGAAACAGAGCATTGCCCCGAAAATTTAAACTTAGTATATTAAAGATTGGCGGTTTATTTGCGTAGTAGCAATGCATGAGATTATAACGCTACAGCTTGGTCAGAGGAGTAATTACCTCGCGACCCATTTTTGGAACTTCCAGGTATTCTCGCTTGTCTTTTTCGTAATGAACTAATCCAAACTCACCTAGTCGTTAGGAATCGTACTTTACATACTCCGCGGATGAGGAATCCCCTGTTGATCATGACGTTCATTTCCGTCCGGGGATTGGTGCAGATGGGGCTGAAACCTTCACCCCTCGAACTGTAATCTATGATCTGAAAGGCGGCTTTGGCACGCTGCAGAAATATAATGCTCTTTATGGCTTGGAAGAAGATGCTGGATTGCCTAGGGGCTTATGGTGAGAGCGATCAATTCCCTTAACTGAACGGAAATGGCGGTTAACCACGGTCTCTCTTCGCTTTACAGGGATGGCAATAAGGTCGTGCATCGCCAGCCCGCCATTCCACAGACTGAGTACCAGAAAAATTTAGATGTTGGACTCCCGCTACCTCAACTTAGAGCTGAGTCAGTACGGTACTGGTCAGATTTTAATAAAGTGTACTATCATCCCAAGTCTATTGTTCAGTTAAATGAATATGAGCTCAATTCTCAGCTGATGCCCTTTGAGAACTGGGAAATTGGTGAAGATCTGTTCCGATCTCTAGATCGCGAGCACGATATTCTCGACAGGGACTTTCGGGCTTTCGCAGAGGAATGTGATCAGATGCAAGGTATCCAGATCTTCTCCGGAACTGATGATGCTTGGGGAGGCTTTGCCGCCAGATATGTGGACAGATTGAGAGATGAGTTTGGAAAGAAAAGTATATGGTTCTGGGGACTAGAAGACGGGTCAAGGGTTCAACGTGTATGCATCAATAAAACCATCACCTTGTATTCTTTGACGCGAGTCAATGAGCTAAGTATAAAAATCTATAGCAAAAGCAAACCGTATCCAACGCCAACTCGGCAAAGTCTGTCAATGAAATATCTCCGCAAACATCAGCCTATATCCCCATTTTGGACCCCCCTCAAAACATACCAGAATATGTGCACTCTGACCTGCGATCAGAGTGGTATTCCTCCGCCCTCGTTTCCACCGCTGTAGAGAGTGTTGGTTTACCTACACGCCTCCGATCTCACCGGGGGGCTAGTTTCTGGCTGCCAGCGCAAGAGCGTCCGCAAAAGATTTTCAGTCTCCAAGCCGCCATTCTCTCAGAACATCAACCAGAGTCCGACAAAACCCCTGACCAAGATCGTAAAACATTAATAGCGGAAGATGAGGTCGATGAAGACGAAATCCTTCTTAAAGGATTCGATCTTGATTTCTCTTGGTCTAGTTCCGCGCGTGCTAAAAAGCTGCACGTTTTTGGCCAAGTTCAAATCAGTCGTGGATTCGATGCGCAAACAAATCTTGCGTCAAAACCCCCAAGCCAGCCAAGTGTTATCCATTCGTTAAGATTGCCAGGAGCTCTACAGACGTCAGTACCATATATTGCTCCATATTGCTCCCGTTTCATTTTTCATTTTTTGCATTCGTCTATTCTTAATCAACCACGCCATGAGTCCTTCACATCATATGTCCTCATCCCCTCAACCGCACCCCCTTCTAGTTTATAATTTACATATAGCTAACGAAGAGGTGACTGCATTTACGTGTTCTAGATACCACACTCGCCTTACCCTCCCGCTCCTTGACAGTTTCCCCGGTGATCTATTTACAGGCAGAGGCGCTGCAAGCTCCGGGCTGAGCATCCGTGCGTCCCTCTCTACGACAACCGAAATTGGGGACAAAGTGAAGGATTTACAGAAGGTCGCGTCCAGGTTAATAGGGATCGATGAACGAGAAGCGTTGATCAATGGGCTAGGAGAGATTTCCGAGGCTTATCAGGGACGATGGGAAAGCGATTCTGATTCCGGAGATGATTACTGAACTGTTCTACTTTTATGCTTTGGCCACTTGGAAAATTGTTTCGTGCTCTTGCACATGGCTAGTTACTGCGGTTGTATAATTAAGTCGATTCCGGCAATCTATGACCTGCTTTTTGTCGCTAAGGTACTGGAACAATGCATTCCCCTGCCTAGGGGGGCCAGGTGGACATGGATAGAAAACAACACTTAGCCATCCAAACCCAGGATCTACTATTACTACATATACTGTACCGTACCTCATGCTCAACGTTGGGTTTGATGCAGATAAATATTGTTTAGGGTGCAGCGGCAAAAGAAGCACATAGGGGACGACATAGTTTGCAGGGTTTCGATAAGCTCTAAAGTAATTCATACGTTGGAGCTAGGTCGTAGGTCTTTCTGGCCACCGATTTTAACTACATACTCGCTGGTCTGCCATTTGCATTCTGGCCCTTAATCAGCCGCCCTTTGCCTCCCTTTGTTCTGCCATACTCTGTATATGTAGTTAGTGGTGCATATAACTTAATAATTCAATCTCCAAACCAAGTTAATATGTAAAACATGTCCGATTACCACCCACGATTCGTATGTAGGCATTTATGGAACGGAATTTTTTTGGTTAGTGCTGGCTGGGCCATCAGCCCTTCCTCATCCGGTTGTTGATCCCTTCGTGTGAATCCATGAACCCATGAACCCTACCTAGTATGTCATATCATAAATAAGTAAAATCAGAGTTCATGTTTCGAGACTCCTCCCTCTCTCGTTAAACTTACTAAATATAACTTTTATATATTTGTGAAAAGCAAGTAGCATCTGAGAAGTAATTTCGCCAAAAATTGGAAACAGGGAATGGTAGAACGAGAACGTCACTGCGTACGGAGTACCTAGGTAGAGTGGAAGGTGTAAAGCTTGCTTGATTGAAAAGGTTGCTAGCTTGTAGGAAGTTATATGGTGGAAGGATTAATAAGCCAGGACATGTGACCTGACAGGTAGTCGATATGATCATTGTGCAGGGCAAATTAGAACAAATGATCTCAATCTTTCGGCAACAACTATTCGGATTTATGTTGCTGTGCATATGCTACGGTCTTGAATTGGGGGCTTGCACGTGGGTGTCCAAATAAGCTAGTGGGGCAATCGCGCTAGTCCGCCCCACATCCTCGTTACCAGCCGTGAGCTACCAGACAGCTTAGAGAACTAAGGGCCTGTTCGGTGCGGCCGTGTGTACTCGTTCTTTTTGTACGGATCTCCACTTTTTTTTAAAAAAGTACAGCCCCAATATCATGACTGTTCAGTGGACAGAGTGTCTGTACTAATATTACAGCTGCTTTTTACAAAGTACAGATGAAAAAGGCCAGGTGTTTGGTGGATTGAGCGGCCGTACTTGCATCTTTTGCCAAGATCTTATGAATAAGCAGTATTTAACTTCGCTCACAAATCTGGAGTCCGTTCAAAAAGAACGCGTTTTTGTGAGCTTCATTCTCCATCCCCCCAGAGCAGCAGGCAAGGTGGAATAGTGTGGTGGCACAACGCCAGCTTGCTACTAATAATTGGTAAATACACTATTTTTAATGAGATCCACTATTGCGTTCAAAAAGTACGGACGCACCGAACAGGCCCTAAAAGGCGCAGAGTACTGAGCGTGGCTTGGTAGGCAAAGTATGGACCAATTCAGCTCGATTTCTTACTCAATAATTCGATTTTCTATTTTAAATGAATAAAATAACAGATGGAAAATCAATCTTTAAAACTTTTAATCGCCAGAAATAGTTTGATTAAATACGATTGTTACTCACTTGATTATAAAGGAATTGATGGGCTCTAATTAAAAAGTTTGCTATAACTATACTTACATAAAAGTGAAATGCTTCACTCATACTATTATTCTTAACTTCAGGTTTGTCTCACCACGACACAGAACAGAGGGAAATGTGCGAGATGTTGGATTGGGAGGTCTGAATTTGTGACAGGGTTTAGATATATTTGGACTCCGCTACCTGCAATCCTGACGGATCTGATTTCAAATTGGTCCGACCTGTGGCATCTGCTGATATAATCTCGGGTGCAGTCTCGGGTGCAGTCTCGCTGGAGATCTGCTGACGCCTACTATACCCCCTTGCTTCCCACTCATCCATGACATTATCCCAGATGTCGTTCTCCATACCGATATCGCTATCCTCACTAGACTCCGCAAGATCATTATCCTCTCCCAATGCATCTAATGCTGATCTTCCTTTTTTGGATGTCGCGCTCTTGAGACCCCCGCCACTGTAGCTGGCCCTAAGCTGTGCCCCGCTTAGGAATTCTGCCTTCCATTCCAACTCAACATCCTCGACACCAGTCGACGCTTGGAGGCGAACAACGTGGCGAGAGTCGCCGGCTGTAACAAAGGGCTTCACAAAAAGAAGAATGGCCCAAGCGAACCGAGCAAAGAGATAAGGACGGGATTTGCTATCAAGGTATTGGACTATGGTGTTGTGATACGTTGGCCAGTATTCAGCAGCAGCTGTGGAAAGTATGTGTGATACGTAGTGTGCTGAACGAGTACCGGTCACCACCTCAGGCGCATCCCTCCCCCCGGCAACCTTTGGGACGATAACGAACCACCGATTGTCGAAGCATTTATGAATATCCGGTCTAAGCGAAACGAGGTTTGCCGAATCATCAATATCTCCTAGGTTTGTACAATATTGGCTCATCCCGTTTCTATAGTACCAGAGCAGTTCTTCCTTTGGCACAAGGTGTGCCTCTTCAGTGCATGTCGAGAAGTTGGTGATACCACAGCGAGATATACGGGGTTCAGGAAATACGGAAGGGGGTCCCCAAGCATCCGGGATGCAGTCGTGCGGGAACTCCCAGTCCTGAAAACTGGGGACAATAGGGTATTTGCCTAGTAGAAACGAATCAGAACAGCCACGAGAAATACGGAGGTGTTTGCATACTTGCGCCAGCGTCAACCAGAAAGTAATAAGTTGGGTCAGTCAGCACCCCATCAAGCGGTACATTTACAGGCTGTCGACCGTCTTTATCATGACAAAGGCGGCCAGTTTTAAATGCGTTGTTTCCGATGATCTGGCAGGCGATCAACGCGGTTTGATGGTGAACGCCAAAGGTGTGAGGACCTGCTTCTTGATCAACACGCGGGAGGTACAGTAGAACATTGCGGGGCTCTTGATAGCCAGGATGCAAGAAATTGATGCTTCCTCGTAATGCTAATTCTGCATGAGGGATCGGGTGCGGATGGAACTCGGACAGACTTCCATTAGCCATTTTGAAGGATCCGAAATCCTATCGACGGCGCCTATAGTAGAAAGAATAGTAGCCTTGAGGTGTGATAGGATGCGGAAGATGATATGATGGGGAACTCTGTTAGTAGGCGGGCACCCAGTTGCTTGATGAGAAGAGCTTAATTATAGGCAGGTGAAGCTTCAACACGACGTCACAAAGAGGTGGTTCATTGAGGAAGTGGCGGCTCTTAAAAGTAACACACCTCTAAGACTAACAGAAATGCTGTATTATTCCGTATTTAGCATTTACTATTATCATTGTAGCAGAAAAGACTACTTATCTCTCGGGTTTAAATCTGATGGTAAAAATATCAAGGATAACAACAACATTGAAACAGATAATGATTCCTCTTTCTCGTTTGCCTTTCACTTCACCAGTTGTGTAGGATCGGCTTTAGGCACTCCTTGATCTTTTCTGGCGATGATGGCTTTTCTTTTTAACTACAAAAGCGATGATAAATCCAGTTGCTTCCTTTGAGGAGGCATCACCTGGAACTACTAGGACATACATGACGACTTTCTCGAGATGAATTCTGAAGCCCCCATGTCAGCTCTAAGTCCAAATTGATGTCCCTTCTATGCACGCACCTTTCTCTGCCTTCCTTGTCTCTTGTCTTTCTTTTGGCATTTGACGGCAACATTCTCATAGATAGCCGGAGTGGAGGTAGTTAGTTACCAAGGTGTTTGGGAATCATTCAAGAGGTCCGATAGCTAGTCTTCTCTGCTCTGTTCCATTCGTCAACTTTAATCATTATTACTAGAAGATATCAGGTAGCTTCAACCCCGTAGGTCCCCAGAAAGTGACAAGCTGATACCTAGGCGGACTGAGACGTTTATCTCGTCTGGGTATGTACGAAGATGTTGAATATCTTCAAGGTCAGTTTCAATTGGAACGGGCCATGAAAGCAACCATTTTTTGCCTCGGAGCAGTCAGAGTATGTTGATGGCTCATTGATCCCGGCCCAGAACTGGTTTGGACAGACACTTATAACTTTGTTCTGGTAGCATTTGAGTGTGTTAGAAACCAGTGGTGGAAATAGTGGAGGTTGGACGAAAGCAGGCTCTGCTTTGTTGCCTGCTTGTGCGGGGGCATGCAGCCTATTATTGGTCGTCGATTATTTAGGGAAGCCAGGAGAGATTTGATACATAAATAGACCTAAAAACAAAACCCCGCTAATACATAGACTACCTTCTGAGGCTATTCTAAGCAGAAAGTTCTAACTATAAGCTATCTTCAATTGCAGCTCCTGCTCACCCCGCCCCCTTTACCCCACCCCCCTTGCCCCTCCTACGCCATATTATTATTATTATTATTATTGTCATTATCATTATCATTATTATTGTAGCTCCATACAAGTCCCATCTACAGAGTACTCCGATATCCCTGGTAGTACACAATGACCAACCCCCCCCGCTATCCAGAGGAGTGTCTGGAGAAAAGTCACCAGAGAGCAGAGGACCTTCGAAAGGAGCTTGAACACTCTCGGGACAGGGAGAACAACGTCACCCCTTCGTTCCTTTCACGTTTGAGTCAGTGCTATCTCAACCCACCAGAGAACCAGAGACACTATCGACCGCACATCCTTCTCGTCTCCCAAGTTACGAAGCCCGATTCCTTCCACTACTTTGTCCGTCTCCCACGGGAACTGCGTGATCTTATTTACTTCTATGCCCTCCGCCCACCGTCAAACAGAGAACTGATCGTGAAGACAACTATTGAGAGCATATCTTATAAACGGATCTGGGGGAATGAGATCCCGCTTGTTCCCCTGGGGTACGGAAATCCAGATTCATGGTCTGGCAGGAAGGAAATGACCTCGTTGATGAGGGTCAACCGGCAACTCTATAGAGAAGCTTCGGAAGTCCTGTTTTCCGATTTTCGGTTTTCCATCCACGCCCGAGTCCTCAGGATACCTGGTTGTAACTTCGTGCATAGGTTGCAGGAAACCGTGGCGTCCAAGATTCACAAACTCGGGCTGAAATTGGAGGTCTTCTGGAATTCCAAAGGGGTTCCTGTCTTGGATCTCTACTCTTACGACAGCCTAAGCATATTTTCTGCAGTACAAAGTGTCGACTTCCATTTTACATTTAATGGCAACGAAGCCAAATTTCCGAAGGGCTATGGCCCCCTATGGCCGATCGAGCGTATGAAGCTAATGTTTGAGAAGTTTCACCATGTTCAAATATCGTTCAGTTGGTCATCTGACCTGTCGGTCAAGCCTCAGTACGTAAAGAAAGCATGCAAAATTATTCAATCAATGATCGATAAATTCGGTAGGTTAGAGAAAAGCCCTTTTTCTCCTTTCTACTGGAATCGTTGAAATGCGAACATTGTTGCTAACAATTTCACTGGGTACGGTCGATAGAGAATTAAGGAAAGACCGTTCCCGTTGTGAATACCTCATCCACCGGGCTTCTATATCCATCTACGAAACAGGGATATGTAGAACTATACATACCAAGCCTTGATCATCCATTTAGCCGATACTCTATAATGCTTCGGGCGAAAATCAATGTGGCCACATTCAGATTGGCTATATGGTTTACGAATGCTTCTCTTCATCCCCGATACTCTCGCGTTCCCAGGGGCGTTACCGTTCAACTTCGAGATGCAGCAAGTAAATGAAGTGGGCTGAAGAATTCCAAACCCTGATGGAACCTTAACATTGCAACTACTAGCTACCGAAGAAATACGTCGGAATTACACCTCAGCTGTCTCCAGATCTGCGCCTACAACAATCGCGTTGCGCTTCCATACTTGGCTCAGCGTCTACCGTTTGTTTTAACAAACATGTTCTGCCACTATATGTCAGCGTGCTTAAGAAAGGATTTCCTACCCCTTGAGCATGATAGCGAGATGTATGAAAAGTCACCCATGGCTTTCATTCTCAAACACGAGCAGGTTACGGATAAGACCACACGGCCACAACCGCGCACACCGCGGTTTATTTTGGTGTTGCAGTGATTCCTTAGTGAATTTCAATATCACTATTCAGGAAGTCTGATGGCATAGAACAGAGAGGTCAGATCTATTAAAGGGACAATCACGAGGAAGAAAAATAATGTTTTGTTACCAGTTGTGGGTGAAAGGTATAACTATACTGTCATAATATATATACTTTCTAGTGGCTGAATTATGTTGCCTTTGAAGAGGAAATGGATTGCAGAACTTTCATCTGCTGAGCCACAAGAATTTGGAGGAAACAGTTCAGATAAAATATTTCTATTTACCAGGAGAAATGAATCTGTCGTTATTCCAAGCTCCTGGTGATAAGATCATGTGATCCATTATCGCGCCCTGATTAATTATTACTAGCGTATTATAAACAGGAATTAATTGGATCGAACTGGTCGTAATTTAAAATATTTCAATACAAATGCCGTATTTTTTTTAAACCACTCTCCAAAAAGCGTCGAAATATGGAACTCCAAAAAGAAAAAGGAGGAAATGGCACCGTAAGACCGTGTGGTCAATATCGAATGAACCATCCGGCTTCTCACCTCTGAGGGCATGAAGCCGCCCTTCCAGAAGCTCTACAGCTTCAGACGACACTCAGCAGGCAATGAATGCTACCACCCTAGGACCAATATTTTACCTCCGATCACCGTGTTCGAACGCAATTGTCCTCGCAAGACCAAAGAGATCATTCTCATCCTCCATCCGCAGTTCCAACAAGATGACCATTCCGGACAACTCCGTCGCAGCAGCGATCATAAAACCTCCCCACGAAAATCAACCCGACTACTCCACCTGGAGCCAATCGAGTCTCATATCCCGCATCGCAGAGCTGGAACGCCAGCTAAATTCCCAAAACCACAGCAACAGCACCAGCGATGATCGCACGGGTGCAGATGCAGTAGCCAACAGAGGACGTCCAAGTAACAAGCCCGCAGACGTGCCCGCAGTTCTCCGCTCCCCATCTTCATCATCCTCATCGTCCTCCTCCTCCGCCTCACGTCGCTCCACTAAGAAATCCCGCGACATTGACCCCTCAAAATATAACATGCGCTTTATCGCGCTGAAATTCGCCTATCTGGGTCAAAGATACAATGGCTACGAACACGCTAATGGCAATACCACGCCTCTGCCGACTATTGAGGAGGAGTTATGGAAGGCGCTGAGGAAGGCGCGGTTGATATTTCCGCAGGCGGTGGAGGGGGAAGGGGTTGGGAGTGAGGATGATATGGGAGGTGTGAATGCGGAACAGGACAGGGGAGATGGACGAGCATATAAGATTGATTGGACTGGCTGTCAGTATTCGAAGTGTGGGAGGACGGATAGAGGGGTTAGTGCGTTTGGGCAGGTTGTTGGGATTAGAGTGCGGAGTGCGCGGCCGAAGAAGAGGGTCGAGGTGAAAAGTGACGGTACTGGTACTGATGTCGGCGCAGTAGTAACTAATGCAGAGGTTTCCGCTGGTGCTTCTACTAATGTCTACGATAGCGGGGTGGAAAGTCCCCTCGGTGGATTATCATTTTCTGGCTCAGAAAATTCTGATACCGAAGACGACTGGGACGACATTGCAGATGAGTTGCCTTATATAACTATTCTGAACAGAGTGTTACCAGAGGATATCCGCGTGTTAGCATGGTGTCCGAACCCGCCCCCGGATTTTGATGCCAGATTCTCCTGCCGCGAACGCCGATATCGTTACTTTTTTACACAGCCAGCGTTCTCTCCAACGCCGGGTCCCCTAGGCTTCCTGAAACGAGGACGGCAGGAGCAAGGTTCAGAGCGGAGCCCCAATGGAGCGCACACTGAGCAACCTAGAGAAGGATGGTTGGATATCGAAGCGATGCGTGAAGGCGCGAAATATCTGATTGGATCCCACGACTTCCGAAATTTTTGCAAAGTAGACCCGAGCAAGCAGATAACAAACCATGTGCGGCATATCTATCATGCCGATATCGAGCTGCTCGACCCCAAAACAAAACCTTTGTCATATTTGGGACAGCCCGGATTCCGTCCCTTGAAATCCGAGCATGATAGAACAACGGCAAATGAGTCGACATGGGACACATCGACGTCCAATATTAAAATATATACCATCACGATTCACGGATCTGCTTTCCTCTGGCATCAGGTCCGACACCTAGCCGCGATACTGTTCTTGGTAGGCCAGGGACTTGAGCCTCCGTCGATCATACCAGAGCTACTGGACGTAGAGAGGAATCCTCGTCGGCCCACGTATGAGATCGCATCGGACGCACCGCTGGTTCTCTGGGATTGCGTATTCCCCGATGAAAGCAGTGGGAGCAGAGAAGATGCGATGAATTGGGTCTATGCGGGCGATTCACGGACAGCAAAAGTTGGAAAGGGGGATAACAACAAATTTGGCCAAGGGAGTATGGTTGATACGCTCTGGAGGGTGTGGAGACAGCGGAAGATAGATGAGATATTGGCGGGTGAGCTTCTCGATCTTGCTGTGAGCCAAGGTGACAAGAGCGCGCTTACTCGGGGCAGGTTTAAGAACTCTACCCCAGACCTGGAAAATAGAAGTCAGAAGGTGTTTTATGGAGGTAATGAAGGGAAATTTGGTGGGAAATATGTGCCCCTGATGCAAAGGCGCAGGCTTGACCCAGTGGAGGTGATCAACGCGAGATACACAAAACGACCAGGGAAGAAAACTATTGCACAGGTCAAAGGACAGGATATCTCTAACGTCGATCCTTAGCGTAGAATCCACTCACATTTTATTCCCACTTAGATTATTAATGCCCTTGGATTGGTGTCTCTTTGTGAGTGTCGAGCTCCCACGCGTCAACAAACTGTGGACAAAACTGTAGAATGACTGAGAACGAGTCAGGTGTCAATTTGGATCGTAAAGGCATTTACGGGCTCCTTTCCAGACATCTTCAAGAACAGATCGTCGGGGCAGTAGATTCTGTTGATCTCTAGCATTAAACGCAGTCCCCCGAATTGACGAGACAATTAGTATGCAGAATATGTATGATGGCTTACCGGGAACACCACAACTACGTTTGACTCCCCTTCCACAATGATGGCGAGGTAGAACTTCACTTCAAAACCCTTGAATGCCTCATGGATCACAATATCCTGTATTTGTGTAGTAGGAATAAATCGTGTCGAGGCGGTTGAGAGGTAAGTTGCGGAGGAGGTTGAGGTTTGAACTCCGAGCCCGCGAATGACTAGCAGTGATTCCTCTGGACCATAGATGTAAGTTAGCCATTGGAGCAAATACGCAGCCTTGATTTCATGCCATAAACCTAAAATGTAGTAGAAATTTAGAGAGAAGGAAATGAGAAGAAACCAACCAGTATACCCCCTGCGAAAAATGATGTACACAAGCATCGCGCTCACAGGACAGACAAGCTGCCATTGCTGCCGATCCGCAATACGACAGGCGAGAGCTCCAATACTACTCGACCACACGGCTTCCCAGCGCACAATCCCATCATCGAAAGTTAATATGTAATCGCGAATTAACGCTCCGTTGACGAGCAGCACGAATGTGAAAAGGAGGACCCGGAGTAGAACTTCGAGGGCGAAGAGGGCCTTTGAGGTGATCGTGGAGCGGACGGAGACATTGGAGACGGTGAAGAGGGCCGTCGTTGGCGAGGGACGCTCTATAGAGAGGCGGGCGGGCATCGAGCAGGCTTATGATACTCTAGAAGTGTAGATGTGGATGTGGTTCTATCCATGAATCTATCCATCAAGATTCGCGCTGGTTTGAAAGTTTCGGGCGAGAGCTTCCAAGGAGCTCCAGATCACGTGACATTAGGCGTGTCCCGACCGACCAAGGCTTCTATTCAGCGCGTCCCGAAAACAAACAAGCAATGTTTTCTTCAACACTCCCGGAATGACCTGCCTTGTCCTATGATTTGCTGAGACCTAGACACGTTCACAAGGCGATTCTCTGTTTGCAAAATCACCACCCATTTTTACAGAACACACGTTTGAGATCCCAATCCACCGCTGCTTTCCCCCCTCTTACCCTTCTCAGCTCTCTTATTGATGGTCTTTGGTATTGTCTATCTATTTTTGTCTACATTATTAACCCCATAATCCTGATTTAAAACATGCCTCGTTCGTATTCAAGATCACCATCGCCATGGCAAGAAGATAGGAGGCGAAGCAGATCCCCGCGACGGAGAGACGACGGAGACGGAGACGGAGATCGAGATAGGCCTAGGCGTCGCGAAGGCGGATTTCGCTGGAAGCAAAAGCGTCGGACAGATGATGACAGGCGGGTAGACGAGCAAAGGGGTTTAGAACGGGGATACAGAGACACAGAAAGGGGAAATGAAAGAGAGAGAGAAAGAGAAGGAGGAGGAGACCGCACCAGATCACCTACTCGAGGTGGCAGACGGGATAGAAACAGAGATTTCGACCCGGACGGGGACAGGAGAAGATATGACGGTAACAACAGCTACAGGGATAGTAGATACAGGGCAACTGATACTACTACTGCACCAGCGAGTAGTACTGGCGACAGACGCGAGGAACAGGATGGAAAGGGAAAGAAGAGGGAGAAAAGGGAGAAAGACAAGAAGGCTGCAGCTGTTTCGGCGCCGACGGAACCTATGATAATTGTCAACGTGAATGACAGATTGGGCACGAAAGCAGCTATTCCGTGTCTTGCATCAGATCCAATCCGTAAGCCGCGTTCCCCCATTTGCAATTCGGATTGGGCCGTGGGGTGCGGTGGGGTGTGGGATGATGGAGGGGGATGATTCATTTTCGAATGCCGGATTTGTTCGGTGTTTTCCATTTTTTCCCTTACTTTTTTTATTTCGTTTTAACTAACTATCTGTTCTTTTTTTCGTTTTTACATATATAGGACTGTTTAAAGCTCAGGTTGCCGCACGCATCGGACGAGAACCCCATGAAATCCTCCTTAAAAGACAAGGCGAAAGACCCTTCAAGGATCAGCTTACATTGGAGGACTACGGGGTCGGCAACGGGGTGCAGCTTGACTTGTAAGTTTTATTTTTATTTGTCCTTCGATGTTTGCTTCTGCTTTTGTCCCGCAAGCACGTGGGACAGCTGTGCTGCCTTGGCTTGACGACGTATAACTGACAATATTTTCTGAAATAGGGAAGTGGACACGGGAGATTAGCATTTCATGATGATTGCATTCTGTTCTGCGCAGCGCGTAGGCTTTTTGTATATTAGATTTTCCCCTACGGGCTCGTTTGGACCTAATGGAGACCTTGGATGCGGGAAATTCGCCTATTCGAGTTGGGCCCAGTAACAAACAAGGCCAATCTGAAACCATGATGATTGATTGCTGTTGCTTTCTGACCAGATATGATCAATGTCCTTTGACCTCTGGTGACACTCGAGGGTATACCCGCCCCCCCTCCTTCTCTGAGAACCATGACACTGGTTTCATGTATCTAACCGGGAGGAGGAGAGGATACCACCTATGGACATGCCTACACTGGTTAGGTAACTTGATACGAAACAGATAGAGGCGAGAGGGGGAATATACGCCGTTCAGGCAAATATGATCACGATCTGTTGCTGCTCTCTCTCTAGGTATCAGCTTTACCTGTTTGCTTCCGATCTCTGGTAAACGAGGGTTTGTTCTGGAGAGTACAGCATTTGTGTCTCTAGCCTGTTTTTTGTTTGCCATACCACTAGGGTGTGGTGGTTCATTCCTCTGTGTGTATGTGATTAATATCACTACGTCTTCCATGTCACTTTTTTCACTTGTCTCACTTTTCTCTCTCCCTTGTATTCGGCACTTTTTCATCTCTCTTGGATCTCAGCCAGCTAGGGAAGTGCGGGGGAAACCGGTGCTTACCTCAGCGACCACTGCGGGGCCCGGCCAGATCCCGTGACCTGAGTTTTTGCCGACCGAACTTTTGGATTTTTTTTTAAGAAAGATTTACTTTTTTCGGATTTTTGGATTTTTCGTGCTTTTGGTGTCATTGATTGAGCCCAGCAACCTTGGTTCCATCCAGCCGCCGTGGTTGGAGCAGGAGATCCACCCAGCCAACCGATTTGGGTCATTTTTTCCTTCAAGTCTCCCCGACTCTTCGAAATCTCTCTCCGTCTATCTCTCCCGTCAAATGTGCTAAAACTTCTCATCATGCCCTCTTGATCCTTTCTCGCTGCCTGTCCACCATGAATTAGTTCGTCCTGCTCGCCTCCTAGCCCTTGCTTGTCCCGAAGGTCGGCCCCTTCCCCATTATCAGCCATTGAAGGATCGGCTAGCAGAAAATATCGTCTTCACCTTCAGGCTGTTTTGTGTCGGTTCACATATAAACAACCATTTTCCTCCTACCCGGCCGCCCCACGACCCTCACTTCTATTCGCCCTCTTTTTAATTGATCATATATCGATTTCTCACTCCTTCTCTCGATGGTAACCGATAATCGTGGCATCCAACATGGTTAGGAATATTATTGTGCTCGGAGGCTCGTCCCATCCACATCTTAATAAGACGATATGTGAGCACCTCGGCATTCCGATGGCCAATGTGCTGCTGTCGAAATTCTCCGTCGGCGAAACTCGAGTGGAAATCAACGAGTCTGTACGTGGCAAGGATGTGTATATTATTCAGTCAGGTGGAGGCAAGGTCAACGACCACTTGATGGAGCTCCTAGTCATCATTTCAGCTTGCAAAACTGCTTCCGCAAAAAGAGTTACAGCTGTTCTCCCTCTGTTTCCTTACTCCCGTCAGAGCGATATCCCCTACAACAAGACTGGTGCTCCCCTCGTCAAGTCTTCCATCCCCAGATCCGATACCACTCCTAATTACACATTCGAGAGCACGCCACCGACCCCGCATGCTGGAAAATCCGAAAGCATGGGCCTGGTAAATGGCATCGATGGTTTACAAAGGGGACTCACCCAGGTCCAGATTGAGCAGCATGAAATGTCTTCCAGCGGTAGCCCTCAGAAGGCCCGTTTTGGCCATTACGCCAACGGGCCGCTAAAGCGCAGCGACACAACGGACTCCACCAAGTCGGATACGAGCAATCGAAATCGGAATTCTACTATTATACCTCCAACCAACGGCATTGTGAACAACGATGAGATCGCGAGTGTAGCGTCGAATTCGTCGAAACTTAGCGCTTTCCACCCACGTCCCGGATACCGACAGTGGGTTGCCCAGGCGGGCACCCTCGTGGCGGACCTCCTCACATGTGCTGGCGCAGATCACATTATCACTATGGACTTGCATGATCCCCAGTACCAAGGGTTCTTTGATATCCCGGTTGATAATCTTTACGGTCGACCATTGTTAAAGAAATATATCACGGAGAATATCCCGAATTACAAGTCAAGCATTATCGTCAGCCCTGACGCTGGAGGAGCGAAACGGGCCACCGCGATAGCTGACTCGCTTGGAATGGACTTTGCATTGATTCATAAGGTATATCCAGATTAATATATATATATTTTCCCAGCGTTTTGCTTTTATTTTCCTCTTCATTCCTTCCTTTGGACGAACGTTGTTGATACAGACTAACAATTTCACCTGTCTACTCCCCTCTGGATACGAACAGGAACGTCGCCCAACCAGAATCACAGACCGCCAGAACGCAACCATGATGCTAGTGGGTGATGTCAAAGATCGAACTGCCATCCTGATTGACGATCTTGCGGATACTTCTAATACTATCACGCGGGCCGCAAAACTTCTGAAGAAAGAAGGCGCTTCGCGGGTATATGCGCTTGTCACACACGGAATCCTTAGCGGAGACGCTATTGAGCGAATCAATGCTAGCGCACTGGATAAGGTGGTCGTTACAAACAGTGTGGCGCAAGACGAACACCGAATTCGTTGCCCAAAATTGGAAGTACTCGAGGTTGGCCATGTATTTGCTGAGGTGCGTTCTGGCTCTTTCCAACTCTTACTTTGACTTTTAGCAATTGCGTTTTTTAACAAGGACTTTTTTCTCATTTGCTATAGGCTATACGTCGTGTCCACCACGGGGAAAGTATCAGTGTTCTCTTCCAATACGACTGACCCAGATAAACTCAATTATTCTTCCGTTTCTTTTGGGGTTGTTATCCTCCCCCATTTTGCTTGCCATTGCTCTTTCCCCTCGAGTAGGAGAAAAAGAAACTATCATCTATTTTCTTTTCTTTCTATTTCGCCCCCTGCACATATCACCATGAGATAATTAATCATTTGATGGAACTTATAATAGAGTCCTAAAAGCACAAAAACAAACCCAAAACCTAAAGCACTAAAACACGCCCCAATGCCCTCCTAAACCTCCTGTGTTTTCGGTGCTTGATTTGCATCAAAACTAGGTGGGTAATGGGAAGTCAACTGCCACACAGGCCAATTTTCATCGCCGGAATATATCTATATATATTTCTCAGGCTGGCAAAGCCATGTCCCTATCCCGATCCTTTCTGCTCAAATGGCTCACAGCACCGAAGGATTAATTCATTCATTGGCTAACATACGCACGACTGATTGATTGATCGATTAATTGACTAACTGGCTTATTGATTCTTGATTCCACTGCCCACTGATTGATGATGATGCACATCCTTTCGTTTTCTCCTGCACAACGCAAAAAAAAATTAAAAAAAAATAAAAAAAAATAAAAAAAATAAAAAAAATAAAAAAAAGAGGCAACTAAAATTTACTTCAATTCTTTCTTCTTTCTTACTTCCCATTCCCCCCCCCATCTTGCCGCTTTTCTATCTTATCTTATCTACAAATGCCCATATTGCCCATTTTATAACAATTGATATTAATAGAGTGGTGAGGTATCGTGTCGGGTAGTTTGAAATTCCTCATACCAAGTGCTGGATATTGGGGTCTACATCCATTGTTTCAATCGATCATTCGAGTTCTGAATTTTCCGAATAGCCTTTTTTCCTATCTGTACATCTGGGTACATACATTGATTTTTATCTCGCCTGTCAAGTTCATCTCTTTCTTATTTCTAAATTCTTTTTCCCCTTACTGTGTGTTGATGTTCTCATTGCTCTTCTTTCATTCTACACTCATTCCTTTTTTTTCTGATCTTTCGGATCTTTCGGATCTTAACTAAAAACACGCATTGAGTATTTTATTGCCACTCCAACATTTGCTTTAATTGAGAGTTAATTCAAAATCATGATTAATTCTGCTTAAATAAAATCTGAAGTAGTCATATTCAATTTTCATCTGAAATATAAAAGAAAATAACATCTTTCTATATTTTACAGAGCTTACTTTTCATTTTGACTGTATTTTAATATTTGATAATGGGAGTTTTATTCAATCTACAAAGACTGAAATGGAGCTCTGCAGTGGAGCAAGAAAATAAAGAGAGTGAATGAAGATGAACATGCACATGATTCCGCCTGCGGCAATAGTGCAGATAGTTGAAACGCTTGCTGAGGGAAATAGACGGGTGTAGTAGAGGTGTCACGGCTAGCTGCTAGAGAGCTGGAATAAGGTACCCAATGGGAATATATACATCATATATGACCTCCCATGGAGACTTCATCACCTGGGAGCTTGCACTAAATACAACGAACTCTGGCAGGTTTGGTAAACCAACCGTTGCCTGTATTGGAAATCAATCCAATTTTCAGCTGAACTCAACTTTCAAACACTATGTCAAGGTAAATTGGTCAAGGGGAAAATTATCATCGTTCGTTCTTGAAAGGAAGCATTACACCAAACCGTGATGTAGTATCCCCCCTTTCACCTCTCAAACTAATCCATCATCAGTAAACTCCCTCCACAGAAACAACCTTATCCTCGTGCTGGGCATGGAGGAAAATGGTGTACAGCCGAGCCACAAGTCTCCCACATGTTTCTTTATATTCTCTGGACGTACAGGATAATAAGGCCTCTCTAACTATATACCATTGGTGGGAACCGCTTTTTAAACTGTATATCCCCAGAAGGTTTAATCCAAAGCAACCAGGGAAACATAGTACACTAGAGACCATATTCATTCTCCTCATATTTCCAGACTCTGCGACAGGAACAGCGGTCAACAGTCTCCTAGTTCTTTGATCAGAATAATGCTGGAAAGGAGCTGATTGTGAAATACTGACGCATTGGACAGTACGACTGATTCAGTACTGAGAGTGCTGAGAACTTGGAGGAGAAACGCCTGCACAAACAGGACATAACCCAGGAAGGTCCTGGTCTTGAATATCAAGAACTCTTGGAAGATCTCTAAGATATCCGCTCGGGGGAACACATAGCGTCTGGTTTGGACGGGCGAATGCTGCGTTGCATCGCTGGTAATCATAGGCATAGAGGTGGTCGCAAGCCTGGTAATGGTGACACCGTTGATCACACATATTCGAGGCTAGATAAAGGATCACTTTTGTAGTGCCAGGTATTAACTGAGGCAGGCCTATATTAAGGTTTATATCTAAGTATCTATAAATCAGCACTGAAGAAGTCTGAGAGAATATTTCTCTTCTCTTTTCTTCTTCAGGGATTAATTCTATTTATATCTACAATACTCCGTATATCTTTACTTGGTAACTACCACCTCTACCACCACCACCGCCTCTAACGCCCCGCAGCCCCCCCCCCCTATCACTTCCACCTCATCTTACCACTCACTATCTTACCACCCCTACCCTACCACCCCTACCACCTCTACTCTCTCTACCACCATCACTGCCTCTACCACCCCACAGCACTCTCTATCACTTTCACTCTCTATCTCTACTCTCATCTTACCATTCTACTTCTCTCTTATCATCTCTATCACCCCTCTCTATCACCTTTTCCACCCTCTAACCTCTCTATTATCATCATTATCTCTACTACTCTACAGTCTCTTCTATCACTTTCACTATCTCTACTCCTCTCTTACTATCTCTACCACATTTTGATCTCTGTGTTTATAGTATATACTGCTAAATACTCTGTAATAAAATCTCATGTGATGTCATGTGCATCTCTTTGAATTCATGAATGTGTAGGCTACTGGGGCAAAAGAGCTCAGTCACCACCAGCGCACTGCTGGTAGAAGGGCCGATCAACCCGGGACCCCCAACAGAATGAGATTCTTTTGAATAGCTGACTCTGCAGTCTGTACAGCTCTGATTAATCTGATAATGGTGATAGAGGTGATACAGAGTGGAAGAGAGTAGTAGAAGGAGTAGAGGTGATGGTGGTGGTAGAGGGGGTAGAGAGTGGAAGGAGTGGAAGAGGTGGTAAGGGTGGGTAGAGGTAGAAGAGAGTGGAAGTGATAGGGAGGGTTGCCGGGCGGTAGAGGCGGTGGTGGTGGTAGAGGGGGTAGGGGTGGTAAGGGGGGGGTAGAGGTAGGGGAGTGGAAGTGGTAGGGGGTGGAAGTGGTAGGGGCAGCTGCGGGGCGGTAGAGGCGGTGGTGGTGGTAGAGGAGGTAGGGAGTGGAAGGGGTGGAAGGGGTGGTAAGAGGGGGGGTAGGGGTAGATCTGCGCAAGCAGCAAAGCGAGCGTAAGCGAGCATTTGATGCTTGTGTGGAATTAAGCCTTTACACTGAAAAGAGCCATTTGACACATTTGTCAATATAGACTCCCGTACTAGCTTTCACCACTGAAAAGGCTGAATGAATTTATCCGTTCTCCATCCATACCTTACACCGTAGCCAATCGAGCAGCTACTATGCCGGAGACATCTGGAGAATCAGCAGTAGATGCTGTGCCAACTTTCGAAAGCTTTCCCAAACATCCCAAGCGCGTCATTTTACGACTTCGTGTGAACGAATTCGATGGTCGTAACCCAACAGAGTTTGACCATGCTATCATGGCATATCTAGCATCTGCTGGACGCCCTGTCGATGAACTCACGCAAAGAATCCATCACTCGCATATCGAACCTTTCCAACCCCCAGAGATGAAGCAGAGGTCATTTCATATAGTTCTGGATATTGAAAAAGATATGCTCAGTGATCCAGACTTTGAGAGAGTAGAGCACGAAGTTCACCGTGTTCACCGAGCTAAGAATGGTACATTGTATGGATATCACGCCCTAATTTGAGAAATTCAACTAAATCTCTGAACAGTAAAGTCAATCGCATTTCGAATCCAGCCGAAGAGCAGAACTTTGTGCGACAGATGCGACTTTTCACGGACACTTTCTATCCGTGGGCAAAATAATGACGCTCATCCCGGACCCATGAGGGCTCCAGGGCGAATTTGTAGCCGTCATGCCTGTTTTTTCTATCGGGGGGAAAGGGGTTGTACTTAGGTTTGCTGGCTGGTAGTACAAATGTATTGAAAAGATGCAAAATGGTTTTCTCTCGTGAGGCGATTGGTTTCGTTAACTTAGTTATTATGTAGATTGATAAATCTTTTAATAAAAAAAATTTTACTCTCTGTTTTAAAATTTTATTATTATTATTCTGCTTGTATGTGTGAAAGCTGATTTGTAAATAATTCTTAATATAATTAATCTATTTTTCTTACATGGTTGTTGTTATATTTGATTATAAATAAAAATGATGAGAAGATGTTCCCTTTCGTTTTCAAAAATAGAAACATGCCATGGATATGGAGCACCCAGTCTCAAATGTTTGCTGGAGGGAAACTTTGAGGAACAGATATCTCACACACCAAACACTTGCGCACAGTTTCACTGTGGAGCATAGATGCCGCGCAGTGGAATAGAGCTGTGTAGTCCAACGTCTGTCCGAGAGTGCTGTCGCGTCAAAAGGACAGAACAGCCGAGTTTTATATGCCAGGACATCTCTTGATAGGTTTAGGTTTCCTTTCCATGATTTAAAACCTCAAAATGCCCATGGTGATACGGTTGTGTCAAGGATGGATAGGGCCCTTATATCCAATCGCAAAGGATCGTGGCTCGCAGATGTGATGTCAGGGCAGCGAAATGCTCGGCAACGCTTCTGTGGCTCTGGGCTTGAAAATCCTCACGCAGGCCCAGTTCTTCAGCGACGCTCATAGGCTCTATAGATGAACTCTCCCTTCCGCGACCGTGGGTGGGTGGTGGAATCCAGGGCGGGATCCAGGCGCCCTGGTCAGTTGGTCAGAGTGCAGGACGGACGGACGAGGGGCATTTGATTTGCATTGGTGAGGGGTTTGTGAAGCCGAATGATTGGCATTTGCTGGGTCGCGCGACGTTCATGGTGAGGATGCAAAAAATTCCTGCTTCTCCTTGCAAACAGGGAATGATAAAATGAATCTGCGATTTGCAGCTCGCATCCGTTTTTTTTTTTACGCCTTTGCCTCTCAGTCCCTCACAGTGGATAAAATCCGTAACGTTAACTACATAAGTCGGTCCAATTCGGCTCCATTGTCGTCATCGATCCTGCCATCTCATCTCGCTACCTTAATCTCATCAAGCTCAAACCAACTTCATATATACCCGCGATTCCCCGTGAAATTTGCTATTCTTCTTTTATCCTCCACGAGAAACTACTACATAAGTTTAGTTGCCAATAGACAAGCACTATCGTACGCAGCAGAAGATCTCGACTACACGATTTCGTCTCTACACTATCCCCTAAGACAGACCAAGGTTCTCCTATCACCTCTAAATTTTTAACTACTTCTATACTACTACAGCCATTCAAACATGTCGAACCGTCCAATCTTCGTAGCGACTCATCCTCGCGCATGCTCCACAGCTTTCGAAAGAGTATTTTTTGAACTACTCCCCAGTTTCATCATGGACGTTCTAATTCGCAACTAACCTGAATCTCTAGGTCTTCATGCAATGTCGTGATACTCTCCAATGTGTCCATGAACCCTTCGGGGATGCGTTCTACTTTGGCCCGGAAAGGCTGAGCAGCAGATACGAGGATGATGAGAAGGCTAGAATTGAAAGCGGCTTTGCCGGTTCGACATATCAGTCAATATTTGACAGGCTTGAGAGCGAAGCATCTGAGGTTTGACCCTTTTTCTGGTCCCTGAGAAAATTGGTTCTTACCTTTTCTTGCTCCTCTTTACATTACACAAATATATCATTTCACTGTTTTCGGTGCGATTCGGTGCTTCTTGTTTACCTGGGGATAAACCCACGGTCGAAGCCTATTATCGATACCACGGGTCACTATCTTCCTCGCCATCCTCCCTTGCGATGTTTGGTCATCCATGTCATCGATATCGAGAAGCCGTTTTTCCTCCCCCGAAACTGTTTGATTTCCCAAAAGTCCTCCTTGATCCTTCGTGTATTTAGCGCAAGAGCTTTGACACATGCCCTACTATAATGCGCTCAAACACAGTTGAACCTAGATGGCGTGCATCCCGCACTCAGCGCACTCAACCATTACTATATACTTACCGCACTATAGGGAAAACGCCTTTTTATCAAGGACATCATTCACTACCTCGTTCCCCCAAGCGGAAAGCCCGCCAGCATCGCTCCCTCCTTACTGAGAATTAAACGCGGTGTGGGCACGGAGGATGGAAATGCTGTCGACCCCGTGGGTGTGTTGGCCGTGGAACCAAGTTCCAATGCCAATAAGAACACCCCTTATCCGTATGATACGCCTGCGGAGGTCGACAATCCGACCGTTGTTCCGGCTGCACTGCTTGCCAAGTTCCATTTCACTTTCTTGATCCGTGACCCCCATTACAGCATCCCATCCTATTATCGATGTACGATCCCACCGTTGGACGACATCACGGGCTTTTACGACTTTTACGAATCTGAGGCGGGCTACGACGAGGTCCGCCGTGTTTTCGACTACCTGCGCAAAATACAGCTTGTCGGTCCGCATGATGCCAATGGAAACGGGGTTGCAAATGGCGCATCAAATGGAGCCTACACAAACGGTAACGACGTCAATGGAAGCACCGCACCAGAAAATAATAAAAGAACTGAGATTTGTGTTATTGATGCGGACGATCTGCTGAATGATCCTACTGGCATAATCAAGCGCTACTGCAAGAGCGTCGGAATAGATTACACTCCCAAAATGCTGACCTGGAATACCGAGGAGGATCATCGAATTGCCAATGAGGCATTCGAGAAATGGAGAGGGTTCCACGAAGATGCCATCCGCTCAACTGAACTAAAAGCTAGAAGCCATGTAGGTTTTGTTATTATTATTCTTCTTCTTCTTGTTATTATTCTCATTATTTAAACCCCGCCTCGCAAAACATCATATATATATAAACCAAGCAGGGTATATACCATTGGTTCTTCTGACTGACAACTCTATTTTATCGACTAAAGCAGAAAGCACGCAAAACCGAAGCCGAATTCGACAAAGAGTGGCGTGAGAAGTACGGCGAGAAGGGAGCAAAAATCATCCGCTCCGCCGTCGATCGCAACATGGCTGACTATCGCTATATGAAGAAATTCGCCATGAAGGCTTGAAAGAGAATATCCATTTGGCAGTATTTCGCTGGGAAACATGGATTTTATCTCCTTCTTGCTTTTTACCTCAACGCACCTCCCCTGGTTAACTCCCTTCCCATTTTATTTTATCCTTCAAATATTCATCTTTTCTTTTCTTTTCTTTTTCTTTTCCTTTTCTTTCTTTCCCTTTCTTCTCAAGCCCTGGGTGTCAAACTAGCTCTCCAGTTACGCAAACGGACACTCGAGACGTGCATGTGTGATCCCTTCCTATAACTACGATTGCTGAACTCAAGACACATGGGAGGCTATCTGCGGACAAGTCTTGCGCGTGCTCTTCTCTGGCCTCGTTTTTATCCCTCTCCGCGGTTCCACCCTTACCTTCATTTCCTTGTCCTTGTTCTTCTTTTCCAATTTCCCCCTTCTGTATCTGCCACGCTCGCCAATCCGTCGAAGCGACGATTAAAAAGCTGGCTGGGCCGTGGCAACCCTACATTTTCGCCATTCCGCTCTCGTCCCTCCCTTTCGTACAAGTAGTGATGATTTCTCCTTAACTTTTACTTGCCCGATTTTTAAACGACGCCAATGCCTTTATATCATGCTCTGGAGCATGTCGCGTCTATTGTTGATTGCTTAGTATGCGTAGAGTAGCTAGTGTGTAAATCATAGTGCGTAGGTACAGTTAGTTATGTTTCACGATATTTCAATTGAACCCCTTCTAGCTGCAGAAGCTATGGGGATTGCAGTATATAGATTACTTTGCGCGCGGAGCTATGTACAGGGTATAGGATCAAGGAGGAAGAAAAAAAAATATAACAATTGAGAATCTCCCATTCACATATACGTGTCTCAGGCTATGAAAACAAGTCTTTTTATATATATATAAGGTAACTATAGAAATCCCGAACTCCGGATAAACCGTCACTCGCCCGACAACACGAGACAACTAGACTGCCAAGGACCGCAGCTGGCCAAAGGGGCCAAGGACATAAATGAAAAGATAGATATGAACAAAAGAGAACCAAAAAACCGCCAATGCGGCAACTGAAACCTTTCTAGTTCCTAAGATGTGTGAATGCGTTTAGCGGAGAGGAGGCACGGAAAAAAGAGCACTGCGGAGTTAAGGGATAAAATATGGTGTGTGGTCAGTGGTGGTCAGGGCGGTGGTGAGAGGGAGGCTGGGTAATGTAGAAAGACGTTCGAAGAACAGTGATCAAAGAGTCCCGGATATGCCAGGTATGAGCCCTAGAGACATACTCAGGTATAGGTAGGTTGATCATGGGGAATCGATTCCAGACCGGGGTGCTTCCATGTCGTTGTGAATAAACCTTGCCAAACACTCACAAAGGGCAAGCCGTTTAAAAACAAAAAAATAAAAGGAGTACGCAGTAAGCAACAGTCAAGCAAGGAATTCATAAGACAGTGCAGTGGTAGTTCATGTTTCCACGTAGTCAGAACAGAGAATATAGTCAAAGAGTTCAACAATAACCTACAACAGATACGAACGGCATGCGTAGGAGATTAAAAAAAAAAAGAGGAGTAAGAATGCAGGGAACGATGAGGGAAATGGATCATCCATCATCCACAACCCAGTAACTCAAAATGGCGTTCAAACAATCCGCCAAATGAAAACAAAAATGAAAATAAAGAAAGAAAATAACAAAAGACGAAGCCAAAAGCAAAAACTCCATTGCTCATTCAGGTAATTAGACGGCACTGTAGCCGCCCCGCGGTCCAGGGCCTTGTACGGTGGTAACCACTTTCCGGCCCCAATCCTTCAAAATATAAGGGATATCACGAATGGTGTCGCCATGTGGAAGGAGATCCCAGCCACGCGCGCCGTATCGGTTGTAGTTCAACCAGGAGCCGAAGATAAGATACGCAGCGGTGCAGAGGAAGACACTGCAAAAACCCACTGTTAGTCCCATCGCGATATATATGTAGTTTATGGCGAGGGTGGGGAAGCAAGTATTCTGTAGGTGGTAATGAAGTGGGCAAGGGATAGCTCGAAGTTAGACACTGCGAGTACTCACATCACAATCAACCAGGTGAAAAGTCCCCAGTGATTATTCTTCTCGTTTCCACCGTCCTCGAAGTCTTCACAGGCATACTTCGTCAACCAATCCAATCTCAAGACGAACACATTATCAACCAGTCCGTAGCTCTTAAACTGAAGACTTTTCTCGTCACCCTTTTTGGTGTCGCCTGCTTTATCGTCTTTTTTATCTCCGTCGGATCCATCTTCGTCAGCCCTTTTAGTTCTCTTGCCAGACCAATCGCCTTCTAAGCCGGTGCGCTCGAGATCACACGTCATTTCTATAACGGCTTGTTGTTTATAATCCTTGCCGTTAAAGGGATATTTCCCGCCGTGGAGCTCGACCCGGAGCCCTTCATGTTGGGAATCGCTGGACTTAAGCCGCGTAACCTTAGGATCGAGGTTTCTGCCAGAATTCTGGACGTAAATACCCGCGATTGGAATAGCACCTAACACTTTGTTGTCATTCGACGATCGTTGCACTCCGCAGACTGAGGAAAAGCAGGAGCCAGGTCAGTAAAAATCACATGAAGAACAGCCAGCTGGTGAACGTCGGCAAAAGCAATGGTACAACTAACTCATTGTCCCTGACGGGCACTCTGTTTCTTTCAGCGGTTGGCATAAGTTTACGGTATATGTAGTATTGATAGTGGTTGGAGGGTGTTCAACCACGTTGTAGACCGAGTGCGGACCGGCCAAAGAACGTAGGTTCCATAATTTGCTGTCAACAACGATACGGTCACAGTCTAACGTTACTCCGTATGAGAGGGTCGGAAATAGTAGTAGAAGTGGAAGATAAGGAGCTTCTTTATTTATCTTCATGGTGATGTAAGTGTGTATGTGTGGAGGTGCGACGAAAGAGTGATGAGAGGGCGTTTCGTGCCTGGTTCAGGCAGCCAAGGGGAGGATGACCACTAGGTATACCGGTAAGAGAACGACAGCCCGCTTGTTCAAAAAGATAGTGAGATGTGTAAAGGTTCAATAAGTCTTTGTAGTGAATGCTCTCACGGCTAGAGGCTCGCAGTCGTTGTCGTCGTCGCCGTTCGTCGTTGTCTTCGTTCGTCGGATTGGTCTGGGGTTGGAGCTGCCCGACGCTTACACAAGCACACTCTAAACAAAAAAGGACTAGTGATGTCACTGGCTGAACTGGCACGTGACGCTAGAGAAAGCCAGCAAAGAGCAAAAGGAGGAGTGTCTTATTGAGATGATGACGATGATGAAGATGATTATGCCGATTGACAAGGAGGCTTGTTTAAAGCTGGACAGGCGCCGGATTAGCGTTAGTTATCTGGGGGAGAAGAACTTGGCATATCTCTGAATCAAAAGGCCTACCTTGGTTCGTAGGGCAAAATCGTCACGAGCGGGAACAAATAAAAAGATTACGCCATGAAGTTGAGCGCAACATACTCATATAATAAAAGAAATATATATATATATATATATATACGTTGAGATCTGGAGGGCATTAACTGATGCAAGAAATGTTGAACACTTGAACATACATGTACAAGTAACATGTATGTACAGCAGTAGTTACTTTCCAACCTTGCTTTCGGCTAAGTTTGTGCACGGGCCATGCGGCGGATGTTCGCTCGTAGCTTAAACGCATACATAAATAACAGTTGGACTGCAGGAAGATATATATAAAATCAACCCTCAACCCTTAATACCATCTGTGGCCTCTACGTCTACGGAACTTGAGCTTAATATCCCGCGCATTTCATAAAACATGATGCTACAACGACGTATGGTGAGAAATCCCTTTTCCGTCGTTCTGTCCCCTTCCCCTCTCACCCGCTCAAACGAACTCATAAATGATTTAATTGGAGTTGTTATGTTTCATATGCTTACGAATTCCATAGCTTTCGAAGGAGGACGAGGCGACAGCTGGTGGCGATGAAACTGAGGTCCGGCGTGAAGACCAGGAAAAAATCAATCGCTTCAGCAGACTACACCAGCGGGAAACAATGCTCGAAGAGCAGTTGAAAGCTAAGCATGTACGTCTGGACTTTTATTGTTTTATTTCTATTTTGTTTATTGTCATATTTTTTGCCCTTAAGGGAGGTTATACCTCCTTTAATTCTGAGAATTTAAGGCATAGCAGGATACACTCTACCTGATTTGATCGTGGTACCCCTGTGATACCTCCCTCAGAAACTTCCTGCATACCTCCAAGCCAGGCCGCATAAGCATATATATGCCCAGTTCACTTTCGAGGTGTTTCAAGGCTACAGATATGTTTTCATTTAGGGGTAAATCCTAGCAGTTTGTTCAACTATATGGCTAATCATGCTTATCAAACCATGGTTGTTCCCGCCGCAATAGAAAGACAAAGAAGATCTTGAGGAAGTGTCCATGGAACTCGAACTTGCAGATGAAGACGAAAAGATACCGTATGTTATAACTCCTTTCCCAATTAGTCGACTGCTTTAGTTTCCCCATTCTTATCACTCCCTCACTTAAACAAGCTAACCGAGTCAAAACCATCAAAAACAAAGGTATAAAATTGGCGACTCGTTCATATCTCTCCCGCTCTCGGAAGCACAATCACTACTCACAGCTTCTACAGAGCGAATCGATGAGGAGGTCAGCAAGCTCGAAGAGAACCTAAGTGATGTGAGGGATGAGCTACAACAGCTGAAAGTTGCGCTCTATGCGAGGTTTGGCAGGAGTATTAATCTCGAGACTTAACTTGCGTCGAGGGAGTAAAAATGACGAAAGGTTCTGGTAGAATTAGTAGAATTTAAAAAGTTAAATTTCACGGGACTTTTCTGAACATTGTTACTTTTATCAAAAGATTATTATAACTGCGGCTGTCTTCGCGGCGAATCTGCTTTTTTCATCGCTTTGTGTTTCCTCTTTTACCGTTTCTTCTATATAAGTACCAGATATAATAACTTCAATTCATTTGTGGAAGGACACCATTGGGCGAGGAATGAAATGGATTGAACATATATAGATATGTGGCTATATCGCAGGAGCTGTATTAAATATTCATTTGCCTACTACAGTTGCCGCAGCCGGGCCTCATCTCCACAAACAAAACAGACATGGCGAATCGCTAAGGTATCTCACATGTAAAAAATATAGGAAAACAAGAAGTGGGTATTTTGGTTAAAGGCCGTAAGATAACATGAACAGTTAAAAGCGTTAAGGAGAAAAAGAAAGGGTATTTTATGTACAGTACATGTCATTACTCAGGCTTGATATTTGAAACAGGCTGGACTGGAGTAGATGGACAAGGTTCAAGTTGCGGTGGGTGTCGCAGAAGGAAGGAAGGGAGGGCGGGGAAGATGGTCCTTGCATTCATCATTGAATAAAGACCGTATGCGTTATCCGGTATACATAGGCCTATTGGCTTGGAGCGGTTTTTGACCATAGTTTTCATTTGAAAAACGAAGCTGTGATGAAAAGACGGATGCGTAAACTGGGGCTCTCGAATGGCCCTAGGGGAACTGGGCACCTGCGTAATTTATTCAACGCGAGGTATCGAAGATAAACGCCACGAAGTGACGAGGCGCCTGGAACGGATTAATGCCCAGCTAACATACCCGAGCCCATGTATTTGCACACGAAACGAGGCGCAAAACGCACTGCTTTTGTGGCTTTTACAATTATCCCGGGTTGGCGAGTGTGCTCGAAAATGCCATCAGAGCTGTGATCCAAATTTGTATATAATGCCCCTTGAACACAGCTATATCATAAATGATGTATCATGAAGGTGGCGAAGATTCAGTTGGAATTGAATCAGATTATGTTGGCAATTGTCATTCGCGAGTGACTGGTCGAACCATTGCGAGATGGACTGATGTTCTCGGGAGGGCGATTATAGGGCAAACTGGACCTAGGGAGACCTGAAAACCGAGTTCCATTCTCCTTAGTCCCAACCATGAGGTTTTGCTGTTGTTGCTGTTCTGTTAGAAGGAGCTGGACTGTTTGTTCCACCCATCCCCATCCCTCCCATTCCCTCTCTGAGGCATCTACAGCAGCTCCATTCGGAGCGCCATCGACGAATTGCTCCCCGAGGGGTGAGAGTTTCGATGAAGTTACGGATTGTGGTTGAGTTACCGTCGACGCAGATTCATTCTCGTTGGTTTGCCATATCCAGCTGCCACTAGCCCGGCCTTGAAGATCACCTGAAACATAAGCCATCATTTCCTCGTCGCGGTCTAGGTTTTCAGGGCCGTGTCTCCGCGCCTTTTCCAGCATACACTTGAGAAAGAATGCAACGTAGCGGCCACAAGCGGCATTGACTAGTCGTGCATCTCCTATTGCAGCACTTGCTTGGACGCAAACAAGTGCACCAGCATAGTCACTCTGTAAAAGGAGAATCAGGGTACAGCGCCATATGTGGCAGCATAAAATTGTGGTTGCCGCAGTTGCCATCACATGCCTCCAATGGCCTCCTTGCTGGGCAATAGGTCCAACTTTTGGCGTGTTTGGAGAAAGCATGCATCGGGAGAGCAAGCAGGCAGTATCACGGCTAATGGCTAAACAGCGTCCAAGAGCGACGTGCCTCACCTCTGTTGAGCTACGTGGAGAAATGTTGTGGCGATGGAGAACAAGTCGGGTATTTTGCATAAACATGATGGGGGAGAGTGCGCGAGGATGTAGATAGTGGTTCGCCTCCATTCGATAATCCAGCGGGAACGTTGCCAAACACAACCTGAAATGTCGTTCGAATGCCTCTAATGTATCAGTAGAGATCACCAAAGTCTTTAGGCTCTTGGTTAATTGAGATACAGCACGCATGACGTGAGTTATCGCTAGAACAGGTGCGAGCTTCTCCCCTCGCGATAACGAGTCCCCGTCAGTCAGGCGATCGTCAACGGAAGAGAGGAGCTCGACATCGCAATCTTCGTCGTGTATCATTAAAGGTCTCCCTGTTTCAAGAACCACAAGCCTACCACACGTACAGTTAAATTATTAGTTGACGTTCTAGCGTGTTACACAACTGGTTTCGGACCGACCTTTCCCATGCATACAACGCCCACCAAACCCTTCTTCTCAACACAGTTTCCATAGGAGAGTAGGCAGACTCGATGTGCAAACCTAGGTCCTGAGCAATTCTCACAGCAGAACCTAGCCAAACCCAGCTGGCAGATTTCAAATTTGTCTCATACAAGAAGATGCTAATCAGCATCGCAGTCCGGACTTGGTTAAGAGAAAATGTGTCTTGCCAAACATCAATCAGACCGACGCTGGTTTGGAGGAAGTCTTTGCCCTTTGACACCAAATCCTGGTCAAGAGAATGCAAAGATCCGCATGCAAGAATTGCAAACAGTGCTGCAGCCCATCCCCTAGTAACTCCATGAAGAGACCTGACGCGGGAGACCTGATCGTAGTCATTCAACAGCGTCGGCCAGTGTACAATGGGAAACACAGAGTGTATGTGGGAGAAGTATTGCCCCAGGAGCGCATCCATGACACTTGCTGGAGGCAGTGGGGGCACATCCCCAGTCAGCAACAACGGAAGATGTGTTAATGAAGGATTTGGTGGGAAGTTGATGAGTCCCTGGCCGTAAGTTCTCATTTTCGAACAAACGTGGGATGGCGGCAGGTTTATATTGGTGAAATTGAGGCGATTTGGGCGTTGCCCGACCTCCGGGATTCTTGGAGTATCGTCATGCAACTCAAAATCGGGATCCATCAAACTGTCAATTTTGGGAATACCTGAACGAAGCTGGCGAAGTTGTTGTTTTGCTTGTGCTAACTGTCGCTCTAGATCCTGAACCTGCCTACGGATGGATGAGTTATGCAAGGCACGGCGAAAGTCGTGTAGGTGACGACTTACTTGATTGACGACATTCGTCTGTTCGTTTCCTTCGTAAATAGGCATCGCACATTTCGATTGGAACATTCTGTACAACTGGAGGAATCTGAGGCATCGCACTACACAGAATGAACGCGTCTGATCAGCATTACTCATGGCTGTATCAGCCGTGTCTGCCTTCGCTCTACAACTAACCGAACCTTATACCTTTACTTTGCGTTCCCGACACGCATCACAACTTGGGTCCTTTCGTCTCTGTCTATATGCTCTTTTGTGAGGTTGCTGGTTCGAAGAAACCATACGAAGCCGCGCCGGTGCCATCTCATTTTGATGGTGAGCTTCTGGGAGAACCCCTGACGTTTCTGTTGAGGAGACTGACAAAGACCCCTGCGAATGCAGATGGGCTACACCTGGAGGTGAATGTCGCAGATCATGTTGCCGGGAGCTATATACTAGATGAGATATCTTCAACCCGTTTGACGCTCTGCTCGAAGGCGCTGAACTGAGATTTGATCGCGCCCGAGGACCGGAGATTGCTGATGATGTTGATGAAGCAACCGGTGGGGAGACATACGGACCACTACTCTGCGGAGCTTGGATCGCAGGCAGTTGGTGATATGGATTTTGCATATTTCCTCGCTGTCCCTCTCGTCTTCGAACTCGAATCTTCTTGGTTATAGATGCCGCAAGGGATTCGGTTCCGAATGGGTGATTCCTAGATAGATCGAAGGAGCCCAGGCTTTTCGCACAGGCGACATATCAATAGATCATGGATGAAAACTGTCAATTTTGCAAAAGCGCATTAACTTCAACGACCGAATACCACAAAGGATGAAATATGGTACTGGCTAGCTAAGCCAGCGTCTTAAAAGCTAAAGAACTTATTAGGGTTGAGCTTTGGAACCCAGCTAACTTTGCGGGACCGCTGCAATCGTTTGCTGGAAAGTTTACAACCTGAGGACTGATTTTGCGCTGAGCCTTGGCTGCATTTTTAAGCGGACACCAGCCGATTGACCTCCCACTGCTCCCAGACGCTGGAGAAAGAGGCCACGCTACGGGTTGATCGCCAGAGGAAAGCCGAGGTATGGGCGACGAGATATGTCTTGGGCCTTCCCCCCAGGGCTTCTCGTAAACTTGTACACAGTACTAGTAAGGCCTGGAGGATGGTAGACTGGGTCACCTTGATTTTAGCCGGACCCACTTGGAGCAGCAAACCTTCAGTGCGGCAGTGCCTCACTGGTTTAAGCTCATGAAAGTCGGGCCTCGTCTCTCCATTCCTGTGGTCCACGATGATGATCTGCCATTGGCTGAAACGTGCGAGCAGCCGGAAGAATCTCAGGCAACCCTGGAAAATAATCTGCTGTTTCCGTGAACTGAGAGACAACGCGGTTTTTGCTAGGTTTGAAAGAAAAAATAAAAAATAAAAAATACGAAAACGGGAAGAAAACTAGACGGGACGGACTCCTTGCTTGACGACGATTTCGGTCAGGCTCGCTAATTATGCTCTGCGCGACGTAAAATTTCTGGCAATCAATATTATGGGATAGTCTCTAAGCAGATGCAATCAGACGGCATGGACCCTGGATAAATGACAAGGATATAAGGGTCGCTCGTATTATTGCTTACACTTCTGTTCTTCTGCAAGCACACAAAAAAAAGGATGTTATCGGGATAATCAGTCCCATTTCGTCTGCTTTACGAGGACATCTTTAATAGAAACCACGCATGTGCCAAGCTCTAGACAGGGTCCTCCGTATCTCTAGCAGCTTTTGCTAGAGATGGCAACAAATGAGGGCGAAAATCAAGGGGTTAAATTGGTAACTCCATGGAAGGTGATTCCGAAACTTTCCATCGGCGCCCAACCACCGAGTAAGTGGCATGCATATAAAATGGCTGTCACTGGAGGAGATCGACAAGCCAAGGGGGAGCTGGCGAATGCTCCGCGTGTTTCATGACAGCCACAATATTCTTGCTCGTGTGGATCGAAAAGTTATGCAGAGTGACTTGTCTGATTCAGTAGTGATTCGGGTGGCCCTCCGAACATTACCATGTAGTCTAGAGCGAGGATCCACTCGTTAGTGAAGGCACGCCGCAACGCCAGAGTCGGATCATAATTGGGTTCGAGCCATCGTGGGGAGCATTCCCTGTTTTCCGAGTCCCCTCTGCCAACAATTCTCTGTAATTAATGGATAAGATTAAAAAAAGTAAAGTTCCGAGTTATGCGATTCCAGTCGGAGAACGTGGATGAAGCCACAACCTGAAAAGGAGAACAGACGAAACAGGGTGCAGCCAACCGAGGAACTGTTACAGGATGGTGAAACCGATGATGAAGACTGAGATCATAGCTGGGTTGATTGCGCGCAGCACTTAAGAGTCAACAAGCGAGAGTACTCCGTAGTGTACAAATTATCCTATAACAATAAATAATCCGTGGTAGGTATTAATGATATCGAGTAAGGCGAACATGATGATTTCCAGGTGGTAGTTAGGGCGCTTGGGCCCTTTTGGAGAGGCAGGGGCGGCCTGCACAACCGTCCCAAGCAGTCAGCCGCCGCCCGCAAACTCAAACTGCGAAACAGGCCGCCGGAAATGCCGCTTTCTCTCATGTCGCCAGATGAACTCCGGACGAATGAGACCGCACCGGCGCACAATGGAATGGGCACCCCAGACACAGCCAGGGATTCAAGCTTGTACTCGACTCAAGGGCCAAGGTTGGAAGGCCAGTCCGGTCAGAGTGGCACTCACTGTATGTATGCCGTTTTTCTCGCCGCACGGTCGATGCTGGGCTACATATTGCCGAAGCGAAGAAGTCTATACTACGAACGCAAAATTTCATTCTTTCATCAACGAGCAAAGGGCCGTGTCTCCAGCATCAAGCCTCAAGTACAGCAGTCGCGGACTTTGCTTGCAAGGATCGTGGTTTGAGCTGGCCATTGGCGGTAGCCCCGCAGTCATTCCCTTCATTCCGACAGAAAAGGGACGGACAGTCCATCATAACCTTACCAAAATTTCCGTTTGCAACCTTTCATTTTTGCCTATGGGGAATGGACAAATTTCCATGAAGATTGGCACCTCTGCTTTGCATTGTTAGCAAGGCAAGGTGTGAAATCCTCCTGTCGCCAGACACTAGGGGACGCTAAAGCCGGTACTGGAAAAAGCAAATACACTCCTCGGTTCAAGCCGTGGAAAGTTTAGGCTGAACCAACAACAGGAACCAGCGGGACTGTTTGTCATTCTTTGATATGCTCTTTCAGGAAAGAGACCAAAAAAATGACAATGTTGGGAAAATTACCGAAATTTTAAGAAGGGAAAGTATTTTCCAAAATGAACCTGCGCGTGGGTTGAGCTTTGGGATCCAGAGCTCCTTTTACGTGAATTTCTCGTCCATCCATTATCTTCTTGGTTGTCATCTATTAATTTGTCTATTCTGTACGGAGTAGATCAGGAAGAAAAGATATGGACACCCTCAAAATGAGAGACGATACTTCCTTGGATCGGTAGACGGCAGCTAGCTACCTGTCGAAAAGTGCAGGAGGCACCGCACATACCATGTTCATTCCATATCTGGCCTTGATTCCTGGAAGATACCGCAATGGCATAAATGATCAAACGAACGAGAATTATGTTCGCCACCACGGCTCGTCCAGCCGAAAATATGGCCAGGAACCCATCATATGTAATGCGCACAGGCTGAAAAGCTGCTCGTCGTCACGGTTCGACTGTTCTTCGTTTCGCTCTCTGCCTGTGGGGTAAAATTTCCGATGGGGACGAAATTCGGCGTGAGTTTTCGCAGGTTTTATTGTGTTAGGTTCCTTAGAATTTAGAACATACAGTTGTGCATGAAAAAAGACGCTTCTCTCAACCCGAACCCACAAAAACTCTTTTTTTCAGCTGTTAATTTTTCAGAAATAAAAGCGCTGAGTCCTGTGAACACCCGAACTAACCCGGCCCATGCAACGATTCGTGGTTTCGGGGTGTCTGCCGAGATTATGTTATTTTGGAATCATGTTGGATCCACGCGACCCTCACGCTAACTTAGCTGCTCTGGGGCAGAATTCGAGGAGGGATCTGCCGCTTGGGGACATATGTTCGGAAACAGACAAGCGAAACGAGCAGGAATGCAAGTCATCCAAGACGCGGGGCAGAGACAAGGAGAAAAGGTCAATCGCGAATTCGTAGGAAGAAACATTTTGATTGCATCTGGTCCCCAGCTTCCAAGGTTGCTGCATAGGATTGGGCCCGGGATGTACACGGGCTGTCATAAAATTACTAAGACCCAAATCCCATTCCCCGCGATTTGGCCGTCCAAGTCCTTGTTCTTGCTGCGTGGTCCTCGTTTGTTCACACGACGGACGGGAAGCATCATGCTCCACGCAAATTATTAATCTCGCCTCACAAAACCTGACTTGCCTAGGCCCATAGATTGACGGTCCGTGCGCGGGTAACCTTTTCCCCTGACCAATGATCGCAGTAGCTCGGCTCGGCCTCTTAGCGGACTTGCACCACCCCCAAGAGCAAACGAGAAGAAAAACGGATAGCTCCCCGCGATGGATAAAGAAGTTGGGATCCGCTGATGACAGTGATGAGACTGTTGTGCAGCAAGTATAACGCCCCGCCATGTGTTTGGAGTTTTTTCCCAACTCAGCTTGGCGTTAACACAGGCAAAACTTCGGAAATTTTCACCATAACAAAAGACATCTATGTGATCGAGCCGTCAACAAATTTAAAAGTAGCCCTGGAAATCAAGAATAATACGCACAATCCCTTTTATTCCCTCGTGTTTTCCCTGTCGAATCCTGGTACAGTACATCCTGGCACTTTGGGGAGCAAACTCGCAGAATGATCTTGGCAAGGCTCTATCTATTGTTATTGGATCAGACCAGACGATATGAATTCCTAACTCCACACGCACCGCAAGAAAGGAAACGGAAGCCTTTACCAACCAGATGGATCAGACGGAATACCCTGGTCGTCGTTACGCCAGAAAGTCAGACTGACTGGAATAATTTGCCTGGCCAGGGTCCCTGGATTTGAGCCGAATGACATGTGTTGGCCTTTTGTTGCCTTTCCAGCGCATTTTTGAGCGCGAGCCTCACGTCACGCCGCTAATGCAATTGGAGGCTTCCGTGGAGCTTATCAAACTTCGTTCCGGATGTTAATAGTAATTCAGTCCAGAGAGACGAAGATACGTGATGCAAAACAATCGCGCAATGTTCCCTAATATCAACATATCTCATGACTCGGTGATCTTTCCCTTGAACACCCGAGTCTATTTCGCATCGAAAAAACGAGGTTAGGCAGACAATCAAGCACTATCCTACAGTTGTCACATCAGCCAAAAAGATTAATGTTTGACAAATAGAATGAAATAAAATTCAACGCTCATATGTCTAGATGTCAACTTGCTCTACTTTTCAGATTCTCAAGACCCGGGGCCAGCAATAATAACTAGATTTGGATTTAGAAACGCTCGACAAAATGTAGCATTCCTTAGCCAGCCAAACACAGTTTGACAGTGAGGATTGGATGGCAGATCACTTGGGTATGGGTAAGAAGAATGGTTACGGGAATGGCAGCAGGAACTGTAACCGCATTTTGCTTTAAAACTTATATCATTCGTAAACCATTATTCTTCACACATGTGGCATGTTCGACCACGAAAAACATTCAAAAAGGCTCTAATGTTCGGGCCTCTTTCTGAAAACACAGGGTGTCCTGGAGGGATTATTTTGCGCATTACCCACGTCGATATCTGGACCGGGTAATTCTAAACATGGCAATGCAGAACCGAAACATTCAGCAACCAACAAATGACGAGGAGGAACCAAATGTGAATAGCTGCACGGACAATGCTGTAATTATCTCCGCCATGGTATTCCTTTCAGCTATGTGTCTAAGATGATGTGCTTGTCGTACGGCCTCCAATGATATTGTTGTACACTGTGAGAAACCGCAGAATAAGGGTTCTTGGGGACGAGTGCTTGTTGCTTCCTTTCTCCGAATGGTCTTCGAACCTTCGAAAGGTGAGTACAGCCAAACTCTTTTCCCAAGATATATTGTGTTCGTAAGGCCCACCAACCTTCTTCCTATCAAGCAGAAACGTAACACTGTCGTCCAATGCATTTCAAGATATTTTCATACCACAGTGCCCCGCGTTGGTTGACAGAATGTAACGACTTCTCACAACAAGCGTTGCCAGGACCTCGTGCCTCTCAAACCATCGGTAAACGCGGTTTGAAAGGTAAAATATCATGCGACTACGGTGCTATGCATCGCTTCTTCAAGCTGCTGCTGCCCTTTTCGCTCTTGCCATTTCTCCATTACTGTCTCCGAAATCTTCTTCAGACCCTCCATTTCTTCTTCGACAGTAGAATCCGAAAAGTCGACGCTACATCCGACATAAACAGGCATGTCCATCCTGCGCGATAGTATCCGTGCCGTCCGTGTGGCGTAGTCGACGGTAGATGGCGAGGTGTAAAGTGCTGTGCTGATTGTGTTTTTCGGCTTGGTGCGCTACAAACCACTAAGTCAGCATCATGCACTATGATTATACGCCTCAGGATCTCCGGACATGGATAAGCCACTGTTCAGGCTAAGCCCGGCGTTGAAAAAGTGACAATTTCCGGTTTTTATGCATGGAGAATTTTGGGTATTCCGGATGGGATAAATTAGAAACGACTCGTCTGGAAATCATGAAGGAAATGGACGAGAAATAGCGCCGTGAAACGAAATATCCCTAAGAGGACCACGAAACGCAAATTCCGCATAACCTCAACAAAGTTGATATGCTTGTTTTGAAAAAACACCGCTCATGCTGGACGTCGAGACATAACGACGCCGCCGGGGAGGGAAGGAAAAAAGTCAAAAGGAAGGAAAAAGAGCATTTGCATCGCTGAAAAGAAGCACACGAACAAGAGAAAAAGTGCGATTATTTCCAGTTCAAACATACATCAGGCATCGCGTAAACGAAACTTCCCATCGGTTTTGACGTCGGGCCAGACTCTCCCATGCTCGACGTTGTGAGGAATAGCAACGTCGACGTTGCGAAGAAGGTCAAATGAATGTGTACAGTCGTATACAGAGATTTCGGAGCCAAAAATGATAACTCTATGGGAGCTATAGCTGGGCTGACTTCGGAACCCGGGACTGGACTGGAATTCATAGCTTCGGAAGACGATGATATAGTTTTCAGGTATTTGAGTGTAAGGGTGCTGAAGTCCTTCGGTTTAAGTCGTTTGGTAATTATATAATGATCAACAACCAGTCTACGTGGGTAGTCTATGTTTATGACTCTTTCAGAAGTAGTATTGACGCCGCAATCCATGAATATCCGCCCCTTTGGTGATGTCGCGACGATGGTGGGAGGTTGATTTAAGCTTGGCGCTAAACCCAAAATATAAAATCTTGGAAGCGAGCGAAACTTTAAAGGAAAGACCATTTGTGACAGATAAAAACACCATCGATAATTCATATAATGGCCAAAGGTAAGGTATGCGAACAATTGTTCCAAAACTACCTTACCCCTCTTCAAAATATAGACATGAATCAAGGTGTGGCGATGGGGGAAAATCCAGAGGAGTGGGAGGGGGATTTTGATCCTCTTGCCGACCCAGAGGAACGGCGCGTCCTCTTCGCTGCACTCGATTCTTTCAGGTAAGCTTATTTAATGACAGCTCTTTGGTTGAGTTCTGATATATCTTATGTAAAGCCCGTCTATTCGGCTCAGTCTACATGCACTTGATGGGGCAGTTCGGTTCATCCAGTGAGACAAAAGTTAGTGATTCAAACCTTCTTTCTTCACAACTGCTGTGCATATAGAATTTGGTACAAACTGGAGGGCCATATTACTTGCCGTGAAATGCAGAAACTATTTATATCAAACTATGCATATTTAATCAGCATCTCAGCTGACAACCACCCCAGGCAGTACCGAAGAAGCGCACACTTGCACACCACGCACCGAAGACGTCAATCATTCTATGCCCTACCGTCAGCCCATTGGCAAATGCTAGCTAAACCTCCGTTCTCTATTTTGGACAATTTCAATCAAGTTGATGATGCAATCGATGCCAACGCTGAGATCGCTTCTGCAATTCTATCTTTCGGTCTGAAAGCCTTTGGCCTACCCGCCAACCCGGACGCAAATGATGGCCACAGGAACTGGCATGATAACGCCACGGGCTCTGACATCGGCAAGGCCCATTCAACCGTCAGGCAGCTTTACCGGGACTGGAGCGCAGAAGGGGCCCCGGAACGGGAAGCTTGCTACAAGCCAGTCATGACAGATCTTGAAGAATTGTTTGGTTCCCAACCGCGTATTAAAGTCCTCGTTCCCGGTGCTGGGCTTGGCCGACTTATTTTCGACCTTTGCGCTGCCGGTTATTACGCAGAGGGGAACGAAATTTCCTATCACCAGCTCCTGGCAAGTAACTGGGCATTGAACCATACAGAGCGAACCAATGAATATCCGCTCTACCCATTTGCCTTGCAGTTCTCGAACCTGAAGTCTCGAAAACAGCAGCTGAAAAAGGTCATGATTCCCGATGTCCATCCGGCTTCGGTCATCGCTGCTCAATTGAATGAGCCGGATAATGGGAGAGGCATGGGGTCCATGAGTATGTCTGCGGCAGATTTTGTAGTCCAGTATAGCAGTCCCTCGCAGAAGGCTGTTTTTCACGCCGTTGCGACGGTTTTCTTCATCGACACAGCCCCAAATCTAATACGGTATATCGAGACAATCCGCAATTGCCTGCAACCAGGTGGGTATTGGATAAATATTGGCCCACTCCTCTGGCACTGGGAGGATAGGCCTTTTAAAAATGACTCCTCTCAAGAAGACTCTCCGTCGAAAGAAGCTACAGCCTCGGATAAACGCCATGAAGGCATCGGGGAACCTGGACGTGTAGAATTAACGGAGGAGGATGTCATTGCGCTTATCCAGCAATTCGGATTCGAATTTGTCAAGAGGGAAGCCGCGGAGACCTTGTGTGGCTACATTCAGGACCCGGACAGCATGTTGCAAAATCTGTACAGGCCTGCGCACTGGGTTGTGAAGAGGGTTGCAGAGTCATGAGGAAGAGGTGCGCGTTGGGCCGGCTGGCATATCAAATGGATAGAGACGGGCATGGATGACAGTGAAGGAACAGCGGATGTGCGAACCCATTTGATCTTTGTACAGGGCTGGGGGATTTCTACTTAGCAAAGCGCACGCTTGCGATGGAACCAGAGAGTATGGCCAGCCAATTCAGATACGTATTGGTTTGCACGTCGTAGTCTGTATGTATATATATATATATATATATATATGTTAATTGTCCACTACCACATCTGTATCCATATCACTTACATTATTATGCCTTGTAGCTGGTTTATTCAGGCACAACAGGCATTAACATTAACCCCCATTAAAACTCTGGTTAAGAGAGGAAATTTATGCCAGTAACAGAGTTACATCTTAAATTCTTAGGACTAATCATAACTTTTGAAAGGATCCTCTGTACATAAATAGCTAGTTGCCTGCTTGCAGCTCTGTTTTTCAAGATACCTTCTTACGTCACCGTTGTTCCCAAAAGTGTCCCCAATGATATGTCCTCCCCGTTGTGGTAACTAGTCAATTGCCCTAGCATTCCGTATGATCTTAGTAGATGAAGGATAATGCCACAATCAAGTATCGTCACAACTACAACCCAGATGCACTAAGGAACCCAAAAGTTGGAACGGAAAGAATTTGAATTTGAATTTGGACACTCTGTTATCTATGTAGAACAAATGACATGATGGATATGCTTCGAAACGTGAGCATATATATTTTGCTTTCTTTAGGCAAAGTCGCATGGTCCATTATTACGCGTCTTATTCAAACACATCCCGTAAGCTAGTGTCGACAATGCAATTTCACGCATCAGGCATTTCTGGACCGACGTTTGAGAGGCGCTGACACCCATTGTGGTGTAGATGGTTCTTGTTATATGTTCTGCTCTTTTCATCAGGATGATGAATAGGTCAGTGTAGCCGAATGCCCCGAGACACCAGGATATCCACCCCTAGATGAATCCACCCTCCAAGCCACCCCCGCCCGATCGATTCCCTTTATTATTAAAGCGTGTGTAATGTCAAGGTAAATATTAAAGTAGAACTTACAAGCGTGAATCGTTCCTTGCAAGCAGATTAAAATCGGCAGAGAAGTGCATCTAGGCCCGTTTCAGCAAACAAAAACAAGGCGGAAGAGAATAAAGGAAGAAAACGATCATGCATAAACTGAAGCAGGCTAGGCAAAATGTAGGCCATGTAATGTAATGTACATGTACAGTATCATGTACGGATATGAAAAATTGACGGTTTAGCGGGGATGATACGTCCGACTTTGAAGAGACTATAAAGGCCCTACAAAAGATTGATGTGGGCATGGATGGGGATAAGCCTTTACCAGCGGTCTCAAGTGCTGAAATGGCGGAAGAGAAAGGTAATGATCACGAGCCTCTTTGGACAAGTAGGAACCAGCAAGGGTTTTGCAATGAATAAAACCAGAAAGAAACATGTTCTCTTTGTGTGTTGACATCTGATTCCATATACGTCATCATCCGAATGTCCAAATGGCGAAGGGTTCCAATCTTCCATTGAAGGCGATAGAAGCCATGCTGGACAATCAATTGTGCAGCCCATAAAACAACACCAGTAATTGGATATAACGTCGGCATTTCGGAGTAGAGGCAGAGATATTATTTTTGCGAGAGTAAACGATGCCTCGGTAATTTAATGTATGTACGAATGTCGTTTAGAGTATCCAACAGTGATAGACCGAGAAAATATCCAAAACCTGGGAATCATGCCAGCTCAATTCTCACACGTCTTAGCCGGATGTACGTAGCGTAGGTATATTGCGTAGGGCAATCGAGACGCTCTCTGGCTTTGATAAGCTAGCCCCCGAACCGAACCTTTGGCACTGGCTGGGAAGGTTGAGAAGGTTCGAGAAGGGAAGCGTCCGGAAGCGGAAGGCACCGCACAAAGGCCGTTATGCACGTAGATTGGATCCGGGAGTCCATGAGGACAAAAGGTGGTCGTCAAGGCGATTCGAAATATGTACATCTTCTAGCCTCCAATAGGTCCCCAGTTTGGGCAAATCTTTTTGGTAAAGCTTTTTCTTGGTTTGGTTTGAAGGAGGACCTTTTAAAGTTTCAGCTCTACATATATCCCGCAAAACCAAACTCAACATGTTGTCATAGGAAACGACGCCTGTCGGAGTGGAATTTTTTTTAAAAAAAAACTGATATTTGATGTCGAGGAAGGCTGAATTCAGGAAGGCAATGTAATAAAGAGCATGGCTCTAGAGAATCGACGAGATACAAGAAGTGACAAGTGATGAGGACCCCAGACAAAGGTGGATGGGGGATTTCCTGGACTCATTTTCCCAACAGCTCGATGGCATCCTCAGAAGCTCATTGATCGGTTTGGTAGCAAGGGCAGGCTGTTGGCTGCAGGAAGCTGCATCAGGTTCAGCCCTCAGAACGAACCTACGGACGAATGAGAACGGTGACTGGTAAAAAGAGCGTAAAGCCGCCCGTGTGGGTTGTCACTGTCTGTCAAGGGTTTCTGTGAGAAAAGGTGGGGGCATTTAATGAAGCCTCCTCCCCAGTGGAGGTCACGAATACGGATTTGGGTCTTCGGTTAGTCCTTGGGCGCTTGCTGATCCAGGAGCTGGTGGGATTTTGGTTTCTTCCTTCACTCGCGCCAAAGACCCAGGAGAAAGGATCAAACAAAAGTCCAGCCGGCAGACCTGAGCAAACGCGGCAGGCCAACAAATTATCATTGAGATATCTTTTCACTCTCAGGTTGTTAGGTTGGCGTTTTCTTTTCATCTGTTGTTGTTCTAAGTTTCGGCGCGAGAGAGAGAGAGATCAAAATCATCCCCTTCAGCCTCAGATAAATAAGCATCCGAAATATCTGACGTCTTGGCAACGCAGTCCTGTATATTTTTCATTACGGATAGTTACGGATTACTTAAACACAAGCAGAATAACCACTCTCCACTCCACTCATTGCCGTACGAGGTACGGTAACAATACGAATAATGGCACTCCTGAACGTTATGGGCGGCATGGGATGGATGCACTGGTAACCAGGTAGTCATATTTTCGTAAGTAATAATAAATTTATCCGTAATCTGTACGGAGTACTCCGTACAATAATGGAAGCATCCTCGACATGGTATCGTTGGTGGTGAGATTGCGCATCCACATCGCCAGGAACGGAGTAGTAGTTTGTAAAAATCGCCTCCTGTTCTATTTTTGTGACAGTGTCAACTCCCGGATTTAAAGAAGACGAGGTGGCTCACTCCCGCCAGCCCAGCGGGAATAATTCCCTAGCTAGCCACCCTAACAGGAATGGCAACGTAGAATTTGGGTATTGTGTCACAGGCGAGAGCAAGAAAGCCCCGGTCCTCACACTCTCTGCTTCTGATAGAGAAATTGATTTGTAGACGTTTCTAGTCGCGGGGGAAAAAAGTGATGACTTGAGATTGTCAGCAAACTGCACAAAGAGAGACAGAGGAAAGAACACAACGGATAAAATTAAATACCAGTCATTCTGGCCCATTTGCAAAGGTGAAAATCATCGCGTCTCGGACATGTTAGTTTCTCTCCGAGTTTGCAGGGACGGCACTTGTAGTCCCAATGCCATTTGTCGAGGATACATACATACATACATACATACATACATACATACATGCCCGAAGCTGACAAGCGAACTCTTCCCGTGCTGATGTTCCCTGGCTTTACATATGTAATAATAATGATCCACTGTTGGTATATTTAACTCCTTCCCAGGTAATTTTCAAAAATAAATACAGACACGCTGAGGCTCTTCGCTTGGATTCCTGCTAGTCCAAGCGCAGCACTGCCGCTCATTTTTTGTTCCTCTGCTCAGTCAAATTATTTTCCCTTTTCTTTCGTTTTTTGCTCAGGTCCAGTTCCAACTCCAGCACAGCGAGCGGAAAGCCTTTCTCATCTCCGCCTACTCGACCACGATTGCTTGCAATACATACCCGCTGGGGACACAAGCCCCATTATCACACCCAACCGACCCCAGTCAAGTACGCAGAGACAACATTTGGTGCCAGGATCCTCGTGGAATTGAAACCGATTGGCAACCCTGGGAAAGAGGGACAGAGGAAAGACCTGGATGAGAATACCCGCAGTTCGCACAAGATTTGTCCTCCCAAGCGATCAGTCTCGCATGCTCATCCAATGATCCGATAGCAACGGTATTTCTAAAGGTAATAAGGCAGAGACCACCATCAGGAGGCCGTACACAGGAAGACTTCCTTCCCGCGAAGGTTAACTTTCATTTAACGCTTTACTTCTTCTTTATTTACTTTTTTAAATTTTTGCTGAGCTGCCCGCCCGCGCACTGCTGCCCAGGCCCGTTCCGAATTCGACTGTAATTTACCAAACTCAATAATACCATATTATACCTCAATACGACCTCGTTTTCTGGGGTGCTGCTCGTGATTCGTACTGTACTTACGCCATCATACACAGATACCACCCAATACCCAATACAATACCCAGCCTCGTTGAACTTCCTCAGCCCTTTCTCTGGTTGCGAGTTCCCCTTCGCCCTTTTCCCCCGCTCCTCCGCTGGACCACCTCACTTCGTTTGTCCCATAATCCCCACGAGTGCCTGTCTGTCATTTCCAGCCCTTGAGTTTTGTGGATGTGATGAGCTCCCGATTCAAATCTTTTGGTTTTGGATCAAAGCGCAAAACTGCCACCCCGCCAAATCCAGCACCTGCCAACGGCGCAACTCCCTCCCCTCCAACGGGTGCCAACTCTTCGTCCGCCAGCCTTCCGATGAACAATCCCAATCAACTAGGGCGGCCACCGAGCTACACCTATAATGCTGGTGGTGCTGGGCGGCCTACAAGCCCCATGCCCCCAGGGCAACAATTGGCACATCCTCCTCCGCCCATCAACACTGGTGTTCCTTATCCCCAAGCTGCCCCCCCAATGGCTGGTCCGCCTCAACCACCAGGTTACGGAGGTTATCCTCCTCATGCCCCTCATGGCATGCAGCAACAGCCAATATCTACATATGGACGCGCACATACCGGCGGCGAACTTGACGCAACGGGTCGAAGCAAAGCCCAGCTTATTGTAGGAATAGATTTTGGGACCACGTTTTCGGGTGTCGCGTTCGCATTTGTTACCAATACAGAAGCGCGAGAAGACATAATCACGGAATGGCCTGGCGCTGGAGCCCACGCAAAGCAAAAGGTATGTCTGGCTACACCGCTCGTTGTTCGCCCGGCTGCTATAATCCTGATCAGCTTTGCTACCCCAAGCTAGTATAATTTCGTGACGTTGAGGCGACTGACATAACTTTTCCTCTGTGCTTTTGGAAATTTTGGTAGATTCCAACTGTCCTTTACTACGACCAGTATCAGAAAGTTGTTGGATGGGGACCTGATATTGCTGATGCTCTTGCTCCAACTGGTTACCCGAAGCAAGGTGTTCAGAAGGTGGAATGGTTCAAATTACAGTTGATGCTCTCTGGAAACACATATATTGATCCAATTAATCTACCCCCCCTCCCCCCTGGAAAGTCAGAAATCGATGTTGCCGCGGATTACCTCATGAAGTTACGCGGTGCAATGCGAAATCAATTGCAGAAGACTTTGGGTGAAGTGTTTAATCGGGAGGAACGGAATATTCGATACTTCTTAACCGTTCCCGCTATATGGAATGATGCTGGCAAGGCTGCTACCCGTGCCGCCGCTATCGCGGCTGGATTTTTGCGGGACGAGAATGACAATCGTCTAACTTTGATCACCGAGCCCGAAGCAGCTGCCATGTTTTGCGCCAAAGCTGGTTTACTCAGTCTCAAAATCCATGATGCAATTTTGATCGTTGACTGTGGCGGTGGAACAGTCGATTTGATCGCATATGAAGTAGAAGAAGAAACTCCCTTCACAGTGGCTGAGTGCACTGCAGGCTCCGGAGATTCCTGCGGGTCAACTGCTCTTAATCGCAACTTTAGCAATATCCTTCGGGCAAAAATTAGAAAAATGAAGCTTCCAGACGGTTCAAGAACTGCAGGAAGAGTTTATGCCAAATGTATTATGGACTTCGAGAACCGAATCAAGGCCGACTTCCGAAATAACGGTCAGAAATGGGCGGTGGATGTTGGCATTGAAGCCGACTTCCCCGAGGCCGGTATTGAGGAAGGATATATGACTTTCACGAATGAAGAAATCCTTCAATGTTTCGAGCCCGTCGTGAACAGGATTCTCGAGCTTGTGCGTAATCAGATTATCGCTATTCAGGCGCAAAACAGGACGCTCCAGGTAAGCTAATACAGATCTCTCTCCCCTTGGTTTATCCCCTACCGGTATTGTTTCAAGCCCGGCTAATTTATTCATAGAACGTTCTTGTCGTTGGCGGTTTTGGTGCCTCTGAATATCTATTCCAACAGATCAAACTCCATGTCCCTCCTCAGTTCCAGTCCAAGGTGGTTCGCCCAATGGATTCCGTTTCTGCAATTGTCAAGGGTGCTGTCACGGCTGGAATTACTGAGCGCGTGGTCACCTCTCGTGTTGCTCGTCGTCATTATTTGATGGCGACGCTACAGCCGTTCAAGGAAGGCCACCATCCAGAGCAGTACCGTGTCCCTAGTCTCGACGGTAAAGATCGGTGCAAATATACTCGACAAATTTTCGTCCAAAAAGGGGAGCGCGTCAAAATTGGAGAACCTGTCAAAGTTAGCTTCTTCCGGCAAGTGGCTCCTGGCGCGACATTGATGTATGAGGATATTCTGTACGCTTGCGATGAAGACGTTTGTCCAGAATACACAAAGGATCCGCGTACGTATCTCTATTTATATCACTCCCGTTGTTTGCATGCTGAAACGCAACGGCATTTTGAGACCTTCATAAATACTAAAATTAAACTCTCCAACAGGAATCAAGGAGGTTGTTACACTTACGTCAGACCTTTCTAGAAAGAATCTCGAGAAAGATTTTGAGCGGATGGACACCCCACAAGGAACGTTCTATCGCGTCTACTTCGATATTTACCTCACACTGGATGGAAGCGAATTCAACGCCGAACTCGTCTGCCAAGGTGAGGTCATGGGACGTTGTTCAGCAAGGTTCAGATAGATGACTCCATTACTACTGCTGCTCCTTGCAGCCTGATTCCATTGAAATACGCCCGCCGACAAAGGGAGAGAGTCCAGTCCGTAAACAGCAAAAACGAACACCTAACGACATGACGATGAATTTTCCTTGAATACCCCAACTCTCGACCTCTGGACGGCATCTAGCCTGCCACTTACCTCCCCCTACTCTCTCACCATTACAATAACAAACATTTAAAACGACACAGATATGGATTTTATCATATTTGAACCTCAGATCTCTTTTTATTATCATGGTTTGACACTTACCAGCGGTTTTACATGTGTAAGCCCTCCCCAAATTTTGATGAATTACTCGGCCTCGAAAAACAATTTACTCACTTTTTATCTGCAAAATTTCTCCGCATGTGCCATTTCTTTTGCCTTTGATATTCTATATTTTCGTATTACTCCCCCCTTTGGAGGTAGCAAACTTGCATGTTCACCATTATACCTCTTTTTTTTGCTTGTTATTTGGTATATTCCCTTCTGTGTGTGGTATTTCGTTCTAACCCCTTCTTTTTTTTTTTTCTCAACCGACGAGCAAGTAATTTTGTTTAAACAGAGAGAACTTTTTCTGTCAAATTTCAGCGCTATCAGTGCTAGCAGGTTTTCAATTTTCTCTGATGACAGTTCCTCCAGCTATGCTTCTGTTTTTTTTTTTTTTTTTTTTTTTTTTTTTTTTTTTTTTTTTTTTTTTTTTTTTTTTTCTTCTTCTTTTGGCTTGTCGTTACTTGTTCTATCTGACATGCTTGTTATATACTTTCCAGGGTAATAAATAGACACGATTCAATTCTAACACTTCTTCCACCCTTTCTCCCTTCTTGCTTTGTAAAGGAGAGATCGCCATCGTCACAGAGCCACCTGTGCAAGTGGGACTCACTCATTATCAAAGCCAACGCGGAAGGTTGCCCTTTTGTTCCACCTCCAAGGTCTCGTTGACACAATGTCGCTCCTTAATATTCGTCTTGAACATCGTCTCTTTAGGCACGCGTCGTTTGAAGTGAATGTGTGGATGCTTTCACGCCGAGATGAGATGTGTATATCGTCCGTTGCAGATACACACTAATATCCCCATAATCCCCTGGGCACCTTCGAGTGATGGTCTTTTCTATACCCCGATATTTCCGCTCCAGCAGTGTTATACTGTAAAATGGTATGACTTTTCTGGCGAGGCTAAATTCCTAGATTAGGCAAATACGTTATCAACATAGCAACGCTCATCGACCGTGCTTTTATCTCGTAGTAGTACGGCTTGGAATGTACGAATCATCTGGGCATGCAGTGCCACCGATAAAAAGTCAGCTTCATGTTGTTCTATACCCCCTTCTTTATCATCAAAGGGGGTTTAGTTTTGTTAGAAAATTGTTGCGGGGAGGGGGGATTACATGAGCTAGTTAGCTTTTCCTTCTACAATGCGCATCGTTCCCACCGGGAACAATGCTGATACCATCACCTGTCTACACAGGCGAGGATGATCTCAGAGCCTTGTGGGCAACCGTGAACAAGCCTTGGAAACAGATCAGGTGGCTCGCCACGAAAAGATCTGGTAAACATTTTGGTGTCGCCTCTCTACAGGTTGAATGTCATGTTATCCTGGAGCAATTTCGCACTACTCGGAGTAGATCGAGTTTTATGGTCCAAAACCTAGATTTGGCTCTACGGAATCGAGACGTGTTTTCATTTGCCTTTATGAAAATAGAGAGCACAGGACGGGGCGGGACAGGGTTGCCGTTGAGGCAAGCAAGCTAAAGTAAGCTATGGATTTGGAGATATTCCTAGTTGACAAATAATTTAAATGTGGAGGGGGTCTTGACTTGTTTCCTTATGGATATATATATTATGCGGTGGATCCATCCACATTGCACCAGGTAAAGGACATACATGTAGAATAGTGACCTCAAATATGATAAGAATACTATACATGTCTCCCTAGGTTTTAAAATTGTTTTGAAGATTATATATAGATATAAAAAGCGGAAATTAAGCACAACATGATAAATCGTTCAATATTCATTCGAATGTGCGACTATAAACGCAATTATCTTATCTATTGATCTATGTATGTACCTTATTACCCACAGAGCAATGCTTGAATAATCTTTCTATGAGAGAGGTTCGGTAAGAGCGGCAGCGGCGGTATTACTGGGTAGCAAATATTGAACTTAGTTTGAAACCGCAATTCATAGTCTCTTCTAGGTTATCATTGACTCTATTATTTCATGGGAAATACAATTTGTATATCAAAGGATAGTCTAAGAAAATGTGGTAGAAGAAGTGTGTTTGGGGGGACAAAATTTTCAAAGGACTACGAAAGGGGCTGCTGGTTAACATGGGATGTATACATTCTCGCCTTGTGTCTAAAAAGAGTGTTGCAAGGATTGGGTGCATTTGATAATCGTCTGCAGACGTACATGTACATGTATTCCACAATTGCTTACAACCTCACGGTTAATACTTCGGACTGATTTAAATGAAGTCAGAATGGAGAAAATAAATGTTAACAGGGGGTAAGAAAATGAAGGGAAGGATGTCAAAGGAAACCTGACAAATTTGTGACATCGCACTCTTCTGGGAATACACAGCCCAGGTTCGGGTTCTGCAGGATTCTTATGATATTGATAGCTCCCAAGGAAATTCTCTGGGCCTCAGAGAGGAGAGATAATACGGGAGGTGAGGGGATATGAGAAAGGGAACACGGAAAATGAACTCCTCTTTCATTCCCGTAGGCCAAGTGGGGCTTGTCCGGTTGAAACTCCTCAAAGCTAACACGACTCAATCAGAACAGAGTTGAAAGCTCATCGAGAGATTATGGCTGAAGTTCTCAAGTCATTACTCCAGGCTCCGTGGTTGGCTGGCAGAAATATCCACTTTCTCGCGTTTCTCTCCCCACTTACGCGCAGACTGGAATTGGTCGAGACAGAGAGAGAAAAAAGAAATATACCTGGAAGTCGATGGACGCGCGCCACCGTTATTATGATTTGATACTCGCCAATCCCGATAAGAGAGACAAGCAACGCAAGTCAAACGACGGCTGTCATTTTCAAAAGCCGCGCAAGATTCAGGTACCTCGAGTTCAAGCAAGGTCCGTCAATATTGCTCTGTGAATCCTAACGATAGCCTAAAATCATTCAAGGCTCTAAGTCACTCTCCATACAATTGTAAGCAGCATTCGCGTTGAGAGCATATAATGTGATCAGATTGAAATTTATTTCCTTTGGAGTCCGATGTGGTGGGGTACTAACCCTTGAATATTAGTTCTTGGACGATTATCAGAATGTCAGCTCAAAGTATTTGCATACATAAATTTGATTGTCACAAACGGAATGGCGGTCTATGCTATTTTCTTCTTTTTTCATGAATTTATTCAACAAGCGGTAAACGTTCTTTCTCTGGAGCCGGGATGGCTCGGATCGATTGGCAGGAAAGTCATCCAGGAGACAAAGAAAAGTTAATTAAATCACTGGTTCTTCAAACGTGGTCTTCATGTAACGATTCCGATTCCAAGGTTGTTGGAAATTTGCGAGCGAGCGCACGGCACAGAAATTCGGCGTTTCCAGGTTCTAGCTGTTTCTGGTCAATGAGTAACTTATATGTTTCCAACCTTCTAGCCCCGAAGACCAAAGGATGAAAATCATTTATCCCATTACCCGCACGGAGTGACGAAAATGCTATCAGGCACAATCACGAAAGAGTTGAGAAAGCGGGCTCGAACAGGGCAGTATCCAGCCTTCATGTGAGCCGAGTGATACCGATGAGCTTTGCTTCATCAGCCTCCCTTTTTGTTCAGTTCGACGCTGCTTGCGTAAGTAGGCGCCTTGTGCTTCCTTTCTTTTTCTGTGCCTGCAGAGTCCGATCTAGTGATGGTCGCAGGAAAAGAACTTTTGGGTTAAAGTTGACGTATTCAGGGTCTGGATTCGAGGTTGTTGTGGGGGCATTGTTCCGAGCGCCGCCATTGAAAACGTGCCTGGGCGCTCGGCGATACTTTTTGTTCTGGCGATCGTGGAAGGCATTATTGGCGAGGAACCGCTGGAGTAGGGTGGAAACTTTTTAAAGTTTTTGATTCTGCACTAATTAGCGCGCTACAAATGAGAGCCTACTACGCAGTATGTACAGTACAAGGAGGCCAGTAGCCTGCCCCAGCTTGGGGCCTAGATAGCCATCGGCCTAATGTTTCTGATCTGTAATAATTGGATGCTTAACTAGCGAAATGCAATAGCAGCTGAGGGAAACGAACGAACCATAATGATAAGTGGGTATTTTTGGATAACCGACCTTAAAAAAATGCAAATGACTCCGCCGGTATCCAATTTTTTCACTGATACCCATTAATAATTGGGGATCATGAAGAAGGGCCAAGTGGCGGCAACCGCGCCTTCCAGTGAAAGACGATGCGGGGAAGATAAAAATACAGAGAATGAGGAATGGCGTAAAAAAGAGCTCATATGAGAAAAACGGGACCGGCACGATGGTAACGGTGCGGATCAATCCTCGTAGTTTGTCATCGGCATTTGATTTGTTTTTGTTTGCGACATTCATTCCTCCTAAAAAAGTCTGTAGCACTTTTTTGTGTGATAGGTTGTTCTATCACACGCACATCTCATTGCCATGAACGTCATTATTTTTCAGCGCAGAGAAGCCAAACTAATGTGATAAACAAGACAATATTAAACTTTAAGCAGGATCTCTGGCGCTGCGTAGGGTCCACAAAAGTAATGCAGGGCCTTTTAGCGTACGGACTCTTGCGGATTGAGTGCTGTCATTCGATTTCAAACTGAGATGTCGGAATTATGCATATCAAGCTTGGAAAGAATTGAAAGAATTGGTCCCGCAGTGGCCGCCGAAAATCCATAGTAATCCTATTAGTAGAGAGTATTTTAATATTCGGGTTGTCTGGGACGTCGGCAATATCCCCTAGATTTTAGGGAAGCAAACCTAGAAGGAAAAAAGCAAAAACGGAGCAGGAGGAGTCTAGTACTCCAAGTTTCCAGTTATTTTCATACGTGAATGATCAATCCACTGAGAATATTATCTCGGTAATTCGCATAAAAATAGAGATCTTAACACTCATAACACAGCCTAGCAAGGCTTGTCGACTTACCCCTGAGCCCATGATTTTGAGTAATCGCGCATCCATCAAGCTGTGTCCAATTCTGTGGGAGATTGATATCAACGCATGGCAGGTCAATATGGAAATCATTTGGCAGCTCCTTCTCCTTCCCCTTCTTATCCTCCTTGGTGATATTATCCGGCAGCTCCTGAAATCCAAAGAGGGAACGAGAAAAGAAAGCTTAGAATTAGAAAACCTGACTCCCTATCCTGTCGAACAAATCAAGGGTAGGGCCAAGTATCGCACCAACATGGGCCTCAAGCGGCTTGATCAACACAACTGGTTGACTATCGACAAGAACTATATCGAGCAGCACAAGTTGCGTGATGTCCTTTTTCGGACTCAAAGAAGCAAAGTGTTCCAATGTCTCCCCGAAGCCCGGCATGCGTGTGAGGAATTGCTGAATGAAGTCGCGACATATCTATGCGGTCGTTATCCGGCGATATTTGCACTAGAAAATGATGCAGTAAGGATCACAAAAACCGGCGAGGTGTTCTGCCTCCGGGATCCTACCAATGGCTTAGAGCCGCTCGAGGTTGCAGCTCGACTTGCGATGGAAGACTTCAGCATTGTTTTGGAGAATGACAGCGGACAGAGCTACCTGTAAGTCCAATTAGCTTATACTCAGCGTATGGGCCATCTGCTGACAGCAAGCAAGCGCCGCAACTGCCAGCCTATTCCCAGTTGGATGGTGTGCCAAGGAGCGAATAGGATATACCATTGCTCAAATGCATGGGCCTGTCCCTCTATGGCATAAGGAAATTGAATTTTCTGTCAATAAGTTTGTCATGCCCGTCCCTAGATCGTCCAGAGAAGAGTACAGTTCAACTAATTTCGCTGAAGATTCTTATCACGGCTAGCAGTTGACTCGCCTATGGAGCGGTCAAGCTACTTTATTCAGGTAACTAAACCCGGTGAATCATTGAGTTCGATCCTTTTCCAGCCCGTTGGGCTAGGCCACAAAGATGTCACACCGCGCGCAAAGGATATTCTTATTCGTCGCGAAAGACAGACGTTTCGCAGATTATCCAAGTCCAGGGCCATAGTGTTTGGAGTCAAAACTAGTCTAACGCGCCTTCAGGAGCTGCCGTTAGAAGAATTGAAAAACCTTGTGACGGAAATAAAAAGTTGGCCAGATGCTATAGGGAAATATAAGGGGAGGGATCATTGGGGGTCTGCTGTGATTGAGTGGATGGAAACAAGGGAGGGAGCAAAATAGCTGTAGCCAAAAGAAATAAAAGCTACAACGGGGTTTTAGCATGATGCAAAGAGTTTATATCTGCATTATCATCACATGTTCCAGTGTTAGAAAGCCCAGTGAAGCATTTTTGATTCTTGTGATATGATTAACAACTATTCTGTCTGGAGAGATGAGGTTGGATTTGCCTGGAAAGACGTGTCACGTGCCCCAGAACCTATGGATAGAATGAGAGGGGAAAAAAGAAGAATTACTATAAGAAATGAAAAAACAATACAAATAAACAATGTTTACAGATAAAATTATAGAATATTTGTAAAAATGAAACGCTGTAAGGACTCAGAAAAGGAAGAAGGAATAGCCAGGCTAAGTAATTTAATTCTTAGCTCGTCTTCTGGTTTATCCACGAGCCGTCGCGCTTTTGACAAGGACTTTGCTGTCAGTCCCAATAAGTTACCCACAAAGGAAGAACTTGAGTCCACAGAATACTACTTCTGCAGCAATTTCTCCATGGCATTTCTTCCTTCAAAAGTTGTTTCTTTTATAAATTCAAGACGTTGTCTTCGCCGCCAGTCTTCCACTAGTCTCTCTGTCATGGACGAGTTGCCAAAGATGTGGACAACGCTATCATCTGCTTCCAACGGTTCTCAGTAATCCTATACATACGGTCAAAACCCCTGGAATCCGGACGATCCATTCGCCTCCGTACCATGGTAGTGACCTGGACAAGCGGTTGCGTGAAGAGCAAGACAAGGTGCTATAAGGAAATTGGATCGTCACTTTGGCTAGGTCACGTCAAAGACGATGCTCCCTGAGGATTTGTGTTGTATCGATCGGACTTCTTACGCAAACGAGGAAGCATCGCAGCGAATGATTAGCGAGATTCAGACTATGGTGAAGCCAGTCCCCGAGAACCTGAAACCACGACGGCCTCTCAAAGACCGCGTGCTCGCCCGTCATAATCTACTTCTGATGGATGATCAGTCTCAATTCGATGGGGCAACATCTCATGAAATTCGCGACCACTGGGTCTCCTAGGTTGTTGGCGAGCTCCCAAAGAGAGTCCATACAGCAAAACTGGAAAAAAAATTAACCTCGCTGTTATACAGCGGAATGAAGGCCATGATGAATTAAATTCATGTGCTGAAACCCTCTGCTTCTTTAGTGGTCTCTTTGGTGCTCGATATAATTTTTGCCTTTTTGTCGATGATATCTGTCTCGAGTCATTGAATCATATGGGCTTGCCTGTTGTGAAGATTCTTAGAAGAGACTTTGGCCATTTGGAGCCAGAGAAGAGATGGTACACTATATATCCAGGATTTGAGGATGGTCGTACGGCAGAGCACTATCAGGATGTGGGATGGATGTACATGGATGTGCTGTCCTATCCTGAGTTTTACGCTTACTTTTCAAAGGAACACACTTATTGGTATGATCAATACTCAAGACCACCCGATATGGTCTTTGGATTTGAGACGCCGGGATTCTGGAGGAAATGAGCAGTTCTCTCTTTGCATTGCTGGAGATCAGGAGTGTCATAGTTGCTAATCTTGACTTGAAATCAAATATACCTCCTTCCAGTGCTAAATAATACTTGTGCTATTAAGCTGCTGATAAAATCTGCTTTTGAGGAATTCATTTTAAAGAGAATTGATTTCATAAATATTATTAATAAGAAGAATTGAATAATATTTATCTTATAGTAAATCAATGAATTATGCCTATAATTCTTGATTCTTTACAGTTATTATTATACAAATATCTATTTCTAATAAGAAAACTAGAGTCTGAATTCTGTAATCTATTATTACTGTGTTTTTGAAGAAATTGACAGCTACATAGCAAGCAGGATGTGTCTCACAATCTAGTACGGACTGTATACTGCGTACGGAGTAGAGTACTCAGGCGTGGAAAAATATGCCTTGCACACGCTAGTAATTTAAGCGGTAAAGAGGATACCATGCCTGCTGTCTGACGCCTGCTAGGCACTATTTAGTGCCTAATCTTTTAGGACCTAAGCCCCTAAATATTCGGAGTGCGGGCTGGAGCAATTTGAATCCGGTACCAGAATTTCAAGATAAATTCCTAGTAGGTGCGAGGACTTACACCTATGAGAGATGCTCATAGTCAGAAAGCCAAGTCTGACTAAATTTTATACAGTAATATACTAATTACATTAGGACTAATGTAATGGGTGTGTATCGTATCTATACTGCGTAATGAGTATGAAGTGGAATTAAGTTTTACGCTGAAAACCCCCCCAAAAAAGTGCCGTACTAATGCAAGTCTCCCCTGGTTTACACATTCAAAATGTTTTGGAGTACAGTGATAACCATGTGTGGGGTAGAATATCTTGAGGATGAGACATTCTGAGGATTGTAAGAAAGATGGAAAGCCGCGTTTTGATTAAACATTCCCCCCAGCTCATCTCCCTTCCATTTCTTTCTTTTGTGTGGTAGAGGATTGAGGTCCGTGAGGAAGTAAGGCACTGCAGACCATGTCACTGAAATCCGTAATATAGGATAGGTTACAGGCGGGACAATTTGTTTCGGGATATACATATCTCTCTGTGATATGTGCTCTAGGGCTCCCTGTGCGAGATATAAATGCTGATGAGGCAGCAATGGATGAGTGAGAACGCGCAAAGTCCATTCTTCTCCGGTCAATATTCACCAAAGTAGACGAAGGGAACAGAAAGAAAGAAGGGAAGAAAAAATCCTGTGTACGTTGTCACGGTTAAAGTACCTCCTTCAACCTGATTTAAATGATGTATGTACATACATACATGTACATGTACACGCGTCCCGCAATACTAAGCGAGCGTTTCTAGGGAAGCTAGGATGAGATTTTCAGGATCCTGACACATTCGCCTACCACTGCAGAGAATAGCCGTTTTCGACAAATCATTATGTCTGAACTCACTCTTCAAAGTGCCACCGACATATGCAATTTCAATGCGTTTCCGTGCGTGTGAACTTGATGAACCAGCGAAAACTCAGCGTATTGCTTCTCATTCCCCACCCATTTTTACCTAGCTCCACCAGGGACTAGGAAATTGTATATACAAAGGGTACGCGCAATGAAAACAAAAAAAAAAAAAAAAAAAAAAGCGCACCATCTGCGTCGATATCAAGGATATGACGGAGAAGGCACTGCTGTGTAGGCGCAGTGCCCGAAAGCGCGGATTGTAGGGCATGCCGGATATCAATGTTTTCAGAACCTTAAGAGTGACATGCCAAGTGGAATGCTCCGGTTACAAGCACCGGATCACTTGATTCTGGGAAACAGATTGCAGCTTAAGCGAAATATAGAACGTATCCCGGTCGGTAGTCGTCAAAGCTGTGATGTTGATGTTGATACTGACACGGCTTCTACAGCGGGAGTGGCTTGTGCTTGCTGATTTTGGCCTAGATTCAGTATACCTTCCACATCATGCTCTTCCGCGAGGCATCCGAGAGCATGCAGGACTCCTGGCTGCAAGTTTCTAGGTTACCCCGGCCACGGTGGTATATTTGCACGTTATCCTGGGGGTATGAAGACAACGTTTGGCTTGCGGGACACCTCGAACGTGAGCTGGGGTAGACATGAGAAACTTGCAAGCCCGAAGCTTGCTCCTCTCGCAAGCTCACTTACCTAGTATGCCAGGCGCAGTGAAGATGGCCCTGTTTTAAGTCGCCGTAATAAGCAACGTTGTGGTAGATAATGTATGTGAGAGGTTGCAGTGTAAACATATACTTCGATGGATAGACAGGAATGGGAAAATAATAATAGAAAATTAATCAACACCCAAAATATTTGATAGACGATGCAATTTTCTGCGGGTATTAGTCGCCTAGAAGAAAAGAAAACCGAGAAGAAGAATATTAAAAAACGCGCGGAATAGGGCAGTTGATGCAAGGTCTGGTGATATCAAAAACCACACAAGAAATAACACGCAAGTATAAAGTACGTCTATCTGGAAATGTCTATAAGCTCAATATCAAGGAGGAAAAAAAAAGAAAAAATGGCGTAAAGGAGAACGCACCAGAGGGGGGCGGCAAATATAAAACATAAGAGGAAAAGTAAAAAAAAGGAAGGAGAAAAGTCAGTTGGGAATAACCCTGCATGTTTTTACAGTTTAGTCGCCTTGCTGGGAGTTTCTTGCTTCAGCCGCACAACGCCCTAATAATTATTGACATGTTAGTATAGATAGAAATGCCTGGAAAGGTACTCATCTTTCCCGGCGCGGGGGTGAAGAAAAGAGTGCGAAAGTTCTCACCTCCTGCACACACGTCGCCACCAGTGTCCCATCCTGTGCCCAGATCTTTTGCATCACCAGCCCTCTCTCATCCCCTGCCCACGGGCTCGTCATCTCCGTGAACAGCCACTCGTCCGCTCTGAATCCCCCACGACTGTGGAAGTAAATAGTATGATCTAAACTGACCATCATGCCCATCTTCCGCGGTGGCTCTCGAGAAGTAGCACCAGAATCTTCTTGTATATAGCCAGCGGAGAATTCAGCGGCTTCTTGCCGCGCAAGCTCCCTGGTGGATCTCTCTATTTCCTCGATGTCCAGATCAGAGGGATTTTTCAGCTTGGAGATAGCTGCTTTTAGAGCTTTAGGGGACTCGAAGCGAGGGATGTTTTGGACCCGCGCAACGGTGCCGATGAAATAGCTATCAGACATGTATGCGAGAGCGGAAAGGTGAGCTTTGCGCCCGCCAGTGATGGTACCGCGTGCACGGATGAACTGGTGGATGGCTTTTTGTTCTGCACGGGGAGAAGTCCCTGGAGGGAGTTAGTTTTGGCTCCAAATATAAAGTCTGGGAGATAAAAAAAGAAGCCCTTTTTTCTCTCTATAAACATACTATTAAGAATTCCCGCTCTTCTCGTCTCAAAAGGGCCTCTGTCGACAGTATTTCCATTCGCCGGCGGCAGCGCCACGTCCGGTTTCTGTGTACTATGCTCAACCTTTTTCACGCCGCCGCCTCCCTCACGGTCAAAACTTATCGTGGTTGTGAAAATGGGTTTGCCCCTTTGGCGTGCCTGTACGGTACGAGTTGCGAAAGATCGTCCTTCCCGAACACGTTCGACATGGTATACGACGGGGATTTCAGAGTCACCGGCCAACACGAAGTAGCAATGCATGCTATGCGGAGAGAATTCAGGCCCAACGGTTAACTGGGCAGCAGCAAGGCACTGGGCAATAGCAGCACCGCCGTAAATTCCGCGCGCACCAGGGGGATGCCATAGTGGCCGGGTGTTTGTAAATACGTCCTGGACAAAAATTTAGTTAGCGCCTTTCGGTAGAGTAACTATGAGTGAAGTGGCATTCCATGCACTGGACATGGCCGGCTCATCTTTGCTCGAACGGGTTTATTCATTGATTCTTACCGGCCCAATGTCGGATACAGGGGTCAGCTCGAGGATATTCTCTATGTGAGACTTGGACGGGTCCTGCGGCGGAGGTTCAAAGAGTGTAACTTTCATGGCGGCGGTTGTATGGCGGGACGATGACCGGGAAGAGTGGGGGATACGGAGGTTAGAAGAAAGACGATTGCTTGAGGTAACATATACAAGCACAAAACGATCAATTTCCCACCAGCCTCAGAAATCCTAGAAACAAAACAAACGATTGTCGCAGGAGATAGATTTCAGTTATAAATTTATTGTTGTTGGCGGTTTTGTCGCCTCCTGAGCTGAAATGCGATTCGGAAATGCCGAGGTCCAGCACACATGAACAGCCTAGGCAACGACGGCGTAGTTGGTTGACGACAATGGAAAATGCGGAATAAAGCAGACGACAAAGAATATTTACTCCATTGAGATCCGTATTTGTCTTGTTCACAGGCTGCGATAGTGGTCACAAATGGCATATGATGATTCTTGTCTTTGTCCCCTCGCATAGCTAAAATTCCGTACCAGATCCCCTCTCAGGAAAGATCTGCAACTCCATCGGCTGCAACAGGAGAATACCTACTCCGTATAGTAATAAGGAATTCCCAAATATACTACCTCCCCAGGGAAACAACTTTTTTAGAATATCATTGTGCTGATGCAGGTACTCAAACGACCCTTGGGCAGGGCAGGGATCCAACAGCCATATCTTCGAGATCCAAAAGACGAAAAACAACCTTGGAAGCGACGTCACCGCTTATTCAAAACCAATAGAAATAAGTGATAAAATATATACATATACGGAGTATGTAGCAGATTCAATATTCCATTTACATCGGTTGGAATATTCAATCGCTTCCAAATTATATCACGTTTAAAGATAGAAATGGGTAAATATAACTAGCTTAGGAACCCCACAAAATCAACCCGGGGCGCCCAAAGTCCCAAGAATATCCAGGTACTCCGTACAGTAAGTAACTAGTTAGTTCATCCCGCCAAAAAACCCGAAAAAAAGAAAACAAAACAGAGGAGCCGAAACTTTATAGTTGCCGGCAAAATCGGTCTTTTCCAACAAGGTTTTCGGATATCCTCCAGAACAAAACCCCGGATTCCTGGCGTCGCCCGAAAGCCTGGAAGGAACATGAAATCAAAAGAACCCCATTGGTAAACTACCGGGGGAATCCTTGACACTAGCCGTTTCCCAGTAAAGAACTGGCAGTGTTGATTGGGTTCCGCGGTTATTGGGAAGACTGCGGCTAATAAACGTATTTCGGGTCTATTTCTCCACTTCCTTCTGTTCCCTTTTGCTTCTCTCTTCCCCTCCCTCAACCTCTCATTCTTAGTGGGGTGTGGGGATAAGCGAGATGGATGAGAATTAAATCTGTACGTATATATATATCGGCGGGTGAGGTCGGGAGGGGAAAGGGATGTAGTACATTTTATACTTGTTATGATAATTCTCGATAATTGCATCCATACATTACGTACATGCGTAGACGAAAAGCAAACCACTGCGCGTGAAACGCGAAGAAAAAAGAATCCAAGGAAAGAGAAAAGTAAAAAGAATAAACCATGGCCCCTTCCGTCGTCAGAGAAGATCTCACCAACCCGATTGTTCCCGCGAACAAAAACGCCAGCTCCCAGCAAGAGCAAAAGCCTGGAGCGGCCATTGAGCAGGTCCAGCTGCGCAATCGCACAGTGACCGGCCAGCAGCTAAACATCAGGCAATATCCCAAATTCAACAGCCTAGAGGAAGAGCGCCTTTACCGCAAGCAGCATCTGGCAGCGGCGTTTCGGGTTTTTGCTGATCGCGGCTTCGATGAGGGTGTGGCGGGCCACATCTCTGTCAGAGATCCGATTTTGACGGATCATTTTTGTACGTTTTCTCCACTCTTGCTTTGTCTTCGCCAATTTCCCCATTTCCCCTATTCCTTGGCGGCCGCATATAGGGAAAGGGAGGAAGCATAAATGTGAAGGGGTGCGAGGGTCTCATTATGGAAATGAGATTATGTATATCTCAAATCTACTGCCCTCTACTTGCCAAGACCCAAAATACACCCCCACCACAAAACAACATTAACCCCAAAGAACGCAAACAGGGCTAAACGCACTCTCCCAAAACTTCTCCCAAATATCCGTCTCAGACCTAATCCTAGTCAACGAAGACGGTGACGTCGTCATCGGCACCGAGCCCATAAACTCAGCCGCCTTCGCCATCCATTCCGAGATTCACAAGGCCCGTCCCAACGTTAACGCCGCCTGCCACGCTCACAGCGTCTACGGCAAAGCCTTCTCCGTCTTCGGCCGCGAACTCGACATGATGACCCAGGACGCGCTGCGCTTCTACAAATCCCACGCCGTCTACGGCGAATTCCGCGGCGTGGTGCTGGACCGCGAAGAGGGCATTAATATCGCCCGCGCGCTAGGGGATGGCAAGGCGGTGATTTTGCAGAATCATGGGCTGCTGACGGTTGGCGAGAGTGTGGATGAGGCGGCGTTTTGGTTTATTAGTCTGGACAAGACGTGTCATGCGCAGCTGTTGGCGGATGCGGCGGCAGCTGGGTCTGGGTATAAGAAGATTTTGATTGGCGAGGAAGAAGCGGAGGTAACGGCGGAGCAGGTTGGTGGCCCGGATAAGGGTTGGTTGGCTTTCCAGGGGTATTATGATGAGCAGCTTGCGAAGACAAACGGATCATTCTTGAAGTAGGGCAGTAGTATGTATGCCCAGGGATCTGTTGCTCTTGCTCTGATCATGATTGTTCCTTTTGTGCTGATTTTCCCCTTCCCATTCTCTGATGTCAGGGAAAGGGTATGGATGAGGATGAGCAGCATTTCATGATAATCGATCGGCAAATATATGATAGGGGGACGGGCCTCGTCCGTTATATATTTCCATCATATGTGAAGGAATCTGTTTAGTCAATGACGTTATATTGACGTTGTCGCATTGATTATTATCTCATGATTGTATCTTTCCTTCATAACATATGCTCACCCCGTTTTGCCGCTCGTGAAATAGAAAGATTTGGGCTAGCCAATCATCAAGACAACGAAAAGAAGTGAGGGGGATAGGATAATAGTAGTAGCGTAGGGTCTGAATAAGAAATCGTTCAGGAATCCGAACGACATGGAATCGCGTTAAAAGTTATACAAATCCAAAAATAAAAAAAAATAAAAAAAATAAACAATAAAATAAAATAAAATAAAGAGATAGAAACAAAAATCAAAGAATGGAAGAATAGAGAAAAGAGAGATATATAAAAAGTAACGTGAAATTGGAAACGTACGCCTACCGGGATATCGCTAAAACCGCTCTGCAAAACCGACTTTAAAAAAAAAAAAAAAAAAAAAAAAAAAAAAAAAAAAAAAAAAAAAAAAAAGAAAAAGAAAAAAAAGAAATGAAAGACATCATGGTACAGAAACTCGAAAAATGAAGGGCATCTACCCCTGAAAAACGGACGTAACTTTGAATGTTTTCCAAAGCCATCTAGTTTCTGTCGTGGATGATATATAGGTATGTTTATATCGATATATGGGATAGACAAATGGTTATAGATCGCCTAGTTCGACAATGGATCGTCTCATTTCTCTCGGTTCATGTCGATGGGGTCGCGTTCTTCCAGGAGGTGTGCCTTTTCGAATACTCCCATTATGTGGTAATGATCGATTACTTATCCTGCCTGGGGCATAACCAGGTGGTGGAGAGGGTGGTAGAGGGCGTTCGTAGGGTGATCTTGGCGGTTTGACTGTTAATTCTTCGTCTCCATCTAAGCCCGGATCAGGGAGATCGATGCGGAAGGTGCTCTGAGTGACCTCAGGACTGGGTGCCCGGTCTGCATCTTGCTGTAAATAAAGTCGCAGAAGCTGTCTTCGTTGCAGTTCTGCGTCATCGACAGAAACCTCCCCGTTCCGTCCCCGCCGGAAGGCGTAACGTCGCGGTACGAAAACAACATTATGAGAGTTGTAAATAGCTGCAGCTCCAAATGCAGCAGTAGAAACGGTGGAAATGGTGATGACTGCGATAGAGAGGGCGGTGAGGGGTGTTAGCCGCCTTACTAAAATATTCAAGGCTACGTTAAAGACGCCTATAAGGCTCGATCCGAAGCACGGTCTGTGGGGGAGTGGGTTTTGCACGTCAGTATGTAATGTACAGTACATGTACAGGACCATGGCTTGCGACGAAAGTTTCCGGGTTTTGAGCCGGACTCTCATGATGGTAGGTAACGGGAGAGTGGGATTATAATTGGCATACATGAAAATGAAGTCGACCAAATAATGCTTCTTCCTCCATCGCAAACAGAAACCAACGCACACCAGGTAGCCAACGCCGACGAGGGCTGTGCCGGTAGCGGCCAAAGCAAACTGGCCGCCGCGCATATCGTCCGCATTGTTATCGATCGCAAGAGGGAAAACAACAAATCTAGAGAAGAGGATCAAGATATTAATCAGCTCAGTCGTTTGAATATTCATGGACAAATATGTCATTAATTTCAACATACCCAGCGAGAAGAAGCCAAGCTGAGATGCTTGCTAATAACTTCCAGTACCAACGTAGGTCCTCCTCGAGGATTCCCAAGGACAGTCCTAGCTCCGAATAACGAGGGGAGCCCATTGCGGCAAAGGGTCACTGCATCGAGGAGGAGGAGAAAACGAGCACGGCAATAGAGAGGAAAAGAAGAAATGATATAAAGTCAGGAAAAGGAGAGATGATAAGCTGCCAAAAGTGGTTGGATGATATGTTGATCTGGTTGCTGGCACTGAGCTCTAGGCTGACAGGTACGAGTCAGATGTATGCCAGCGCAAACCAGAACACCAAAACGATCTCGCTGGGCAGATGCGACTGTTACTTTTTAGCACCTGATTACTTATTTGAACAACTGGTGCGGACGAGAAGCAGGGAGAAAATTGCGAAGAAAGAGTTTTGTGGTTGGAACTGGAGATACGAAACAGCAAACACAGGAAAAATGCGGCGAGGGTCAAGAAATCAGAGCGCACAACGAGGCTCTGGGCAAAGCAAATGCCCGGTCAGGCAATCAGTTCAATCGGGACTCCAACAAGACAGAAAAACTGGTTGGTTGGTGGCGGAGTGGAATCGTTTCCCGACCGTAGCGCAATTGGTCTGTTTGTTTGAGACTGTTGAACGAGGCGGGGCCAGGAGGGGCTGGAAAACGAGGGCTGGGGGGGGTCAATTAGGCTGGAAAAGGAGGGTTAAAAGGGAACAAGAGATAGTCCCTTTGTATCCAAGAATGAAAGCGAGCGTTGGTTCCGATGAAAGATGGAGATCTTTAGAGCAGAGGAAGGGAGTTGGGGAGAGGGTTACATAGTAGTACTCCGTACATAGGTTAACTACCCAAACGAAGAGAAAGAAAGGAAAAGCAACGACAACCAGCACAAACAAACAAAGAGATTAAAACGATCCTCTGCCTGTATAACCACGGATCTGGACAGTTTTCCCGATTATTATCTAGGTCCCGCTTCCAGCGATGGGGTAAATCTGGGGCTGGAGGACCAGAGCTTTGTCTCCTGTTAACACCCTATCCTTTTCTCCCCTTTTGCCCTTATGCTCAATGAGAAGAATTCATGGGTGAAAAGAATCACAAATTCCTGCAGACAAGCAGAGAGCGATAAGGTAATAATACATAGTAATATGCCACAAATCTTCAGCTTGCCCTCCAATCCAACTCCGAGTCCGGCATATTGCCCTAATCTGGCACGCTGTTCCTCCAGTCTTCTCTCCCTTCCCCAATCAGATCCCAGCTTAACCAAACGCCCCCCCCAACACTTCTAGGCCTAATTGGGGGCTGGATCTAGGCGATTCTTTAACTAAATTTAACTAAGTTTAGGCCAAATCTTACCCACACGCGCCGATCCATTAGCCAAATTTTCGGGGCTCTTCAGCAGGAAGTGGGGCCTTGGCAGTTTGTAACAGAATATTGTTTTTCATTGCTTGGCTGAATTCCTCTGCATTGTTTTGTAGTAGAGTCTCCTCTGCCTCTGATTGAGAAATGTGAAGAGGCATAAATCAAACCATGAGAAACCAACAACTATGTGATTATGTTTTGATTTCTGCTTGTTTCTCGGTCTCTGCTCAGGTTTTGCAGTCTCCCCTGTAACCGTTGCTCTCGTTGCAACGACTTGGCTTGCGCTCGTAAACACTGTGGCACAGTTCCCTGGCATGATAACAGTTAGTCGAACGCAAGCAAGACTCAAGAGGCCTGCGAAGGCACTGGGTTCGACAACCGGCCCCTCGAAAAGCCCTGCCCTGCCATAGCCCCAACAACTGTCGTCCTTGTCTCAGTTCTGCGCGTAGAGTCCCGTGGTTGTTAGGGCTGTGTCGATCTTCGTCTTCCACTGGTGATCGTAGAAAAAATCATCCAACGCCATTTATCTACATTCCCAAGGAATTGACGCATTGTCATCGACAAACTTTAACCCCGCTAATTGACCTTTTTTTTTTTTTTTCCTATCTGTTTCCTAATTGTTGTCTGCTTTGTGGGCGACAACTTATTAATGTCCCAACCCAACCAACGTCTTCGGCTGAAAGTGTTCGAAGTTGAGACATTTGGAGATTTCTAAAGATCTAAATATGCAACTCACTGCCACGAGCCCCAGCCAACCTGCAGGGCGGCTGTGCGTTAACACTAATGGCGTACATCTAACTATCATCTTATGGGAAATGCGGTGCCTCAGAACTTGACCGTTAACTAGGGCTAAGGCTAATGTCAGCAAGACGAAGTCTCCGACACGAATGGCCGAGACTCGAAGAATGGTAACCAAAAGCTGAGCGAGCAAAGAAAGAGTTTCAGACGGATGGATGCCTGCACTTTTCCTTAAATTTCCTGCCAATCCTTCGGGTTTGATATTTAAACAGTTGCCTGACCTGTTTACCTTTCCAGCCTTGTAAAAATCAACAATATTGTCACAAACTGTGAAATTTCGTCATTTGATGCTCAGAGACACTATATACAGCTCACATTCTCCCTCGCATTTCTCGGGCAGTGAAAAAGGCAATGAAAACCCAAAAAAACAATGACTATCCATATTCGGCGTTATAGCTTCCTCACACCTTGTCTGGGTTTCAAGGAACAGCCCTTGTTGCTTAACTATTGTTTGCGCTTTGCGACAAGAGCAGATGCACAGAATGAAACATCAAAGAAGCGAAAAAGAGAAGGGAACAAACACCTTTCCGGACGAGTTCAATGACCTTCGAAGCTTCGTGCTTATAGCTTCCTGTGCTTCATGAATCTAATCCTTGTTGGTCGAATTGCTCCACCCGGACAAAGGAAACAACAATAATTAACAATAATGGATCATCAACGACTGCTGGTTATAAATGGCTGGCTGGATGGATGAATATATATTTACAGACCAGACCCCAAGATGAGATGCCCGTTCTTCCCAAATCGTCAAAGTCAATAAATAATATTGATGGTCATTCTGATGCGTTCCCGTTTCCTTTGTTTGGACGCATTCCGGGGAAAAGGTCCGAACAAAAGTCATCCATGGATCCCTGAAAGCTTCATCCTACAGGTGGCTAGATGCGGTGAGGAAAAAGTTGTCCATGCAGAGCAGAAAGGCCAGGGACCTACCCAGGGACATGTAATAATGTACTCCGTACGCATCCGCATCATTTATTGTTTTTCCCCTGCAGGTTGCACCAAAAGTAATAATGAAAAGGAACCTTGGAAGAAAACTCTTGTCCACTAGTTTCCAATTATATATACAAGGTTTACCGTTCGCATATACCGTCGAGGTTCATTGTACGCTATAACTTTCCCATGAGCAACGTGGTAAATAATTACCTAGGGAGGGCGAGAACACTCCCCGTTCCGGAAATCACGCAACGCTTGCTCCGATTGCAAAATTTACGTGTTAAGGCATAGGGCACACAGGAGCAAGCCCGATTGACAACAACAATAATGATAATGGCAAGGCGACCAACTCCTCTCTTTGCTCCGGGTCAGGATTCGAGAGTTGATATGATATGGGAAGGAATCAAGGCTGGTAGAAACGTCCACTTCCCCCTGCCAAGACTACCATGCGATCCCACCACGCACCAACCACGCACGACCACGCACGACCATGCCTCCAGACCCTCAACTCGATATCCTCCTCTTGTTGGCTGGCTACATTTTGAAGTCCCTTAGAAAATTTAATTTTTGAAATCTGGAACGCCTTTTCACTCCTTTTGCTTTCCTCCCCTTTCCCTTCCAAATACTTGGCTTTACTTCCGTCTAACCTGCTTAGGTTTTTTAGATATTAAATGTTAACAGACACCTAGTCTTTATCTAAGTTACTCCGAATTTCAGCAACCCAGTTTTTCCCTTCTTCACAACCTTGCCGCTGACAGGGGTGGGCATGGAAAAGATTTTATTGTAGGCTACTGGGGCAAAAGAGCTCGATCACCACCAGCGCACTGCTGGTAGAAGGGCCGACCAACCGCGGGACCCCCAACACCCCCCCTCGGACCAGCTATCACAGAGTACAGTACTTCCCCTCAGTGGCTCCCTTCAGTGGCCTCCCCACAATGGCTCCTTTTTAATAATGGACTCAGTCAGTCCTAGGGCTCACGGGACTTCTAGGGCACACTCCTGGGATGTCTCTTGACACTGTTAAAATGTCCAGGATATTTGTTAGGAATTTTTAAGTCCATTCTGGGATTGAACCCATGCATGTTGATCACAGCGGGGCTCACGCTTAACAGTCTCATAACCTGTAGGCTACTGGGACAAAAGAGCTCGATCACCACCAGCGCACTGCTGGTAGAAGGGCCGACCAACCGCGGGACCCTCAACATGTAGGCTACTGGGGCAAAAGAGCTCAATCACCACCAGCGCACTGCTGGTAGAAGGGCCGACCAACCGCGGGACCCCCAACACCCCCCCTCGGACCAGCTACCACAGAGTACAGTACTTCCCCTCAGTGGCTCCCTTCAGTGGCCTCCCCACAATGGCTCCTTTTAATAATGGACTGGACCACTCAGTCCTAGGGCTCACGGGACTTCTAGGGCACACTCCTGGGATGTCTCTTGGCACTGTTAAAATGTCCAAGGGTATTTGTTAGGAATTTTTAAGTCCATTCTGGGATCAAACCCATGCATGTTGACCACAGTGGGGCTCACGCTCAACAGTCTCATAACCTGTAGGCTACTGGGGCAAAAGAGCTCAATCACCACCAGCGCACTGCTGGTAGAAGGGCCGACCAACCGCGGGACCCTCAACACAACATTTATATCCTAGCTGAGTAATAAAAATATCTTAATGCATACAAGCCTCTGTGTGCAAAGATGTTGCAGAGCTAAGCTCAAAACAGAAGGCTCTGCAAGATTGATTTTACAGCTTATTATTAATAATAATAGAAGGAATAGAACTGTAAAAACATATAGAGATTCATTTTTTAATAATAATAGAAGAAATAGAACTGTAAAAACATATAGAGATTTATTTTTCAGTATAAAAGTATCAGCTAACTAAGTAAGGAAAAAAATAAAAAACACTCTGCTCTATCTCACTAACTTATATATTATTCTTAAGAACAGTTTGAGTAATCTGAAGAAGACTTATAATAGTTCTGAATTTAATCTTCAGAGCTGTATTCTTCTTGTACAGAGTCTCATTTTCAATATAAAGAGTTAAAATCTCAATATTATAACTATTAACTGACTTAACACTTACTATCTGTTTTTTCAAGACTCTAGTCTCTGTATTCTCAGTCACAGAGTACTTTTTAAATGAACTCTTTTTCTTAACTTTCTTTCTCTTTTTATTCTTCTATTTCTTTTCTTTCACTTTATCATTCTTCTTACTGATATTGACTATGTATAACTATTAGTTAATTATATTAAAATTAATATATTTCATATTAAAAAGTGACTTACTTCTATAATAAGAGTAGTGACTTTCAGTGCTATTATAATAATAACTGATACAAGCTTTATAACACTAATTCAGAGTGCTGATACAGATAATAAAAGAGTCTTCTTCTCTAATACAGTGACTGCAGAGAACTGTAAAAACAGTATTATAAAATTATAGAAGAAGAACTTTATAATTTATATTAATTTTTATATTAATCTGATAACTCTTCTGTAAGACTAACTTATAAGTATAGAATAATTTAATAAGAGTCTGTAGCTTTTTTGATAGCTTCTCAGACATTCTTTTAGTTAAATAAGTTAATAATTAACTTAATAATCTAGAATTAACAGATACAGTAGAAGTAGATACAGATACAGATATAGAACTGAGAATAAGATTAACAGTTAATAGCTTAATAGACTGAATAAGATTATTAAGAACTATACTAACTGTTAAAATTGTAATTTTCATTATTTTAAGAATCTTACTTATAATAAATATGTTTTGAGATATTGTTTTCAGTTATAATAGTAGTATTGATGATTTTTTGAACTTCTAATGAATTAATAGAAGTAAATGATATAATTTCTGAAAAAAAAAAAAACAGCTGACAGAGATAAGAGATGAGAGATAAGATAAATTCTTTAAAGAGAAAGAGAATACTCTAAGATTCATTCACTTTCTCTTATACATGTGTTGATAACTGTAAGAATTCAATATCTCTTATTATATAATATAATACAGATCTTAATAACACAGATCTCAGAAGATTCTTAATCTCTCAGATTAAAGATATCATTATATTAAAGCTAGATTATATAGATTAATATTCAGATTATTTCAATATCTTCTATAGACTGCTAACTACTTATTCTCAGATTCAGTGATTAGAATAGAATTAGTCATAATAAATTTATTAAATTCAATAATTAAATTCAGTGAATCTGTGAGTAGAATAGATAAAGAGAATAATAGAATAGAGAATGAAAAACTTACAGTAATGAAGAATAAGTGAATAAACAGATTAAATATAAACTGTGAAAAAGATGAAATAAAGAGTGAATAAAGCTATATAAAATATAGATTAATAGAGATCTATAAAAAGAAAAGAGATATAACTTAGTTATCTATTAACTTTAATATCTTATATAATCAATCTTATGCATCTGCATACTTCTGCTTACTTCATCATCAGACTGATAAAATCTGAAATAATCAAAGAGTTGTTTAAATAGAAGATCTTAATATATTTTAATCTATGAAACTGTAACATATGTGAGATCAGTCTGAAATTCAGTCTTAGAAATATTAAGAACAGTCTGATCAAGTGATAATTCTTGAGATTTATAAATAGTAATAATATATGCAACTGTAATAGAGAACTGCATGTGACTGCAGACTTGATTAATATGAGAAAAGTCATAGCAGCTGTGAAAGATAGATATAAGTTTAAGATTCTCTCATTTTAAATAAGCAGAGCTGTCATATTTATCAAAATTAATTAGCAGTGTAAATAAAGAATCTTGACAGAGATTCTTCATATCTGAACTTCATATAATATTATAAAGAATCTTAAGAGTACTGTTAATAAGACTGCAGTCTATTTAAATATTCTATAGAAGTATAATTCAGTAGTTAATAAAGAGAGAAAGATTCTGATAAAGATTATCAGTCTTATCAGAATCTAACTAAGAAGTGTCTATATTAATATTTATAATCTGAATATTAATAACAGATTGTTTACAGTTTTGAATAGTATTATTATTATAGATACTTCTTTATATAAATGTGAATTATATTCTTAAAGACTGAGACTTTATAAGAGATAAGAGTCTGTACACACTTTGAAAGAAACTCTTAATTATTCAGAGTTAACTGATTAAGATAAAGATTTTTCAAGATCTCATGAAACTGACAGCTGATAACATCTTCACTCACTTATTATTGAATCACAGTAAGTTGAATAATTTTACTAAAAGTTAAGTAAATTTAATAACTCTGAATGTCTTCTTTATAATCAATACATCTATTATAATAGAGTGAAGTTTGAAAAATAGATGAGAGCTGATAGAAATCTTCACTGAGAATAATATTGAGATCATCAAAATAAGTATTCTTATAAGAGAATATATAATGATAGATCTGATTAATTTATAAAAGTTACTGTAAATCAATCATTGACTTTTCATCAATTAACAGATAGTGAACATTCTTAAAAAGAATCTGCAAAGATCAAAGATTTTAAGAATTAAGCAGTTCATATAACATATTCTTGTGTATGAGAAGTTGAAATAACACATGCAAGATTTGAGTGTTAATGAAGTAAGCAGCTATATCAGTTAACACAGCTTAAATAATTGAGATTGAGAGATCTTGAGCCTCTGCAAGATTTTGAAGAGTTGTAGATAAAATTATAATCAGATAAGTTTTATCAGTGCTATCTTTATTATCTAGATTAATTAACAAAGAATCTGAGAATCTACTGTTAAGAATCTCAGTATAATAATAGAGAATAGTGTTATAAAGAAGATATTAATCAGAGTCTAGAGTCTTGAGTAAGTTATATTCATGAAGAGTAGTATCTATAGAAAAGTCAGTCTTCATATTGTTTTAAAATTCTGTGTTAAGATTGATATAAGTGTTAATATGAGAGCTTTAATCATAGTTGAAATCTAAGAACTGATAATCAAGCTGTTCATAGTTTTAGATATTAATAAGATCATTATTATCATACTGTGAATTTTGATAGATAAATAATACTTAAGAGAGATTAAACTTCTCTTCATCATTCTGATCATCTTTAAACTCAGATTCTGATTTTAGTATGTCTTTATCATAAACATTAACTGAGTGATTATGAGAAAGATAGTAATAATTAAAGATCTCTGTAAAAGAGAGTTAAGAAGTGAGAAGATCAACAATCTTGAGATCTTTAATTTAATGAAAAGAGTAATGAAGAAGAAGTTTAATATAAGTATAATTCTCTGAATCCGTTTCAAACTAATAAATAGAAAAGTAGATTAATACTCAGAGTTTTATACAGAAATATCTCTTAATTTAATAACTGTAAGAAAAGATTTGAAGAAATTTAAGAAATGAAAGATCTTCAAATTCAGTTAACTGCTGCTTATATTTTTTTAAAAAGAATGAATTATATTGTAATTTATTAGATTCAAGAATATAGCTATAACAATATTAAGATTCAGACTGATAATTAACTGCAATTGACTTGTGAGAACTTATTTATAAAGAAAGATTTAAAAGAAGATGATAAATCTTCTAAACAGATCAATTATGCTCATCAATGAACTGATTTATAAGTTTAACAATTATAGAGAGTAGTGAGTGACTTGAACTGACTCTTGAAATTACTTATTGAATAATCTGATAATAGAATTCTGTTTCTGTTTCAGTCTTGACAATGTACTTAGACAGATAATCAAGAATGACACAGCTGTTAATATAGAGAATAATATCAGTATTTACTAGTCAGCTAACTGTAATTAATCTGTTATAGTTATTAAGAATTAAGTTATTATAATAAGAGTGCAGTCAGTAATATTTACTACTTAAAGATTTAAGAATAGTACAGTTAGTTCAGTATTCATACAGAAAGTGAAATCAGTAATGTAGATTATCAGTGACTCAGTATTTATAAATGCAGTACTTTTCACTACAGTTGTAACGTGGCGGAACCGAAGCGGTGGCTAGTCAGCGGCGTCATGTAGAAGTAGTTGTTTTAAGAAGCTGTATAAGTAAGCTTGACTATCTTGCTTGAATAGTGAGCTCATAGACTACAGAGTTATTATGAGAATATCACAGATATGATACTTAGTATACTAAGAAGATTGTATAAGACATGCAGTAACTCTTATATATATTTCAGTAGAAGTAAAATGAATTACTAGCTTCTTTAATAAGAAGTCAGCATCTAGCTATTCTATATAGATAATGAGTGAATACTCTTCTCTCATTTCACAAGTGAGAATAGCTGAAGTGATATCTCAGTGATATCTCATTGTTAAGAAAGAGTAATCTGCTGATCTCATATAAAAGTGAGATTCTTATATTCATCAATCAGATCTTTCTATGATACATCTGAATGATGTCATAGAGTGATTGAAAATCAGTTCAGACAGAATGAAATTATTCACATGAAAGTGATAAGCTGTGTGAAACTGTAACAGAGTCTTGACATAGTCAGAAGTGTGATAATACTCTTCTCTTTAAGAGTATAGTTTCTATACTCTCAAGATTATCAGATTAGAAATTATCTTTGTTATATAGTAATAGTTATCAATCAATTGACAGTGTGTGTATCACATGTGATACAAAGAAATAGATGAGTTCTTCTGCTGACTATGTAGATCTTTCTTTTCTCATCTTTATTCAAATTAAACACATGATAAGTGAATTTCTTATATATTGATTTGAAATATGGAAAACATAGTTAATAAGTGACTTACAGATCTTTTAACATATTTCATTCTATATATGAAATTCTCTGTAAAAGTGATGTGTTTTAGAGACAAAGCTAACAGTAGTAGCAGGATTTTTTTTAAAAAGATTTCTCTTTTCTGTGACACATTTTTCTCTTCTCTCTCTCATCTGCAATAGTGAGTGCATGAGAGTATCATTCTTAGAGAACAGTAGAGAGCTTATTCTGACATTTTTTAGTGAGTAAATGTCTTTGTGATGTGGTGACAGTCTCTGTGACTGTCAAGAAAGCCAGGTTGAAGGCAGCAGTATCAATGAGCTGTGAGAGTATTACTCTCATTATCATATCTTCTTCTACTTCTCTTACAGCTGCAGTGATTCTATCAGTCAGTGTGTCTGTGTTCAGTCTGTTCTCTGCCTCTCTCATCACTGTTACAACGCTGCTTCTTCTCTCAGTCAATACAGTGATGTATGACTCTGTGTGATTATTCAGAGAGGAACTCAGAAAGAGCTTGATTTCAGAAACAGTGACTCTGAGAAGCTTAATTCATAGTTTCTCTCTCACATGTCTGAGCCCTGCTCAGAATGCTGCTGAATTGAGTCTGCAGAATTCTGCAGTTTCTTTATCTTCTCTCTGTGAGAAGGTTCTGATGTGATCTCTAATCAGTACTGCTACTTATCTGCACTATATCAAGCAGCTGAAGAAAGAGAGAATTTTATATACTCACTTCTTCTCTCACTTCTATTGTTTCTGTTGTATCTGTAACAACAACTTCTATCTCTCTGTAAGTATTATCTCACAGAAAGACATTATATTGACTCTGATAAGAAGTCTAAATACTCAAGTAGTACAGAGTGAGAGTCTTAGAGCTTTAAGTATTAACAGATTTTATCAAGATTAAGAAGATTCTCCTTGCTTATCTGTAAAAGAAGATGAAAGTGTGAGTCTTCAAGATAAAAAAATACCTCAGAATGACTGATCTTAAGAAGAGATCAGTCAGTGCTGCTGTTAAAAGCACTGCAGAGATTAATCACTGATTGAAGAGAATCTTACTTCAATTGAAGCAGATAACTGAGATGCTTTGTAAGTTAATAAGTTGATATTTTATGTATTTCTTCTGCTCTTCTGCAGTGCTGCAGTACTAACTTCTTAGCAGATAAAGATATCAGTACTGAAGACTTCAACAGTGAAGAATGAGTTTGATAAGAGTGTGATTATTAATAAGTAGGCTCTGATTCTTCTTTTTACTTTTTCAGTGAGCTGCAGCCTTATTAGAATAGCAGTGATCTGTGAGTTAATAATATTAATCTTTTTATTGATTTCAAATATCTCTTTTCTTTTAACTACTTCAGAAATGTTACACTTGTGTAGTCTTATTAAACTTCTAAAAATTCTTTGAGAGAAAATAGAAGAAGAGTGCTACAGAGTCTATAAGATGTCAGCTCATCACTGCAAGATCATCTCTAAAAAATTCTTTGAGAAAAATGAGAAGTCTTAAGCAGTATTTCTTACTCAACATCTCTGACATGTAACAGAGTGATCTCTATTAACTGTCTCATAGATTGCAATCTCTTTCTCAGCATTTTTCAAATACTCAAGCAGTTCTCATGAATTCTCTGACAATGAATAATTCTCTCATTTAATGAGATATTAAAGCTTGCTGTAATGTGTTTACTTGTTCAATATTTTCTTTATAAGATATTCAGTATCACTCTCAATATTAATATCATTCAGCTGAGACAGCTCTGCCTCAGAGTGTTACTTATAGAACTTCAAATAGAAAATGTGAAAAACAGAATGAATTGATTTCAATTCTGTGAGTAATTTCAACTCATATATCTGCTTACTCATTACTCTTGTTACTGAGAAAGATTCTAGTCACTGACTCACTGCTCACTGAGCTTCTTATATAATCTCATTGTCTTGATATTCTTTGCTGAAAGTAGTACTTAATCTTCTATTAAGAACTTCATTGAAAGATGTTTTTAATTATAGTATTTTATCTACTACTTCTGAATGCAGTGAATGCTTTTCACTGTCTTCTTATGAATTTTATTCAAAAGTTTCAATCTCACTTTTACTTCTGATACTGAGAGATACTTCATTCTCTGTATCTGTTTAATATTCTGACTGTCTATTTCTCTCTTTGAAACATCATCCATGATGTCACTGAGTAATGAAGAATTATATTTATAACAAGTATAGAAAGAAGATATCTTTAAGATTACATTCTTTGCATTATTATATATAAATTCAGTGATCAGAAGATGTTTAAGTCAATTATTCTAATAATATAAACAGAATACTTAAAGATACTGTTCTAGTATCTGATTCTGATATTCAGTCTGATCATCAGTCTGTGAATGAAATGTGATACTGAGAAGATATCTTATTATAAGATAATAGTAAAAAGCTAATCAGTACTTACTGATAAAGAGAAATTCTTAATCTGTTATCAACAATTTCAGAGCACTGTGATTATAAATAATAATATCTAAAAATAGATCAGTCAATTCAGAGGCTTTAATCTTTTTATAAGTAGAAATATATCTGATTATCTTTGTAAAGCAGTTAACAATGATTAAAATTGAGTCATATTCTTTGACTCTTGTCAACTTTGACAGATTAACTATGAAATTCATTGATAGATTCTGTTATAAGCTCTTTGAAACAGACAGTGATATCAACTCACTGTATTGCTTATACTGCAGAATCTTTATTCTTTGACAGATATTGTAAGTCTTAATATACTCTTTGATATCTGCTCAGAGCTTGTCTCAAGTGTATTTATATTTTAGAAGCTTCTCAGTCTTCTCTAACCTGAAGTGCTCTGTATGAGAATTATTATAATGAATTCTCAATAACTTCTAACACATCACTCTGCTATGAGAAATGAAGACTGAATTATTCAGTAGTAGAAGTTCATATTCTTCTAGTTATCAGTGACTTGATTTCTTAACAGTATTATCTCACTCAGAGCCTGTCTCTTTCAAGTTTAAACTGAATTCTTTCTTCTTCAACTTCTGAATTCAAGTTACAGTAGAGATATCTCTCTTCTATAATTTATCAATAAATTTCAAAAATAGTCAGATTGAAAGATTGTAGACTGTTTCATTCTTTACTAATTCAATAATTGTAAGATATAACATAAGAAGCTCATGATCTTCAGTATCAGTTCTCTGCAGAGATCTGAGTTCTCTTTCATCTTCTATACTGAGTTATACAGCTGTCTCTTCAGTGCTGTTTCTAAGCTTTAGAGAATCTCAATTCTCTGCAGTCAGCTTCTTCTGCAGTGATAACAGAGATTCTTTTATAGAATTCTTCTCTGTATTAATAATATTATAATTGAGTCATTTAGACAGTGTGTCAGCAGGGTTAAGCTGACCTGAATGATATCAGATATAGAAATCATACTTTAAAAGCAGCTCTGCTCATCTAGCTTGATATTCTGTCAAGCTCTTTGTTATTAAGAAGTAATGCAGATTTGCATGATCAGTGAGAACTTACACTGAGTATCTACTACTCTAAAGATAATATCATCAGATTTTAAAGAATTTAACAATTGCTAATATCTTCTGATTATGAGTATTATACCTTCTCTGCATAAGTATGACATTCACTCTTACTACTTTCTGAGGCTTCTGCCTCTTTCTTTCTGAGGCTTCCGTCTCTTTCTGAGACTTCTGTCTCTTTCTTCTGTATAGCTTCTGCCTCTTTCTTTCTGAGGCTTTCACTCCTTTCTTCTGTAAAAGTCAATCACAATAAACAAACAAGCATGTATATATATATATATAGAGGCGTTCGCCCATCTTCATCTTGAAGAATAAGACAAGATTTATCTTTTTACATGTATGATATGTGATCAGCATACACTACAGATGATGTATACTGCAATTTGATAGCATATCTCATTAAGAACAAGATTCTCAGTCCTCTTAGATTTCACTCTGTCTTCAAAAGATACAACACTGATGATTGATCTGAGTTGTGAATAATGAAGTTCAGTTAACTAGTGATTGATCTGATTGATTTCTCTACATTCTTTTCATCTTTAAGAAGATATAATACTGATGATTAATCTGAATTGCAGATAACAAAGTTCAGTCAACTGATAATCAGTCTGATTAACTACTCTATCTTTTTTCATCACTGCAGCTGATAATCAGTTCAGTTGTGATAGACTCACTCTATACACATCTGTTACACACTGCAATGAAGCAGAATGAACATCTCACTAGAAGCAGCTCTTACCAGCTGCTCTGCTCTGCTGGGCTGAATGAGTCTGCTGAGAAGTGAGCTTTCTGCAAACCTGCTCAGGGATCTGACACTGAGCACACCTACTTGCAGGCGGCAGTGAAGAAACACACTGTCATGATCACAGAGGTCTGGCAGAATGCAAATGAATGATATGATAGTGTCAAGAACTAAGTCACATTATATAACTGTGTTAAGGCAGAGGGCATTCTTATGAGAGTGTTTACCAGGCATTACAATGATGTTAAGATGACTCTTGACTCAGTTCCTGTCATGAAATGAAAGAATGTCATTGATTCTTGACTACAGACTTTCTGTACAGAGGTTACAAAGCATATGAAAGAAAGAGAGTCAATAGCTTCAAGCTATGTTGAGTTTAATGACCAGAGTCATGCCTCTTCTGATGAAGCTGCTGTATTAGATACAATTGAGAAGTTGAAGTAACTGAAGTCTCAGCTGACTCAGCAAGAAAGTAAGCTAGATGAGCATGAGTGCCAGCTCAACCAGCAGCAGAATCAGCTGAATAAGTGTATCACTCTTATTAACAAGCATGTCAATAAGCTTCAGGACAATCTTCAGTGTTTAGCAGATAGAAGAAGCTGACTGACAGAGATATGAAGTAACTTTCATACAGAGAAAGCAGTGCTCACTGCTCAGAGATAAAAGCAGCAGTGTAAAAATCAACAGCAGTAGAAACAACTGACTCAAGTTAAAGATGATGATTCTCTCACTGAATTCTCTCAGTGACTGAATGCCTTATTTGATGAAGGCTTCGAACCACCTCCTAGGGCCCTGCAAACACCTGCAATCTCAAGAGAGTCATGTGGTGCTGGGTGAGATGTGTTCAGAGGCAGGACCTGCCACTCAAACATGATGAGAAATAGATTCAATTTCAATTTCACATGAGAGACAGATATTCTGTGCTTCACCTATGACACAGAAGAGAATTGAGTTTGCAGAGAGCAAGCATCTGCAGTACTCTTGAAGAGAGAGGCCTGTCTCATCTATGATCATGATGACTTCTCACTAGACAATAGATTCTGTTCATTCTCATGGCAGATTGATGATGTGATCTGCTACACTGAAGGTAATGAATGAGAATGTCTGATGTGACTGAGAGCAGGCAATGTTATACTGTTTAATTCAGTGAAAGCAGATGTAATGATGTTCATCAGTTATCTAGAGTTTATTATCATGCAGAAGAGAGAAGATGCAGTACTTCAGATCTTTTCATTATATTTAAAGAGACAGATATTAGAATGACACAATGATCTGTCTATGAAAATGAGAAAGAATATAAGTACTTCTCTTCTCATCACAACTGATAAGCTGAGGCAAGAATTTCAGCTATCTGAGAGAGAAGTCTGAATGAAAGCTCAAGAACTGCATTTCTTCTTTAAGAAGTTGAACAAGCTGTCATTGACACTGTATATCTCATAGAAGATTAACTTGCTGTGAGCTGTCTCAATCTCTGACTCTGCAATGATGAAGAGACTTCTATGAAAAGAGTTGAAGTTGAATCTATCTCTGATTACATCTCTTGTTCTCACTAAGCATCTGAATGACTTCTGAAGAAGAATTAGAGATAATAAGTCAGTCATCTGACACACTTAAACTGATTGAAGAACTCAATTCACTGAATATATACAAGACTTCAGATGAATTGATTAAAATAATGACTGCTGTTCTTATCAGACTCTCTTGATCAGATTATATATAGAAACTATCAAGTCATCTATGTCTGCTGCAGACTCTGTGATGACTTCTCTCATAAGCATCTTCACAGTGAGCAGGCTGCTGATTAGACATGCAGAGGGCAAATCATCAGCATCTGCAGCAGAGTACTATGTGTGCGGGGGCTCTCATTATGTCAATCACTGTCTCAGAAAAGAGAACCTAGTGAATCAAGTTAAATGAAAGAGTAATAGAGAAGAGAATGATGATCTATTACAACTAGATCTCAGTCTAGATTCTGATAGTGAGTTGAAAAAATAGATAATAAGTCAGATGCTGAGAGATCTGTCTTATTCACAGATACTCTTTCAGACAATTATCTGAGTATATTTAACACTGACATATACACTATCACAGCATGTGATGTTCTCACAAGTGATTGAGAATATATTAGTGAACTGCAGTACTTATTCTACATCTTTCTTATCATTCTCATTGATACTTCTCGAGGCAATCTCTCAGTTTGTATTGATACAGATGCGGGTATATTGCTTATTAATGCAGTGATAGCAAGCTTATTCTTTCTCTGATATCAGCTAACTGCTCTGTCACATGACTGATATATACACATTCAAGAAGTTGATTTGAATACAAATGAATTGAATCTATTCATATCAACAGCTCTCACTCTAAAGACAGATGATAAGGCTCTTTTTCATCTGAAGAGTGAATTCCACCTGATGTGATATCTCAGATGCAATATGATTATAGTAAATAATATATTATCATCAGTGAGAGTCATCATTGATGTTCATGATAAGCATATTATATTTCATGAGAAATATGCTATAAATGCCAAGATTATCAGAGATACTATCTGTGCAGATAGAAATTCTTCTCTGTTATGAAAGTAAAAAAGAATCATCATCTGCACCGTGAATGCCAATGTTATCAATAATGATTCAATTAAGAAGTTATCTCTGTTTTCTATCTTATACATAGAATTATTTCTATTGACAGACACAGAAGATCATGACAATTCTCTTCAGATTCTCACAGTGAACACTCTCACTGAGTGAGTTAAAGTACAGATATCAGATCACTGAGCAGTGAGTGATTATAAGACAATTCAGAAGATCATTGACTGACATCACAAACTTTTTGATTTTAATCTGGGATTATTTTCAGACAATGTGAAGATGCTGCTACAGTTCATTAATGAAGATGATTTTTCCAGACTGAAGCAGTAACTATATTCTCTCTTACAGAGAGATCAGAAAGCAGCTGATCAAATCTTGAATCTGCTTGTTTAAAATGAGAGAATTGAGAGGGTTTCTCTTAAGGTCAAGAACTCTATCACTTCCCTCACATTTGTAATCTGATATAAAGAGAAACTGCATGTGATTGTGAACTTGTAGAAGATCAATCTACAATTGCTTTTAAATATGTATTCTTTACTGACACAGTAAAATGTTCTGCAGTCATTAAGCAGTTTCATAGTGTTCTCATCAATGAATATCTGTCAGAGCTTCTTTTAACAGCTCATAGAAGATTCTGATCACTTCAAAATCACCTTTGTCACACTGCACTGAGAGCTTGAATGCTTTACAGTTGCTATAATGAGATTGACAATCTCATCTGAATTCTTTCAGCAACATATGAAAGAGATACTAGCATAATTCTTATGATGATTTATCTTGATCTATGTTGATAACATCATTATCTTCTCATGTTCACTAAATGATCATCTTCATCACATGCAGACAGTATTCATCACTCTTAAGATGTTTAAAGTGATGATATTCTTATTTCAAATGTCATTTCATCTATCTCTCTGTGTGTTTACTGAGCCATCATGTTAACTGACTGGGAATATTCACTCAGAAGAAGAAGATAGCTGCTATTATAAACCTGGCCTTCTCTATAACTCTCAGAGAGCTGAAGAGAGTTGTCAGTCTCTTCAACTACTACTGTGACTTTGTGAACTTCTACACAGATAAGATAGAAGCACTGAAAACACTTAAAATCAGAATGCTGTGCAATGACCTCTGAACAGATCAGAAAAGAGCATTGTACACAGCAAGAATCAAATTAATTGAGTTTAAAGCATTCTTACAATTTCAAGCCCTACTCACAGAGGCTCAACTCTTCTTCAATACTGTTAAACAGGTCTTAATGAATACTCTCATGAGAGTATACTCTGACTTCAAGTGATCATTCATCATGTACATGAATTCTAGCAAACAGTATGAGATAGGGATCGCGCTGCATCAGATGAGTGTGAATGAAATTGAGAGACTTATTCTATTTCTATCACAATGATTGAACCCGGCAGAGAGATGATATTAAGTGACTGAATTAGAGTGCTTATGTAACGTGGCGGAACCGAAGCGGTGGCTAGTCAGCGGCGACATGTAGAGGTAGTTGTTTGAGAAGCTGTATGAGTGAGCTTGACTATCTTGCTTGAATAGTGAGCTCATAGGCTACAGAGTTATTGCGAGGATATCACAGATATGATACTTAGTATACTAAGAAGATTGTATAAGACATACAGTAACTCTTATGTATATTTCAGTAGAAGTAAAACAAATCACTGACTTCTTTGATAAGGAGTCAGCATCTAGCTATTCTATATAGATAATGAGTGAATACTCTTCTCTTATTTCATGAGTGAGAATAGCTGAAGTGATACCTCAGTAACACCTTATTATCAAGAAAGAGTAATCTGCTGATCTTATATAAAAGTGAGATTCTTATATTTATTAATTGAATCTTTCTATGATACATCTGAATAATGTTATAGAGTGATTGAAAACTAGTTCAGACAGAATGAAATTATCTGCATGAAAGTGATAAGCTGTGTGAAACTGTAATAAGGTCTTGATACAGCTGAGAGTGTGATAATACTCTCTCTCTTAAGAGCATAGTTTCTATGCTCTTAAGATTACTGAATTAGAAATTATCTTTGTTGTATAGTAATAGTTGTCAATCAATTAACAGTGTATGTGCTATGTATAATATAAAGAAATAGATGAGTTATTCTACTGACTGTATAGATCTTTCTTTTTTCATCTTCATTCAAACTAAACACATGATAAGTGAGTTCCTTATATATTAATTTAAGATGAGAAAAATGTAGTTAACAAGTGACTTACAGATCTCTCATCATATTCTGTTCTACATATGAAATTCTCTGCAAAAGTGATGTGTTTTAGAGACAAAGCTGACAGTAGTGACAGGATTTTTTAAAAAGATTCTCTCTTCTGTGAAACATTCTTCTCCCCCCCTTCTCTTCTGCAATAGTAAGTGCATGAGAGTATCATTCTTGAAGAACAGTAGAGGGCTTATTCTGATGTTTTCTAGTGAGTAAATGTCTTTGTGGTGCAGCGGCGGCCTCTGTGACTGTCAAGAAAGCCAGATTGAAGGTGAAGACAGTGTTAATGAGCTGCAGAAGTATCACTCTCATTGTCACACCTTCTTCTGCTTCTCTCACGGCTGCAGTGATAGTTGCTGTGCCTTGCAGTGAGATGTCATCTCTTCTGCCAGCTGATGCATCTGTGTCTGTTTCATTCTCTGCTCTTCTCATCACTGTTGTGATGCTGCCCTCTCTCTCAGTCAATACAGTGATGTATGACCCTGTGTGATCATTCAGAGAGAAACTCAGAAAGAGCTTAATTTCAGAGACAGTGACTCTGAGAAGCTCAATTCATAGTTTCTCTTTCACAGCATATCTGAGCTCTGCTCAGAATGCTGCTGAGTTAAGTCTGCAGAATCTCACAGTTTCTTTATCTTCTCTCTGTAAGAAGGCTTCAGTGCAGTCTCTGACTGATATCACTACTTATCTACACTATACTAAGCAGCTGAAGAAGAGAGGGATTTTATACACTCATTTCTTCTCTCACTTCTGTTATTTCTATTATATCTGTAACAATGACTTCTGTCTCTCTGTAAGTATTATCTCACAGAAAGATATTATATCAGCTCTGATAAGAAGTCTAGATACTCAAGTAGTACAGAGTGAGAATCTTGAAGCTTCAAGTATTGACAGATTCTGTCAAGACTGAAGAGATCTCTCTTACTCATCTGTAAAAGAAGATGAAAGCATGAGTCTCTGAGATGAAAAAACACCTCAGAATGACTAATCTCAAGAAGAAATCAGCTGATACTGCTATTGAAAGTGCTGCAGAGATTAATTACTGATTGAAGAGAATCTCACTTCAGTTGAAGCAGATAACTGAGATACTTTATAAGTTGATAAGTTAATACTTTCAGCATCTCTTATACTCTTCTGCAGCATGCTTCTCTGCAGTGCTGCAGTGCTAACTTCTCAACAGATAAAGATATCAGTGCTGAAGACTTCAACAGTGAAGAATGAGTTTAATGAAAGTATGATTATTAATAAGTAGATTCTGAGATTCTCTCTTTTTACTTTTTCAGCAGGCTGCAGCCTTATTAGATTAGCAGCAGCTCATAGATTAATTAATATTAATCTTTTTATTAATTTCAAATATTTCTTTTTTTTCTTATTAACTGCTTCAGAAATGTTACACTTGTATAGTCTTATTAAACTTCTAAAAACTCTTTGAAAGAAAATAGAAGAAGAGTGCTACAGAGTTTATAAGATATCAGCTTATTACTATGAGATTATCTCTAAAAAACTCTTTAAGAAAAATAAGAAGTCTTAAGTAGTATTTCTTACTCAATATCTCTAATGTGTAATGAGATAATCTCTACTAGTCATCTCATAGATTGTAATCTCTTTCTCAGCATTTTTCAAATACTTAAGTGATTCTCATAAATTCTCTGATGATGAATAATCTTCTTATTTAATAAGATATTAAAGCTTGCTGTAATGTGTTCACTTATTCAATATTTTCTTCATAAGATATTCAGTATCACTCTTAATCTCAATATCATTCAGCTGAGACAGCTTCACTCTGAAATGTTGCTTATAGAGCTTTAAATAGAAAATGTGAAAAACAGAATGAATTGATTTCAATTCTGTGAGTAATTTCAACTCATATATCTGCTTACTCACTACTCTTGTTATCAGAAAAGATTCTAGTCATCACTCACTGAGCTTCTTACACAGTCTCATTGTCTTGATATTCTTTACTGAAAGTAGTACTTGATTCTCTATCAAGAACTTCATCAGAAGATGTTTTTAATTATAGTATTTTATCTGCTACTTCTGAGTATGATGAATGCTTTTCACTGTCTTCTTATAAATTTTATTCAAAAGTTTCAATCTCACTTTTACTTCTAGCACTGAGAAATACTTCATTCTCTGTATCTGTCTGATATTCTGACTATCTATTTCTTTCTTTGAAACATTATCTGCAACATCACTGAATAACAAAGAATTATATTCATAATAAGTATAGAAAGAAGATATCTTTAAGATTACATTCTTTGTATTATTATATACAAATTTGATGATCAGAAGATGTTTGAGTCAATTATTCTGATAATATAAATAGAACACTTAAAGATACTGTTCTAGTGTCTGATTCTAGCATTCAGTCTGATCATTGATCTGCGGATGAAATACAGTACTGAGAAGACATCTTATCATAAAATGATAGCAAAAAGTCAATCAGTATTTACTGATGAAGAGAGATTCTTAATCTGTTATCAATGATTTCAGAGCACTGTGATCATGAATAATAATATCTAAAAACAGGTCAGTTAATTCAGAGGCTTTAATCTTTTTATAAATAGAAATATATCTAGTCATCTTTATGAAGCAGTCAATAATGATTAAAATTAAGTTATATTCTTTGACTCTTATCAATTTCAGCAGGTCAACTATGAAATTCATTAATAGATTCTATCATGAGCTCTTTGAAACAGGCAGTGATATCAACTCATCATATTACTTATATCATAGAATCTTTATTCTTTGACAGACATTGTAAGTTTCAATATACTCTTTGACATCTGCTCAGAGCTTGTCTCAAGTATATTTATATTTTAGAAGCTTCTCAGTCTTCTCTAATCTGAAGTGCTCTGTATAAGAATCATTATGATAAATTCTCAATAACTTCTGACACATCACTCTGCTATAAGAGATGAAGACTGAACTATTCAGCAGTAGAAGTTCACATTCTTCTAGTTATCAGTGACTTGATTTCTTAGCAGCACTGCCCTGCTCAGAGTCTGTCTCTTTCAAGTTCAAACTGAATTCTTTCTTCTTCAACTTTTGAATTCAAACTGCAGTAGAGATGTCTCTCTTCTATAACTCTTCAATGAATTTCAAAAATAGTTGAGTTAAAAGATTGTAGACTGTTTCATTCTTTGTCAATTCAATAATTATAAGACATGATATAAGAAGCTCATGATCTTCAGTGTCAGTTCTCTGTGAGAATCTGAGTTCTTTTTCATCTTCTATACTGAGTTGCGCAGCTGCCTCTCTGGCGCCATTTCTAAGCTTTAGAGAATCTCAATTCTCTGCAGCCAGCTTCTTCTACAGTAATGACAGAGATTCTTTTATAAAATTCTTCTCTGTATTAATGATATTATAATCAGACTGTCTAGATAACATGTCAGTGAGATTAAGCTGATCTGAACAGTATCAGATATAGAAATCATACTTCAAAAGCAGCTCTGCTCATCTGACTTGACATTCTGTCAAGCTCTTTATTATCAAGAAGTAACATAGATTTGCATGATCAGTGAGAACTTGCACTGAGTACTTACTATTCTGAAGATAATATCATCAGATCTTAAAGAATTTGACAATTACTAACATCTTCTGATCATGAGTATTATACCTTCTCTGTGTGAGTGATAACTTCTTGAAGAAGAAAGTCACTGATATTCATTCACAGTGTCTTATAGACTCTGTGAAAAAGTCTTCTTTCACAGACAATTCATTATCTATTTTCTCAGAAGTGATTATTCTCTAATTCTTTCAATATTGAAAGATCTTCAGTATCAACTGTGAAAAGATTTCACAGATCTCATTCTCAGATGTATCAGTCTCACACTGATTGAGTAAGTTGAGATTAAAGTGATTCAGCATTGTGATATCTGTAAAAGCTTGTTTCAATTCTGCAAATGTCTGAGCAGTGTCTTGAGTGAGAATAAATGATCTCATTTTTCTGTCTTTCACACTTCTCTTTAACAGATCTGTAAGAGAGACAGTAATTCATGAATATGCATAGATGAATCATCTGTAGAAATTTGCAAATTCTAGAAATATCTGCATCTCGCGGTACATCCGCGGTGCTGGCCAGTTCTCAATGACAGAGACCTGGCTTCTGTTCATTGAAATGCCATTTATCTCAACAATATAACCTAAGAAATCAATCTTCTGCATGTAGAACAAGCATTTTTCAGTATTTGTATAGAGTTGATACTGTCTCAAGTGACTCAATACTTTTCAAACATGAATATCATGTTCTTTCTCTGATTTCAAGAAGATTAAAATGTTGTTCAGGTATACTATGCAGGAGATATTAACAAGGCCCTGCAGTATCTCATTTATATAGGTCTGAAAGATGACTGAAGTGTTACAAAGATTAAAAGATAAAACAAGATATTCAAAATTACTGTACTTGATATAAAAAGCTGTTTTTCAAACATTATCTTTATTAACTCTGATTCTATGATAGACATTCTGTATATCAATCTTTGAGAACATCTTTACTTCAGATAATTGATTGATCATCTTATTAATTAACAGTAATGAATAGTAATTCTTAACTGTCATCTTATTAAGGCCTCTGTAGTCTACACATAGATGTAGCCTATCATTCTTCTTGAGTACAAAGAGTATAGATGCCTCTGCTGAACTCTTTGATGAATATATTCAGTTCTTTGATTGCACTTCTTCAAGATATTTATACAGAACATTCAACTTCTTTACAGACAAGTTATAAAGAGGCCTGTACAGCACTGTTACACTGTCTTCAAGACAAATCTTATATTGCATCTTAATGTCAGAAAACTTCACTGCTTTTCTTTCTGAAAAGACATTCTTAAAATCTGTAAAGAGACATCATATATGTCTGTCTTCAATAACAGATACTGCTGCTAATCTTGCAGTGAGAGTGATGACTTCTTCATCTATTCTCAAGTCTCAATTATCTACTACACAGTATATCAACTCAATCTTTTTCTTAAGATTCTTTCAATGAAACTCTTCAGATTTCTCTATCACTGTCTCTTCATTAGTGAGACAGTATCATCACATCTGAGTAACTCAGTCAATGAGAGAATTGTTTTCTCTCAATCACAGAAGATCTAGAATGATGTTCTTATCTATAATATTAACTGTGTGAAGAAGTAGACTGCTCTTCTTGAAGATTTCTTCTGAGTCTGTGATCACATACTTTGCTTGAATTATGCTAAAACAGTGATATTTTATTTCATCAGTAAATTTCATATAATCTGATGAATCTATCTTCTTTCAACTCTTCATCAAAGAAAAGAAATAGAATATGAAGTTAGTATTTACTCTGAAGTCAAGTAGACATCTCACTGATATCTTCTCATTCAGAGTATACATTGTGATTATAATATAAATTCAGAGATATGAGAATTATCAATTCTTTTCTTTCTCTTCTTTATCTTTCACAGATATGTTTGTCAGAAGAGAAGTTAACTTTAAGAAGATATCTTCTCAGTTTCTTTTCTTCTTTAGCTTCTTATAATCACTGATATAGTGATCATCAGCTCTGCAGTTGAAACAGAGATTCTTGTCAAATCTTTTTTAATATTTCTTTACAGTGAGTGAAGAATCAGAATATTTGAAATTCTTCTTTACTTTCTCTGCACTGAAGCTGTCATGATATTATTTAAATCTCATTATTGATTACTTAGAAGAGATCTTATTGATCTTTTTCTCAGAGAATTAATTATTTAAATAGATTCAGAAAGCCAGGTTGACAAACTCAGTGTGATTAATTAATGAACTCTGATATTATAATATCATTATTTATATCTTATGAGTCAGCTTTATAAGATAAAGCTGTATTTTTAATTGATTTAAATCATCAGTCAGTTTCTCTCAATATTCTTCAAATCTTACATTGAAATCAGAAGAATTTTCATTATTTTATTAATATAATAAGTTGAATCACTGTACTGCTGTGAAGCTGCAGTTACAGTAATCTTTAATTTAATTCAGTAGAAAGTTCTTGAATTCTTTCTAAGTTATAATAGTATTGATACACTCAAGCTCTCTCTTCTTGATAGCTCAAGTAGTTGCAGAGATGTCTTCAAGAAGGTTGACAGTGTATATTACTCATATCTCATGAGTATTATACTGGCTTGAGTTAAGGCGGAATTTTCATTCAAGAATACAGATAAAGCTGTGAAATTCAGACAAGATATTTCTCTTATATCTCAGAGAATCTCTGATCTTAATCTCTCTATCTTCATGATAGATGTAGATGTGTAGAAGCTGTGGCGGTGGCAGAGCAGTTGAAGAGCTCATGTTAAAATGTGCAGTGAGTTCAGAAATCTTGAATTTCTGCTGAGATAGAGATGTACACACTCTAGAAAATGATGTAGTGTTTCTCTCAGAGAATGAAGTTGAGTTGATCTCAATGTAAGTGTGTGAGGCCATATCAGTCTGTTAGAGCTTAACTGATTCAAATGTATAATCAGGTTAAGTAATTCAAATTATAACATAACAGAATCAAAGCAGTGACTAGTCAGTGATAATATATAGAAGTAGTTATTTAAGAAGTTATATAAGTAAGCTTGACTATCTTGCTTGAATAGTGAGCTTGTAGACTACAGAGTTATTGTGAGAATATCACAGATATAATACTTAGTATATTAAGAAGATTGTATGAGATATACAGTAACTCTTGTATATATTTCAGTAGAAGTAAAACAAATCACTGACTTCTTTGATGAGAAGTCAGCATCTAGTTATTCTATATAGATAATAAGTGAATACTCTTCTTTCATTTTATGAGTGAGAATAGTCAGAGTGATATCTCAGCAGTGTCTCATTGTCAAGAAAGAGTAATCTGCTGATCTTGTATAAAAGCAGGGTTCTCATATTCATCAATTGAATCTTCCTATGATACATTCAAATGATGTCATAGAGTGGTTGGAAACCGGTTCGGACAGGATGAAATCATCCGCATGGAAGCGATGGGCCGTGTGGAACCGCAACGGGGCCTTGGCGCGGCCGGGAGCGTGACAGCTTAGAATTGATGTGAGCTCTGAAAAAGCTTTCTCAATACCTTAATAATGAATTCATCATTGTAACTGATTATATTGCACTTATATTCACTCTTCAGTCACTCATCACAGATTATCAGAGTAATTGATTGATGAATTGAGCTCTGACTCTTAGCATGTATATCTCACACATGAAAATTCACTATTATAAAGACACTTCACATTATAATATTAATGCTCTCTTTTAATTACACACTCTCACAGACAATTCTGAAGAGATTCTGTAAGATAATCAAGAAAAGATATGTCAAGCACTCACTCAGTAAGCTGATGAAATCAAGAATGAGTTCATTACTACTGTATTTAACATAGGCATCACTCTCTTAAACAATATTAAAGATCAATTGTGTAAGAATCTATCAGCTGATTCAATCTTGAGAAAGATCTATTGTAAAGTGATATGAGAGAGAAAATATTATTCATTCACACTTTAAGATAATCTTCTGTTTTTTATCAATAACTGTCTCTGTATTACACAGATCTTAGCAGGAGACCTCATTCACATGTGTCATGATACTGCTGAATATCTGAGTCTTCATTGAACAGAAGACATTATGCATCAATTCTTCTTCTTATCTCACACTTGTAAACAGATTCTCAATCACATCTCATATTATCTCAATTGTCAACTGTCTAAGTCATTCAATCACTCTCAGTGAGAGAAATCACATCTCATCTCATCTCTGAAAGAATCATTTGAGGTTCTGTCAATCAATTTCATTACAGAATTACTAATAAGTGATAGCTGTGATATAATACTGACAGTCACAGACAAATTCTTGAAAGTCATCATTCTGATTGCCAGGTAAGAGAAATAAGATACTCTGTGATAAGTGAAAGAGTTCTACAGAGAAGTAGTCTGTCACTGACAGCTCTCACTGATCATTATCTCAGATAGAGATTTCAAATTCATATCATAATTTTAAAAGAGTATTCTTCAACAGATGAGAATTAAGAGCTGAATAATAACTATCTACAATTCTCATTCAAATGATCAGAGTGAGTGAATCAATCTCACTATTGAAATCACCTTATGAGTGCTTCTCATAGACAAGTACAAATTATCTTGAAGAACTCTACTTAATCAGGTGAAAAGAGCTCTGAACTCAGTAGCTGCTCACTTAGCAGTAGTCTTCTCATTTGAATTACTTACAGAAGTCAAGCTGAGATGACTACTGCTGAGAAATAAAGAAGTCTCAGTAGATATAACTAAATTCATTACAGTCTGTGATACTGTACAGTGAGACACTCTAGATTTATACACTCTTGTAAAGATTAAAATGATGGAATTCTTTGACCACTCTCACACTCAATCAGTTATCAAGATAAGTGACTTTGTCTTTCTTAACCTGGCCCGCAAGAATGAAAAAGAATATACTGTGTAACGTGGCGGAACCGAAGCGGTGGCTAGTCGGCGGCGTCACATAGAAGTAGTTGTTTGAAAAGCTGTATAAGTGAGCTTGACTATCTTGCTTAAATAGTGAGCTCATAGGCTACAAGGTTATTATGAGAATATCACAGATATGATACTTAGTATACTAAGAAGATTGTATAAGACATGCAGTAACTCTTATATATATTTCAGTAGAAGAAAAATGAATCACTGACTTCTTTAATGAGAAGCCAGCATCTAGCTATTCTATATAGACAATGAGTGAATACTCTTCTCTCATTTCATGAGTGAGAATAGCTGAAGTGATATCTCAGCAGTGTCTCATTGTCAAGAAAGAGTAATCTGCTAACCTTATATAGAAGTGAGATTCTTATATTCATTAATCAGATCTTTCTATGATATATCTGAATGATATCATAGAGTGATTGAAAACTGGTTCAGACAGAATGAAATTATTCACATAAAAGTGATAAGTCATGTGAAACTGTAACAGAGTCTTGATACAGTCAGAAGTGTGATAATACTCTTCTCTTTAAGAACATAGTCTCTATACTCTCAAGATTACTGAATTAGAAATTATCTTTGTTATATAGTAATAGTTATCAATCAATTAACAGTGTATATACTGTATATGATATAAAGAAATAGATGAGTTTTTCTGCTGACTGTATAGATCTTTCTTTTCTCATCTTTATTCAAATCAAACATATGATAAGTGAGTTTCTTATATATCAATTTAGAAGATGAAAAATGTAATTAATAAGTGACTTACAGATCTTTCAACATTTTCTGTTCTATATATGAAATTCTCTGCAAAAGTGATATGTTTTAGAGACAAAGTTAACAGTAGTGACAGGATTTTTTTAAAAAGATTTCTCTTCTCTGTGACACTTTTTTCATTCCCCTCTCTCATCTGCAATAGTGAGTGCATGGGAGTATCATCCTTAGAGAACAGTAGAGGGCTTATTCTGATGTTTTCTAGTGAGTAAATGTCTTCATGGTGCAGCGGCGGCCTCCGTGGCCACCAAGAAAGCCAGGTTGAAGGCGGAGGCAGCGGCATCAATGAGCCGCGGGAGCACTGCTCTCATTGCCACACCTTCTCCTCCTCCTGCTTCTTTTGCGGTCGCGGTGGTAGTCACTGTGCCTTGCAGTGAGGTGTCATCCCTTCTGCCGGTCAGTTTGTCCATGTCCAGTCCATCCCCTGCCCCCCCCACCGCCGTTGCGACGCCGCCCCCCCCCCCGGCCAATACAGTGGTGTATGACCCTGTGTGGTCATTCAGAGAGGAACCTGAAGAGAGCTTGATTCTGGGGACAGTGACTTCAAGGAGCTCAATCTGTAGTTCCCCTCCCGCGGCACGCCTGAGCCCTGCTCAGAATGCTGCTGAGTTGGGTTTGCAGAATCTCATGATTTCTTCATCTTCTCTCTGTGAGAAGGCTCTGATGTGGCCTCTGGCCAGCATCACTACTTGTCTGTGCTGTGTCAAGCAGCTGAAGAAGAAGAAGATTCTATGTATTCACTTCTTCTCTCACTTCTGTTATTTCTATTGTATCTGTAACAATGACTTCTGTCTCTCTATAAGTATTATTTCACAGAAAGACATTATATCAGTTCTGATAAGAAGTCTAGATGCTCAAGCAGTACAGAGTGAGAGTCTCAGAGCTTCAAGTATTGATAGATTTCATCAAGACTGAGAAGATCTTTCTTACTCATCTATAAAAGAAGATAAAAGCATGAATCTCTGAGATGAAAAAACATCTCAGAATGACTGATCTTAAGAAGAGATCAGTTAATATCATCATTGAAAGTATCACAGAGATCAATCACTGATTGAAGAGAATCTCACTTCAACTGAAGCAGATGACTGAGATGCTTTGTAAGTTGATAAGTTAATATTTTATACATTTCTTATACTCTTCTGTGACACTGCAGTGCTAACTTCTCAGCAGACAAAGATATCAGTATCAGAGACTTCAACAGTGAAGAATAAGTTTGATGAGAGTGTGATTATTAATGAGTAGACTCTGAAATTCTCTCTTTTTACTTTTTCAGCAGGCTGCAGCCTTATTAGATTAGCAGCAGCCTGCAGATCAATTAATATTAATCTTTTTTATTAATTTCAAATATCTCTTTTCTCTAACTGCTTTGAAATTTTTACACTTGTGTAGTCTTATTAAACTTCTAAAAAACTCTTTGAGAGAAAATAGAAGAAGAGTGCTACAGAGTTTATAAGACACTGACTCATCACTGTGAGATCATCTCTAAAAAACTCTTTGAGAAAAATAAGAAGTCTTAAGCAGTATTTCTTACTCAATGTCTCTGATATGTAATAGAGCAGTCTCTATTAATTATCTTATAACTTGTAATCTCTTTCTCAGCATTTTTCAAATACTTAAGCAGTTCTCATGAATTCTCTGATAATAAATATTCTTTTCATTTCATAAGATATTAAAGCTTGCTGTAATATGTTTACTTATTTAATATTTTCTTTATAAGATATTCAGTATCACTCTCAATCTCAATATCATTCAGCTGAGACAGCTTCACTTCAGAACATTGCTTATAGAGCTTCAAATAGAAAATGTGAAAAACAGAATGAATTGATTTCAATTCTGTGAATAATTTTAACTTATATATCTGCTTACTTATCACTCTTATTACTGAGAAAGATTCTAGTCACTACTCACTGAGCTTCTTACACAGTCTCATTGTCTTGATATTCTTTTGTGATTCAAAGGTTGCTTAAGCCAGCATACGATTACAGGCGTACGCCGGCTTCTTATATTGTAATCTCATACACTAAATTAATTAGTGTATGCTATGGCCTCTTTACACTTGTACATATACACTAGTAGTTTGAAAGCAGTCATATAATTATTCAACAGTTGTATGTTCTTCTGAATCACATTCTTTCTCACCAGATTCAGTCACACTCATGTGATCATATTGTACACTCTAGCTTCATGCAGATTAGCTTGTCACTAGTGTTTCACAATTGTGTGACCTATTTCTGATTCAGCTAGCATTCTGCATATACCCTTATAAAGAAACTTTCACTATATTACATCACTCATTTACTAACTTTTCTCATCCTTCAATCATCTTCTTCATTATTATCATCATTAAACACTATCATCTCATTCAAGATTTCTACTTCTTCTTCTGTCTAACTCTTTTGATCTGTTCATCTATCACATTGTACACATTTCTGACAATGATCTCTCATTCTCATAATAAGCATTATCATAGTGCTCATACTGAGCAGTTTGTTAACAGTAAGTGTAATATATTATGAAACATGATCAGAACTTATTTATCTTCTAACAATTGCCAGAATGATGTATTATCATGAATGATGACACATCTTCTTCATCTTCTCATACATTCTCAACTGTTTCTCTTCTCAGTGAGTTTCTAATCATGTTTTCTAGCACAATTTTGCATGGACACAGATGCTGATATGTTTGTTTTTATTTGCATAGAATTGTCACACATTGACAGATCTGTATCTGTCAATGATAGTGAACCCAGTGTTGAATCATTGATCAAGAACTTGAAGAATGTGATAATGAAGGAATTGCCTGTGTCATATATAATCAGGTCTTCAGTGTTCTCTTCTGTCTCTTCTGCTACTTCTTTCTCTGCTGCTCTCTCTCAATCTTCTACACTTGTCTCTGTGTCTGATTCTCCTGCTTCTGCTACCTCTGTTCCTGTGACCTCTACTCTCACTACTTCTGATTTTACTATCTCTGCCTTCCTTACTAGCTCTCCCCATTTCAAGGAGATGTTGCATAGGCTCAGTGAACCACATTTCTCAGCATGTACACTCCTGCCTTTCTTACCGATCCCTAGAACAATTTATTGTACAAAGACAGCATATAACACAACTATCTGAAGTTCAGTCACAGACACTGATTATTACATTCATTTTAAATATTCATGATGAGACAATCATTCATTCATCTCAGAGAATTACCCTTCTCTCAACAGTGTTGAGATTATAAGTCTTTTTCTTTTTTCATCTTTTTCTTTCTGATGCTGATTTTTCTGTTCTTAGAAAAAATTGTTATGAGTTTTACTGTGCACAAAGTCATGATGTTCACAGATATCAAGGAACTTTTTATAACTGTAAAGTTCAACATCACAGAGACATCTGCTCTGATGAATTTCTTCAGAATGATAGATCTGTATCAGTCTATTCTCTGATATCTGTTATCTGACTTCATAATACAGGCAAAAGATATCTGTGTTTTCAGAAATGAGAACACGGATGTTGTACTCTTTTACACTCACAGATGTGAGACTTGTACATCTTGTCTGAGATGTCATTGTGAGAATGAGCTGTTTGCATGCTGCATTCTGCTTCCTGCATTTCTCTGTATTTCTCTCTCTCTTTCTGAGGAGTCTCATGTGTGTTGTAATTGCATGTACAATTCTAAGGCCAGTGAGTGTTCATTCAGTAATTATTATCTCTGTTTTTGTGATTTTATATACTAACAATAGTTCTTAGTTACTCTGGCATCAGAGGTCATTTTAATTAAAGATGACAACACTGCTGAGACTATTTCCTTCTACTCTCAAGCTTCTTCTGTCACTTCTTCTCCCTCCTCTGCAGAGAAGGTTGTGTGCACACCAGATTATAAGTGTTTGATTCTGAGTGACTCCTGTCATTCATTCAGTTCTGTGCCTCTCTCTTCCATTTCTTCTGTCTCTGCCCCTTCTGTTCTGGCTCCTGATCTTGCAGGTTTCATGCTCTTCTCCAATTTCTCTACACATACACATACGCATTCCTATATTAGCATTCCAGTCAATCTTGCAATAAATGACATTAATGTTGTACACAGAGTGATAGAGGAATCAGAGACATGCACAGCATTGTTATAAGAGTGACTTACAGTTCTCAAATTCCTTACAGATCTTGAGTTTTGAGATTTCCTTTATTTTTGACATTTTTCAGATGACATGGCATTGGAAATAGATTAAACATATGATGTATGAAAATGAATGAGATGTGTATAATAACATTTGTCTTTTACAGCTGATTCTTACAGTTAATGATCAATTCATTATCTCTTTTCTTACACTTTTTCTCTATCTGCTAGTCACTACTCTTACACAACCTCTATATAGTACAGTATTCAGTGACTAGGTTCAGCAGCTTCCAACTTTTGTGATTCTGTCTCACACATTATACTGTCTCTCTTCGCCCGCTCAGATCACTACAGTGAACAGCTCATTGAAACTAACCTCATCTGATCTCTGAGCATCTTCAGAGATTGAGATGACTTGATTTCATGTGTCTGTGAATGTTTCAGATAGTTTGTCTTCTATGATCTCTGTGATTAAACTGATGTAAACAGTTAAATTCAACTCTGAATTTCTTTTTCTTCTATGATCTGATTTATGTGTAAGTCTGCTGCTCTGAGACTGCTCTTTACTGCATTGCATTCACTGTCTGCAGTGTATTATTGTACAATCAGCTATAGTCTCATCACTTATTGAAGTGTGATATTCATCTGATTTCTTCATTACTTCTCATTCTTTCCTTATAATCATGAAAAGATTGGAATAAGTGAGATCATCTGATTTGTAAGCATCTATGATTTCTCTTACTTCTCAAGACTTTTCAATTGTAAGCTTCTTCTTTTTCAACACTGATAATAGTGCTGTGAATAACTATAATTCACTCAGATCTTATATCTTTACTTTCACAAGTTATGAATCATTGATTAAGTTGTATAAGACCTGTCTCTCTGATTCTTTCAATGCATACATTCTCAGAGAATGTGATTTGAGTATCTTATATAGCTCAAATCATCTAGATTGAAACTTCTCAGAACTCTCATTACATATGAGAACTCACATTCTCATCTTAAGACTTGATTCCTTAACAAGTGAGTCTTGTATTCTTTTCAATTGAATTGCTCAGTTCAGGAGTAACTTGTTAGCTTTTGCACGTGCATGACTGATCTCTTTCAATCTTGGTTTCACATCTGCAACTGTTGCATCTGCAACTGCTGTTCCTGCTGCATCTGCAACTGTTGTTTCTGCTGCATCCGCAACTGCTCTCTCTCCCACCTTTTTCAAAGCATTCTCCAGAATGCGCGGATGCAATCCATACAACAGGTAGAATGATGAATGCTTGAAGACTGCATGCTGTTGAATTCATGTGATCAACAGCACCTGCCTGAGATATTCATTCCATAGTCTCATAGGCTTGCTCACTAGATATTTCATCAGCATGTTGCTCAAGATTCCATTCAAGCATTTCATCTTCTCATTCATCCGCGGATGATATGACATTGTTCTACAATATCTTGTCTGTAACTGGCTCATAAAATGCCTCATCACTCCTCTCACAAGATTCACACTGTTATCAGTTAGAATCTCACATGGCATTTCATAGTTGACATAGATCTCATCATATAGGAACTTCACTACCACCTCCTCTGTCACCTCTGAAACTACTTTCATGACTGACCAGCCAGTAGTGTAATCAATAGCAGTGATTATTCATCAATTTCCATTTGACATTCACAGCAATATGTCTATGAGATTCACCTCTCATTATTTGAACAATTGTATCATACATTTCACCTGATATTGTACTTTCTCACATTTCAATCCTTTCTTAGATTCTTTCACAACCTGATAATTCGGGCACTCATGAGTATACATCTGAATGTCCTCAGCCATGCTTGGCCAGTATACTCTTGATTTGAGTACACTCATGAGTTCAGGACTTCCTAAGTGACTGAATTCCTTGTACATATGAGTCATCAAGTCATGTCTAAATGAAGATTCTAGATAGAGAGCTTCTGCATATTCTAGATCATAATAAAGCATAACATCATTTTCCAATTTCCTCAGCTTGAAGTTCAGAAGCATCTCTTCTACTATTTTCATAAGATGCTTATTATCTGACACCTTGTCATTCTTCAAGTGAGAGATCATGATATTCACTCATTCTGATTCCTTACATTCTCTCAGCACATTTAACATGAATGTCTCTTATACCTAGTTCACAGAACTCTTACTTATGAAATCAGGTCTGTAACTGATTGCATTCAGCATCACTGCATCTGATCTCTTTCAGTATTTGATATGAAGATTATACACTTAGAACTCTGAGATTCAACATGCTAAACATTTGGAAGGTTTTGTTATTAATTGTAGATAGATGAGACTTTTGTGATCCATGATCATCATTGTCATATGCCTGTTATCAATATATCTATCTCACAATGTCAGTGTGTGCTTGATCACTAGCAATTTCTTTTCATATACTGAGTAATTGAGCTTGACACCTGATAGTTTTCTACCATCATACATCATCAGATGTAGCTTGCTGTTCTTACTCATCTGTAGAAGAGCATCTCTGATAGCTCATTCAGATATGTCTGTCTCAATGTAGAAAGGTTTATCATAATCTGATTGAATAAGTACTGAGAATGTTATTACATGTTCTCTCAGTGTGAGAAAAGCCTCTTCACACACAGCATTTCAGATGATTGAACAAAACTTCTTCTTTCACAGATTTACATCTGTTTCTCTTAAGAGATCTGAGAGTGGTGCAGATATTCATGCAAAATCCTTGATAAACCTGCAGTAGTATGAGATCAACTCAAGAAACTGTTGTATATGATGTACATTTCTCAGCTGCAGTCAATTCACTATAACATTCAATTTCTCCAGAATGAGGTGTATACAGTCATCACTCACTACATGTTTCACAAACTCCAACTCTTTCATTTCAAACACACACTTGATTGATTTGATGTAGAGCTTATACTCTGTTAGAGTTATAAGCACTTCATTGAGATGCTTCAGATATTTGTCATATAAGTTTGAAAAGACTAGAATGTTATCAAGATATACAAGACATGAGATTTCATTCTGTTTATGAAGAATTGTATTCATCATCATTTGAAAGATGACAGATGCATTTGTCAGACTGAATAGTATTACTAGGAATTCAAACTTCTCTCATTGCATATTAAACACAGTTCACAGAACTGACAGTTCATCTACACAGATCTGTCAGTATTCTGAGAGAAGATTGATCTTCAATAGATATCAGGCATTTCTGATCATATTCAACTGTTGTTGAATCTATGACAGTGAATATTCATTCTTGATCATAAGCTTATTGAGTGCTCAATAATTGATACACATTCATCACTCTTCACCTGCCTTTTTCATGAATAGGACTGAAAAGTCTCACACACTTGATGAGAATTGTATGAGATCACATTCTAGAAGATCTGTGATCTGACACTTCTGTTCTTTGAGATGTGTTTGTGACAGAGAGTATGCATTCTGATTGACTGGTTTTGCATCCCTCATGTCAATCTCATGTACAAATCCTTATTCCAGTGACAATTCCAGTGAAAGATCTGTTCAGAAGACCTTTTCATACTTCTTCAGAAGCTTCTTCATACACTTGTCCTCTTATATATTCTTTATCTTAGTTTTCTTCACTTTCAGGTCCTGTATAACATACAGAATGCTTTCAGATAAGGTCTTGTAAATTATTCTCTTTACTTATTAATGTATAAGCAGATTTAACTCTTCTATATCAGAGATGTGAAATGTTCTTCTCATATCAGTTGATAGAATTGTATGAACCATTTTCTTTCTATCAGTCAACTGTATATGATATGTACATCATTGAATCTGCAGATTGAACCTTTGAAATCAATTGAGTCTGAGAATAAGATTGTATTTCATATTCTGCAGCTCTCACACCTAAATATAGCAAGATCATTCTTCAAAGTGCAAGAGAACTCTTACTTTTGCAGATAATATCAGATATCAGTTATCAGATAATCATATGTATCAGGGATTCTTCACTCAGTGAATCTCTTTCAATCTTCAGATTATATAATCACTAATATATTATATAGAAGCTTCTATATTCACTAACACTTTTGCAGCCATCTCTCAATTCTTACTCAAGTGCTCTCTATACATTAACATTTCAGGCCTCAAGACATTGAGATGAGCATTCACTTTATCATTCTTGCTCACACCTCATTCAGAAGCCTGCTTCTTCTTTGCATTCACAGAATTCAGAGAATCATTTAACACAGACATCTCTTTCACTTTGAAGACTTTTCATAGAATATCAGTGAGTGTCTTCAAGCTCACTGATTCTGCTAGTTTTTTGACTCTCTTGCTTCTCTTGACTGTGCACACTGAGTGTAATTTTTTGCATCATGATTTTGGCATCTGCAGTTGAAGCAAGCTTAATACTCATGACACCAAGGTTTTCACTCAGAGAATCCCTTTTTCAGAGGATTCAGTGCTTTAGCAATGGCATTCAGATCTAGATTCATCATATTCAGATGTGTGACTTGTGTCATAGAAGTCTGATTATCTGTTCTTCACTGAAGCATACTCAATTGCAGTATTTTCTGTCACAATTGACTCACTTGTTCTCATATGATGAGAATGTTGTATGCTTCTTTCACTATGCCTGACTGTGAGATTAAGCATTTTCATTCCACTCTCAACTCAGACATAAGACTATGAATGAAGATCTGTAAACAGAAAGATGTTAAAAGCTCTTCATTCAACACAAGATAGTATAAGCTGAAGTGTGTGAAGTATGATGTAAGATCATCTACTTGTCTACACTCAGTGAAGTGTTCATAACACTTATCTCATGTATTCACTTTCTCAAAGTTGTACAAGATTCACTTGAAAAACTCATTTCATATTTATAGAAATGAATATCACTTCAGATCTGTGAGGTTCATCTTTTCATCAGTCATTCATAATGACTTCACTTTTTCATGTAGAAATGTGACAGATCTTAAGACTTGTTGAAATTTCATTGACTGCCTGTCTGTAAGTTCACATTCAATTCAATAATATAATCACATCTGACTTAGTCAGCTGATTGCAGCATTATTTTTTCAGTCATCATTGAAGCTTGATAACTTCAGCAGATCTCTCAGCTTGATATATTCCATGCTCAGATTCTCATCCTGCACAGCAGTCTTCAATGATGTGTACACTTCTGAAGAGATTGTGAACAATTATGATGAGATCTTCAGGTTTAGTGTAGTCATCTATCTGTGTAAACATTCAATCTCCTGCTACAGGCCTAAGATCTGGTTTTCTCTATTCTTATTGATAGTGGCAATTGTGTCAGTGAAGCTCTTCATAGTGAATGCTTGATTCACAGTGAATATCAATTGTTGTTTGATCTTCATCTCAGCCTGTCACTGTGTACACAAGACCTCAATCTCATTTAGAATCCTTATATATGTACAGAGCTTTAATTTCAGTTCAGCTGTCTCAGCCACTTTTCTTACTGCTTTGAGTAATCTCTCTGAGAGGTTCTGCATACCTTTCAGTTCAGGTAGCAGAGAAGAGTGTTGTTCATATTGACTAGAGAAGATATTCATTTCAGTGATTTCTCATTAATTGTACAATGTCTATCATTATCACTGTATCATTATATTGCTATATCATTATATCACTATATCACTCTGTTATCATCATACAACTCCGGTGATGATCACTCTCTTCTTTTATCTCTTTGAGTGAAGAGCAGTCTTCTTTGAATCTGATTCACTGCTCTCATTCCTTTTCTCTCATCTTATCTGTTCGCATACATGGCATTTGCCTGAGTATGGAGTTTTCCTTCAACAAGCAAAGTAGCATCAATCAGATGCTCTTTCACTCACTGCTCTTCATACACTATCTTTTGAGATGTTCTAGAACCACACTGGCATGATAACTATAAATCACTTCATAGATGAAATTATCACACCCTGGAGGAGCCTGCACTTCTCACCAGTTTTTAGACATGCTATCAGATGTGATTCAAAGGTTGCTTAAGCTAGTGTACAATTACAGACATACACCGGCTTCTTATATTGTAATCTCGTACACTAAATTAATTAGCATATGCTATGGCCCCTTTACACTTGTACGCGTACGCTAGTAGTTCGGAAGTGGCCGCGTGATTATCCGACAGTCGTACGTTCTTCCGAACCACACTTTGCTGAAAGTAGCACTTGATTCTCTATCAAGAACTTCATCAGAAGATGTTTTTAATTATAGTATTTCATCTATCACTTCTGAGCACAGTGAATACTTTTCATCATCTTCTTATGAATTTTATTTAAAAGTTTCAATCTCACTTTTACTTCTAATACTGAGAGATACTTCATTCTCTGTATCTGTCTGATATTCTGACTGTCTATCTCTTTCTTTGAAATGTCATTCACAACATCACTGAGTAATGAAGAATTATATTTATAATAAGTATAAAAAGAAGATATCTTTAAGATTGCATTCTTTGCATTGTTATATATGAATTCAGCAGTTAGAAGATGTTTGAGTCAATCATTCTGATAATATGAATAGAACACTTAAAGATGCTGTTCTAGTGTCTGATTCTGATATTCAGTCTGATCATTGATCTGCAGATGAAATGCAGTACTGAGAAGACATCTTATTATAAGATGATAGCAAAAAGCCAATCAGTACTTGCTAGTAAAGAGAAATTCTCAATCTGTTATCAATAATTTCAGAGCACTGTGATTATGAATAATGATATCTAAAAACAGGTCAGTCAATTCAGAGGCTTTAATCTTTTTATAAATAGAAATATATCTGATCATCTTTATAAAGCAGTTAACAATGATTAAAATCAAGTTATATTCTTTAACTCTTATCAACTTCAGCAGGTCAACTATGAAATCCATCAATAGATTCTGTTATGAGCTCTTTAAAACAGGCAGTGATATCAACTCACTGTATTACTTATACTGCAGAATCTTTATTCTTTAACAGATATTATAAGTCTCAATATACTCTTTGATATCTGCTCAGAGCTTGTCTTAAATATATTTACATTTTAGAAGCTTCTCAGTCTTCTCTAACCTGAAGTGTCTCATATGAGAATTATTATAATGAATTCTCAATAACTTCTGATGCATCACTCTGCTATAAGAGACAAAGACTGAATCATTCAGCAGTAGAAGTTCACATTCTCCTAGTTATCAGTAACTTGATTTCTTAGTGACACTGTCTCACTCAGAGCCTGTCTCTTTCAAGTTTAAACTAGATTCTTTCTTCTTCAACTTTTGAATTCAAGCTGCAGTAGAGATGTCCCTCTTCTGTAACTCTTTAATAAATTTCAAAAATAGTCAGATTGAAAGATTGTAGATTATTTCATTCTTTATCAATTCAATGATTATAAGATGTGACATAAGAAGCTCATGATCTTCAGTATCAGTTCTCTGCAGAGACCTGAGTTCTCTTTCACCTTCTATACTGAGTCATACAGCTGCCTCTCTGGCGCTGTTTCTGAGCTTTAGAGAATCTTAACCCTCTGCAGCCAGCTTCTTCTGCAGTGATGACAGAGATTCTTTTATAGAATTCTTCTTCACATCAATGATATTATAATCAGATTATCTAGACAGTATATCAGCAGAGTTAAGCTGATCTGAACAGTATCAGATGTAGAAATCATACTCTGAAAGCAGCTCTGCTCATCTGGCTTGACATTCTGTCAAGCTCTTTATTATCAAGAAGTAACACAGATTTATATAATCAGTGAGAACTTGCACTGAATACTTACTATTCTGAAGATAATATCATCAGATCTTAAAGAATTTAACAATTGCTAACATCTTCTGATCATGAGTATCATATCTTCTCTGTATAAGTGATAACTTCTTGAAGAAGAAAGTCACTGATCTTTATTCACAGTGTCTTATAGACTTTATAAAAAAGTCTTCTCTCACAGACAATTCATTGTCTGTTTTCTCAGAGATAATTATTCTCTAATTCTTTCAACATTGAAAGGCCTTCAATGTCAACTGTGAAAAGATTTCACAGATCTCATTCTCAGATACATCAGTCTCAGACTGACTGAGTAAGTTGAGATTAAAGTGATTCAGCATTGTGATATCTGTAAAAGCTTGTTTCAATTCTGCAAACATCTGAGCAGTGTCTTGAGTGAGGATAAACAGTCTCATTTTCCTGTCTTTCACACTTTTCTTTAACAGATCTGTAAGAGAGACAGTAATCTGTGAATATGCATAGATGAATCATCTGTAGAAATTCACAAATTCTAGAAATACCTGCATCTCACAGTATATTCACAGCACTGACCAGTTCTCAATGACAGAGACTCAGCTTCTGTTCATTGAAATGTCATTCATCTCAATAATATAATCTAAGAAATCAATCTTCTGCATGTAGAACAAGCATTTTTCAGTGTTTGCATAGAGTTGATACTGTCTTAAGCAACTCAATACTTCTTGAACATGAATATCATATTCTTTCTCTGATTTTGAGAAGATTAAAATGTTGTTCAGATATACTATGCAGAAGACATTGATAAGACCTCACAATGCCTTATTTATATAGATCTGGAAGATGACTGAAGCATTACAGAGATCAAAAGATAAAACAAGATATTTAAAATTACTGTACTTGATATAAAAGGCTGTTTTTCAAACATCATCTTTGTTAACTCTGATTCTATGATAGATATTCTGTATATCAATCTTTAAGAATATCTTTGCTTCAGATAATTGATCAATTATCTTGTCAATCAATAGTAGTGAATAGTGATTCTTAATCATCATCTTATTAAGACCTCTGTAGTCTACATATAGATATAGTCTATCATTCTTCTTGAGTATAAAGAGTATAGACATCTCTGCTGAACTCTTTAATGAATATATTCAGTTCTTTGATTGCACTTCTTCAAGATATTTGCACAGAACATCTAACTTCTTTACAGATAAGTTGTAAAGAAGTCTGTACAGTGCTGTTATACTGTCTTCAAGATAAATCTTATATTATATCTTGATATCAGAAAACTTCACTGCTTCTCTTTCTGAAAAGACATTCTTAAAATCTGTAAAGAGATGTCATGTATATTCATCTTCAATAACAGATACTGCTGCTAATCTTGTAGTGAGAGTGATAGCTTCTTCATCTGTTTTCAAGTCTCAATCACCTACTACACAGTATATTGACTCAATCTTTTTCTCAAGATTCTTTCAATGAAACTCTTCAGGTTTCTCTATCATTATCTCTTCATTAGTAAGGTGATATCATCACATCTGAGTAACTCAGTCAATGAGAGAATTGTTTTCTCTCAATCACAGAAGATCTAGAATGACATTCTCATCTATGATATTAACTGTGTGAAGAAGCAGACTACTCTTCTTGAAGATTTTCTCTGAGTCTGTGACTACACACTTTGCTTGAATTATGTCAAAACAGTGGCATTTCATTTCATCTGTAAATTTCATATGATCTGACAGATCTATCTTCTTTCAATTCTTTATCAAAGAAAAGAAATAGAATATGAAGTTGATATTTATCTCAGAGTTAAGTAGGCATCTTACTGATACCTCTTCATTCAGAGTATGTATTGTGATTATAACATAAACTCAGAGATGTGAGAATTATCAATTCTTATCTTTCTCTTCTTTATCTTTCATGAATATATTTGTCAGAAGAGGAGTTGACTTTGAGAAGATGTCTTCTCAGTTTCTTCTCTTCTTCAGCTTCTTGCAATCACTGATATAGTAATTACCAGCTCTGCAGTTGAAACAGAGATCTTTATCAAATCTTTTTTAGTATTTCTTCACAGTAAGTGAAGAATCAGAATACTTAGAATTCTTCTTTACTTTCTCTGCACTGAAGCTGTCATGATACTGTTTAGATCTCATCATTGATTACTTAGAAGAGGTCTTATTAGCCTTTTTCTCAGAGAATTAATTATTCAAATAGATTCAGAAAGCCAGATTAACAAGCTCAGTATAATTGATTAATGAACTCTGATATTGTGATATTATTATTCACATCTTGTGAGTCAGCTTTGCAAGATAAAGCTGTGTTTTTAATTAATTCAAATCATCAGTTAATTCCTCTCAATATTCTTCAAATCTTGCATTGAAATTGAAAGAATTCTCATTATCTTGTTAATGTAATGAGTTGAATCACTGTGCTGCTATGAAGTCACAGTTGTAGTAATCTTTGATTTAATTCAGTAGAAAGTTCTTGAATTCTTTTCAAGTCACAGCAGCATTGATACACTCAAACTCTCTCTTCTTAATAGCTCAAGTAGTCACAGAGATGCCTTCAAGAAGGTTGATAACATATATTACTTATATCTTATGAGTATTATACTGACTCAGGTTAAGGTGGAATTTCTGTTCAAGAGTACAGATAAAGCTGTGAAATTCAGATAAAATGTTTCTCTTGTATCTCAGAGAATCTCTGATCTTAATCTCTCTATCTTCATAATAGATGTAGATGTGTAGAGGCTGCAGTGATGACAGAGCAGTTGAAGAGCTCATATCAAAATATACAGCAGGTTCAGAAATCTCGGATTTCTGCTAAAGTAGAGATGTACACACTCTAGAAAATGATGTAGTGTTTCTCTCAGAGAGTGAGGTCAGGTCAGTTTCAGTGTGAGTGTATGAGGTTATATCAGTCTGTTAGAGCTTGACTGATTCAAATATATAATCAGATCAAGTGATTCAAATTGTAATATGATGAAACTAAAGCAGTGACTAATCAGCAGTATTATATAGAAGTAGTTGTTTAAGAAGCTGTATAAATGAACTTGACTATCTTGCTTGAATAGCAAGCTTGTAGGCTACAAGATTATTGCAAGAATATCACAGATATGATACTTAGTATACTAAGAAGATTGTATAAGATACACAGTAACTCTTGTATATATTTCAGTAGAAGAAAAACAAATCACTGACTTCTTTAATAAGAAGCCAGCATCTAGCTATTCTATATAGACAATGAGTGAATACTCTTCTCTCATTCCATGAGTGAGAATAGCTGAAGTGATATCTCAGCAGCATCTCATTATCAAGAAAGAGTAATCTACTGACCTTGTATAGAAGTGAGGTTCTCATATTCATCAATCAGATCTTTCTATGATATATCTGAATGATGTCATAGAGTGGTTGGAAACCGGTTCAGACAGAATGAAATCATCCACATGAAAGCGATGAGCTGTGTGAAACCGCAATGAGGCCTTGGCGCGGCCGGGAGCGTGACATACTGTTTAAGAATCTTCAAAGATCTCATCTCTGTGAACTGACCTGTTTAAGATTATTATGAAAGTCTTCAATGTTGTCTTTCATCTACTACTTTCTTTCAAGTGATGCATGCACTCTGTCATTTCTGTCATTCATTTGAAAAAAACACTTCTATGTTCTGCAGATCTCAAACATTCACTCTCAGAGCCAGTCATTATGACTAATCAGTCTCAATTTGAAATTGAAAAGATCATCAGTAAATGCACAGAGAGGAGAAAAACATATCTTCAGATTAAGTGAAGAGAATATAAAGATCTGACCTGAGAACTTCTTGATATAATCATGAAGAATACTTCAGATCTTGTCAAAGTCTTCATGATCAAGAGACCTCACGGGCGACCATGTCAAGTCTAAGAGAGACAGGCAAGAAAGAGAATGTTATGAGTAAAAGTAACAAGAAAAAAGAGAGAAAGAAGAAAAGAAAAGAAAATTCATTATCACTATTTTTAACTACTGACTGCAGAAGGAAAAGAAAAAAGAAGAAAATAGAATAAAGAAAAGCAAAATCAGAGATCTTTCACTTATTACATTCATCTCAAGCCTCTTATCAATCATTCTCAAGCTCATGTTGCAGCTTCATCTTCTGTTTAGTGAGGTGTATGTTTCAGAATACAATGTTCACTGACAGGCTGTCATTCATGAGATCACTGAAGTGTGCTTCACTAGGCAGCTTGAAGAAATGATTGTTGTTGATGATGTTATTCACAGCTGAGACTACATTAGCAAATTCTCTGATCTTGTCTAACTTCTTTTAAGCAGCCTGCACAGTGTTCAGATTATGTTTATCAAGATTAGATAACTATCTCAACATCTTCAGATTCTGTGTCATACAGTCAATAGTCTGACCTCTGAAAGATAAAATTGATAACTGCTACTCACTACTTATCTTGATATTCTTGATCACTCTGATAGAAGTTGAACTAGCATTCTTCTCATTAATTCAGACACACTTGATAGGTTTCAGAGTGATCAGACTCAAGGTCTTTCATTTCAACAGAGTGAGTGTCTTCTCAGCAGAGATAAAGATTAAATTGTTTTCATCTGTATCACTATCTTTGATAGTATCATCTCTGTCTGTACTCACAGTCTTCTCAAACCTCAGCACACTTCTCTCAAACAGCAGATTGTCAGTGTTTTTTTCAAACTTATACTGACTATAATGATTTAAAGAACAGTGAGTACTCTTATTACTTCACTGACAGTTGATACAAGTATCATGTTTCTGCTGAGTCTGATTGTTATCTGAAGAAGTAATTACACACTCTTCAAATTATCTGTGACTTACTGTACAAGACTGACAAGATGTGAGAGCTACTTCTTTATGAGTTTGAAGAATAACAACATTCTGATTAGCTGAATCTTTAAGATTGACTGTTTTCAGAATAATTAAGTCATCATTTATCATTCATCACTGCAACTTTCATTGCATAGGTATTCATCTCAGCTGCTTGATCAACTGCTGACTGAGCAGGATAAAAAATTCACAGTTTATAAACAGCATTTTCTCACTACATTCTGCAAGTCTTTTGATGATTGACATGGCATTCACAAGTTCTTCTACAGTCAGATTCTGTATTATTGATACACTCAGCTGAGCTGACTTCTCATTCTTTTAAAAGTGTAGATTGATTTTGTCATCATGATATAGACAGTATATACAAGTCACATCTTATAGTTAAGACATCTGATCATCTTCAATAACTCTCTTTCACTTCATTCTTCTCAGTATATTATTCTCTAATGTGCTACATTACTTCTGACTATTTCTTTATCACTGTTTATCTGCTTCAGTTGACTCTGATTACTCTTCATCTTTCTTCTCATGAATGTCTTTTACTGCTGACTTCACTTTCACTTCTATCTGAGCTACTGACTTCATCTCATCTTCAGTCACTGCCTCTGCATCTGTATCTCTGTCAGAGAACTCATATATATTTAAAGATCATGACTTCTTCAGCTCAGTGAATAATGTGATAAACTTTCATTTAAATCTCTCTACAGTCACATCTGAATCTTTTAAGCTTTCACTCTCAGATTTCTTTATTAACTCATCTACTACTTTCTGACCATGTAATCTAGCTGACTGATAATGAGATACAACTGTCTTTTTCTCATTACTTCTTGAATCTACTGTAGATATTGAAGAATGAGATTCTGACTCTTTGATTTCATTTATCTTCTCTGCAGTCTCAAGAAGAGTATTACACTCTTTCTGACTCAATGACTGAAATAATCTTTTCAACACTCTTCTTATATCATCTCTGTCAAGGTAATTAATCTGATCAATCACTTCTCTTATATCTGATATTCTGAATATCTTTCTTGAACTCATTGCTGCAAGTTCTCTGAATTTTGATGAAAATTTTTTATAATAATGAGAATAATGATGAAAAGATAATAAGAAAGAGAAAAGAAAAATAAGAAGAGAGAGATGACTGATCATATTATATGCTTACAGATCATTCACTCACATCGCTCTGATGGCCGAATGGTTAATGCGGCCACCCGGTAGCGCCTTGGCGTGGGAAACCAAGGCGTGTGAGTTCGAAACCCGCAGGGGATACATTAAATCCGGAACTCAAGCACCTCAGGTTCCTAATAAATACAGAGGTGTACAAATCGCTTCAATAAAATCGCTCTATGTTCCTGGGCTGAGAAGTTATTATCGCATGTATCTAATTGTCACTCCTTTGTATTTCCTATATTCTTGTTATCTTGGCGTGGTCTCAACACCTGTATTTCCTCCTGTATAATCAACACTTGGCCTGTATTTAACATCACGCAAGGACTCATCATAAGCTCCGCTTGCATATGAGTATAATGAAAGAATAATAATAATAATAATAATAATTCACTCACATCACTCTCAGTCTTTTAACAGAAGATCTGTCTCTTTATTATTCTTAATTCTCTTATTCTCTTTTGCCTGTATTCACTCTGCATTTTACAGTTCTTCATCTTTCATCTATTTGTTCATTCTTATGACTTCTATCACCTTGTTATCTCAGACTCTTTATCTTTGTTTCATTATCACCTCATTGTACTTATATGATATTCATGAAAGATAAAGATTCTCTATGATATCTATCACCTTGTTATCTCAGACTCTTTATCACTGTGTCATTATTATCTCATTGTTTCAACTTCTTTCTTTACCCATCTCTCACACAAGGAGGATATTAACTCACATTTGAAAAATGCCTAACTCATTTCTTATTAGATTTAGCTTTTTTTCCCGTCATCTCATTTTCAGGCATTTGCTTCTTTTCAGACAGAGAAACTATGGCATTCACTCTTACTACTTTCTAAGACTTTCATCTCTTTCTTTCTGAGACTTCTGCCTCTTTCTGAGACTTCTGTCTCTTTCTTCTGTATAGCTTCTGCCTCTTTCTTTCTGAGGCTTCTGCTTCTTTCTTCTGTAAAAGTCAATCACAATAAACAAACAAGCATGTATATATATATATATAGAGGCGTCCGCCCATCTCCATCTTGAAGAATAAGACAAGATTTACCTTTTTACATGTATAATACGTGATCGGCATACACTACAGGTGATGTATGCTGCAATAAGTGATAACTTCTTGAAGAAGAAGATCACTGATCTTCATTCACAGTATTTTATAGACTCTGTGAAAAAGTCTTCTCTTACAGACAATTTATTACCTGTTTCTTCAGAGATAATTATCTTCTGATTCTTTTAATATTGAAAGGTCTTCAGTGTCAACTGTGAAAAGATTTCATAGATTTTATTCCTGAATACATCAGTCTCACACTGACTAAGTAAATCAGAATTAAAGTGATTCAGTATTGTGACATCTGTGAAAGCTTGTTTCAATTCTACAAATGCCTGCACAGTGTCTTGAATAAGAATAAACAGTTCTGTTTTTCTGTCTTTCACACTTCTCTTTAACAGATCTGTAAGAGAGGTAGTAATCTGTGAATATATATAGATGAATTGTCTGTAGAAATTTACAAATTCTAGAAACATCTGTATCTCACAGTACATCTGCAGCACTGACTAGTTCTCAATGACAGAGATTCAGCTTCTGTTCATTGAAATGTTATTCATCTCAATAATATAATTTAAGAAATCAATCTTCTGTATGTAGAATGAGTATTTTTCAGTGTTTGTATAGAGTTAATGCTGTCTCAAGTGACTTAATACTTCTTGAATATGAGTATCATGTTCTTTCTTCATTTTTAAGAAGATTAGAATGTTGTTCAAGTATACTATACAGAAGATATTAACAAGGCCTCACAGCATCTTATTTATATAGGTCTGAAAGATGACTGAAGTATTACAGAAATTAAAAGATAAAACAAGATATTTAAAATTATTATACTTGATATGAAAGACTGTTTTTTAAATATCATCTTTATTAATTCTGATTCTATGATAGATATTCTGTATATCAATCTTTGAAAACATCTTTGCTTCAGATAATCAATTGATCATCTCATCAATTAATAGTAATGAATAGTAATTCTTAACTGTCATCTTGTTAAGGCCTCTGTAGTCTATGTATAGATGTAGTCTATTATTCTTCTTAAGTACAAAGAGTATAGACATCTCTGCTGAACTCTTTGATGAATGTATTCAGTTCTTTGATTGCACTTCTTCAAGATATTTATGCAGAATATTCAACTTCTTTACAGACAAGTTATAAAGAGGCCTGTACAGTGCTATTACACTGTCTTTAAAATGAATCTTATATCATATCTTAATATTAGAAAACTTCACTGCTTCTCTTTCTGAAAAGATATTCTTAAAATCTGTAAAGAGATATTGTGTATATCTGTCTTCAATGATGAATACTGCTGCTAATTTTATAGTGAGAATGATAACTTCTTCATCTGTCTTCAAGTCTCAATTATCTGCTACACAGTATATTGACTTAATTCTTTTCTCAAGATTCTTCTAATGAAACTCTTCAGATTTCTCTATCACTGTCTCTTCATTAGTGAGACAGTACTGTCATATCTAAGTAACTCAGTCAATGAGAGAATTGTTTTCTCTCAATTATAGAAGATCTAGAATGATGTTCTTATCTATAATATTAACTGTGTGAAGAAGCAGACTGCTTTTCTTGAAGATTTCTTCAGAGTCTGTGATCACATACTTTGCTTAAATTATGTTAAAATAATAATATTTCATTTCATTAGTAAATTTCACATAATCTGATGAATCTATCTTCTTCTAACTCTTCATTAAAGAAAAGAAATAGAATATGAAGTTAATATCTGCTCTGAAGTTAAGTAGACATCTCACTAATATCTTCTTATTTAAGATATATATTGTAATTGTAACATGAACTTGAAGATGTGAGAATTATCAATTCTTCTCTTTCTCTTCTTTATCTTTCACAGATACATTTATCAGAAGAGAAGTTAACTTTGAGAAGATATCTTCTCAGTTTCTTCTCTTCTTCAGTTTCTTACAATCACTGACATAGTGATCATCAGCTTCACAGTTAAAATAGAGATCTTTATCAAATCTTTTTTAATATTTCTTCACAGTGAGTGAAGAATCAGAATACTTGAAATTCTTCTTTACTTTCTTCACACTGAAGCTATTATAATATCATTTAGATTCTGTTATTAATTACTTAGAAGAGATCTTATTAATCTTTTTCTTAAAGAATTAATTATTCAAATAGATTTGAAAAGTCAGATTAACAAGCTCAGTGTGATTAGTTAATGAACTCTGATATTATAATATTATTATTCACATCTTATGAGTTAGCTTTATAAGATAAAGCTGTGTTTTTAATTGATTCAAATTATCAGTTAGTTTTTCTTAATATTCTTCAAATCTTACATTGAAATTGAAAGAATTCTCATTATTCTATTAATATAATAAGTTGAATCACTGCACTACTGTGAAGCTGCAGTTACAGTAATCTTCAATTTAATTCAGTAGAAAGTTCTTGAATTCTTCTCAAGTTATAATAGTATTGATACACTCAAGCTCTCTCTTCTTAGTAGCTTAAGTAGTTGCAGAGATGTCTTCAAGAAGATTAGCAGCATATATTACTTATATCTCATAAGTATTATACTGACTCAGATTAAGGTGAAATTTCTGTTCAAGAATATGAATAAAGCTGTGAAATTCAGATAAGATGTTTCTCTTGTATCTTAATAAGTCTTCAACCTTAATCTCTCTATCTTTATAATAGATGTAGATGTGTAGAGACTGCAGTGATAACAGAGTAATTAAAGAGCTTATATTAAAATATGCAGCAGGTTCAGAAATCTCAGATTTCTATCAGAGTAGAGATGTACATACTCTAGAAAATAATGTAGTATTTCTCTCAGAGAGTGAGATTGAATCAGTTTCAGCACAGATGCATGAGATCATATCAGTCTGTTAGAGCTTAACTGATTCAAACATGTAATCAGATTGAGTGATTTAAATTATAATATAATAGAACTGAAGCAGTGACTAGTCAGCAGTATTATATAGAAATAGTTATTTTAAGAAGCTGTATAAGTGAGCTTGACTATCTTACTTAAATAGCAAGCTTATAGACTACAGAGTTATTGTGAGAATATCACAGATATAATACTTAGTATACTAAGAAGATTGTATAAGATACATAGTAACTCTTGTATATATTTCAGTAGAAGTAAAACAAATCACTGACTTCTTTAATAAGAAGCCAGCATCTAGCTATTCTATATAGACAATGAGTGAATACTCTTCTCTTATTTCATAAGTAAGAATAGTCAGAGTGATATCTTAACAGCATCTCATTATCAAGAAAGAGTAATCTGCTGATCTTGTATAAAAGCAGAGTTCTTATATTCATCAATCGGATCTTTCTATGATACATCTGAATGATGTCATAGAGTGGTTGAAAACCGGTTCAGATGAGATGAAATCATCCGCATGGAAGTGATGAGCCGTGTGAAACCGCAACAGAGCCTTGGCGCGGCCGGGAGCGTGACAACAGTGATGATATTAAACATGATTAAGAACTGTAGATAAATATTCAATGATATTTATCTAATTAAAATGACTGAGAAAAAGAAGTAACTGTACATCTTCAGACTGAGTGTGATTAGACTCAGAATTCTCAGTCATAATAATGAGATCTCAGTAGTCAGCAAAGACTTGATAAAAGTCTTTATTTATATCAAGTTTGAGATTCAGTGCATTCTTATATTAAAATATACTATATGAGTGCACTAATCTGCAGTCTTATCACTTGTAATAAGTTCAGTAATCTAGAATTTTGAATTTCAGATCTATAATCTTTTTCTTAAAGATTGTAAGTTATAGATGAAAGTAATATATAACTATAGTAGAATAGTTATGAATACTATCTCTTACAAACTTCAATCTCTCAAGATTAGTATCATACTTTTAAATAATATAGTCAGAAAAGTAATGTATCAGATCATCTCAGTAATAATCTATAACTGAGAGAGTAAGAAATAGATGCAGAGATCTGATATTTCAAACATAGACTTATAACTGACAATATTTTATATCTTAAAAAGAATGAGTTTTATAAAGACTCTCTGTAAACTGTGTAAGTGAATTCAAAATCACAGTAGATTGTAAAGTATCAGTAATAAAAGCAGTTTACAGCTTCTCTAGAATGAGATTTTTAATAAGAGAATTAGTTTAATTATAGAAAAAGCAGCTCTGATTATTAATCTATCTATAAAATAGAGAATTGAAAAGAATATATTAAAAACAGCTATAACAGATAAAGTAGCTATTATAATATTTAAGAAGAAACTGTGTATAATCTGTAAGACTAATTATTCTTTATCTAGAAAGAATAAATTCAGCTTCATCTTATAAGAACAGTGTTGAAAAGACTTAAGAAAAGAGTGAATAAGTATTATTAAACTCACTAAGTAATATATTATAGACTGAAGACAGAGTGAGATGATTAATCTGTTCTTACTATGATATTTCAAGTTCATAGCAGAGTTACTTAACTTTAGACTGTAAGATTAAAAGATCTGAAATATTAGAGTATTCAGATAAGATATTTAAGTTATTAAGATTTAAATAATTCTCATTCTTAATAACTATTAATTCTTATTTATTAAGCTTATAAAAAGAAATCTAATCAGAGATATCTTTATTTTCAGATAACTGATTTTAAGTCTCTTTATTAATCACAATATTCTGATAACTAAGATGATTTTTATAGAGATAAATTAGTCATTGAGTAATAGCTTCTTTACAAACTATGAAATCTTGATAAAACTGATATTATAAGTGAGAATCTGTATTTGAATTTAAAGACTTTAATATAATAATATCAAGATTCTTAGAAAGAAGTGAGAGAGTGTTATAAACACAGTCAGTATCTCTAAGAAAGTTAATAATATAATCTTTATACTTATACTGATATTCTCTGACTTAACAGACTTTAATAAAGATATGTATATATGAAATTAATATCTCTTTAATCTGACTGAGAATAGAGAGATCTGAATCAAGATCACTGAGATTAAGATTATTCTCTTAAGAGAATAAAAATGACTTATCAGACAGCTGTCTTAAATTAACAGTATAATAATAAGTATAAATATTATCTTAAAGATTTATTTTAAATCAGTGAATTTAATAACAGCTACAGATCTTTATCTGTAAATCTTTAAGTATATAATAAAATTTCTATATATACTGTTAATCATCAGAATTAACAGCTGAATCTGTAAGATAAGTAGAACTCTGAGAATTTATTAAAGAGTCTGAGACAATTGCAGTCTATAACTGATTATATTTCTGAAGAATTATAAGAGCTTTTATATTTAATATATTAATTAAGCTTTCAGATCATATAGAGTGCTGAGATATTAAGAAACTACTAACTTTTTTATTAAGTTAATTAATGAACAGATCTGCAGAACTCTGAGAAACAGAGTTTTAAGAAATTAAAAGTAAGAAAAATAATATAAAAGATATCTGTAGTAAAAGTATATCTATAAAAGTGAAATAAGATTAACTTAAAAATGAGTTAAATAATAATATAAATAATTAATAAAAGATTGAAGAGAGATCTGTAGAACTAAGAGATGAATTAATTATTAAAGATAACAGTTACAGTTATTTTCTTAATTAAGTTAAGAATAAAGTTAGTAAGAAATATTCTCTATAATATTTAATAATACAGTGAGTTCTTTGAATAACAGTTTTCTTTTTACAGACTGCTATTAATGAAGATATATTAGAACTATGAATTTCATAGTAATAAAACTTAATCTCAGATAATATATCTATTTCAATAGATTATTCATAAGCTTAAGAGACTGCTGTTAATTATATAAAGTATTAACATGTCTGAGATAATGAGAGAAGTTCAGACTTATTTATTACAGAATCTATAACTGTAGAAGAATCTGATTTCACTGTATATATCTGTTTACAGTTTTACACAGTGTAAAGAGATAATCAGTGATAGAAAAGATATAATGAGAGAAGATTATAATATCTGAGTTCTCTGAGTGTAGTATTGAAGACAGACAGCTGTAAAAGTAGTAGAATACTGTAAAGAAATGAATTAATCAAGAGACTAGTTTTATAAGCAGTGAATGCAGGCTTTTAATGTGTTATTCATTCTTGAGAATCTATGAAAGATAATTGATCAGATGCATTATCTATTCAAGAATCTGTACAGAGTAGATAGTTAATAAGATATGTAATCTATTATTCAAGAATCTGTACAGAGTAGATGATATAATTGATGAGATGAAAGATAAATATGTTATGAGTGTGTAGAAGAAGTCATAGTGCAATGTCACAGAATTGCACTTCACTTAATTCTATATCAATCAGTGAGCTGTATTCACATCAAGAACCTCAAAAAGGAAATTCTCCACTTTTAATGACCAGGGTTTTCATCATATATTTGCTTCGCTTCGCTCCGCAAAAAAAGTAAGCAGAATTTGACCAAGTTAAACAGAAAACTTGAAAATGAAACAAACGAGTTGTTAAATTTCTTCAATATAGGATCTGAAATACAGCCATACGCAAGCTTTGAATAATTAAAAGAAAAGACAGTCTTTTTCAGAATGGGACTGAGAAGAAAACTGATGCATGAGAGAAGTACTGATTACTCTGTTAATCAATCAAGACCCGCGGGCTAGAAGTAATAAAACTAGTTGAATATCACTCAATTACTCATCTCTGGACCTGTTCTTCAGCCCGTCATCCTTGTCTATCACATAAGTCCATCACAAACATAAAATCAGAACCCAGGATTGAGCTTGAGAAGGATAAAATAGCGTTCAAAGCTAGGTCAGGGCAATGGTGGCGACACTTCAGGGCTCAGCCCTAGGTATTCATCTTCTAGCCGTTGGTTCGCCAGTCCGGTTCCCCTTTCATTATTTCATATCTAACTATTAAGCGTCGCCCTTAATACAAAGATATAGAGTCAAAACACCTCTACCTCCCAAATGTCGGATATCAAGAAATCACCGTTTTCGCGAGCATCAGCTTCGCCAATCGGTCGGTGTTGTCGGTGCACCCCCTACAGGCCTCAAACCATGCATAAATCAAACATAAGTTACTCAAGCTTTTTAGGCATTTCGTTTCTCAAACTTCAAGCGTCTGAGATCTGAAATCTGAAATTAAAAATTGAAATATCTTACAATTTGAAGAAGGGGGGAAAATATAAAAAGAAAAGAAAAGAAAAGAAAAGAAAAGAAAAGCAATGCAAAAGGAAAAAGCATGAATGATATCATATCCACATGAATACGCATGCGTGTATTATTCATATCTGGACCACTGGCCACGCCGCTAGAAAATACATTGCCATGCGTGGCTGTATTATTAGACTACTCCGTACGTTCGTATGCAATGCTACCGTCTCGTTTTACTGGCAGATGGAAGAGGTTTTGTGATCGCGGATTGAATATGAGAGGCTCATGCCAGTTGAATAACTACCTTCACGAACAGCACCAAATCCCCCCCAGCTTGCGTGATTTCAAGGGGAAGAATAACTAACTATACTTGCAGCAAATCTGGCTAGGGTTTTGAACTGGCCAGACCTTTAATCCCTGGCTCTTCCCCTCCTTTTACGGGATGCGCTGTTGGAGAAACCTGACTGGGGCTTATGTGGGAGCTAGAAGAGGGGCAAAAGGGGGCGTCCACTGAAATTGACGGCCTAGGAGGGGATTTGTGAATATGTTGGTTAACAGATTATGGATGCACAGTATCTGTTTCTCCGGATGGGATGATCCTTGGCTCTGGGGGAGAGGGGGGGGGGGGGGAAGTAGGAGAAAACGAGAAAACAAGTAAATAAACAGGGATGGCCGGAAATTTAACCGCTTTCATTTTTACTGGTAGATTTTGCGTTGAAACTACGCACCTCCTGCATAAACGACTCGCAGCTTTGATCATCAATCGATTTAGTCCTGAGACATAAATTTTAGGGAACAAAGAAGAGAATGGGAGAACTTATGTGCAACACATACATAGAGCACATACACAATCTGCCCAGAGTCAGCCAGATTCTACATTGCTGGACTTTGCATCTACCCCCAGGCGAAGAAAACCGAAAGATATCATCAATTGCCCGGTTATCAAGTCCAATAGACCTCTTTGTTGTGAAGTCAAAGCTGGGGTTAACACTCGCTCTTCTGGAAGACGAAAGCTCTCCCCACCCCGCCATATCCATCCATGAAATCCCTTCTCGGTACTTGTCTCTTGCGGGTGATCGTTTGGTTTGCTTGATACACATTGCTGAAACCCAGCCCTCGAGTTTTCTCCATGGCAAATACTTATTCTTGCGCATCACAGTGTCGTCGCGATGTGCCATGCCCTCTGTAATGTAATTAAGACCACTGTTAATGTATGTATGTACATGTACATGTACATGTATGTAGAAAGAGGTTGTTTCGGTCTCGAAGTAAGCCCTCTGAGGAGCTACCCCTTTTCCTGCGTTGGTTCTCGGTCCCGAGCAAAAGTATGGAACTGCGATTCCATTAGTGAACACTCGACAACCACTTCACAAGCAGCACTGGCGGGAGGGCGGGAGGCGGGGCAGTCAACAGGTATTGCAACAGCGTGCCATTCTTATTCGCTAGGATCCGGGTCCAGATCTTTTCGTTTTTGCGCAACCGCGCTTCCTTGAGTTGGCGTCCTTCGGCACATCTGGTCTGGTGCAAGACACGATAGCTGAGCCGAAAAAGCGGCTGGTGGTTGCAGAACGTAGTATTTTTCGTATTATCATATGACGTTCGTACCGTTCATAGTTCTTTGTCCATCTTCCCGATCATCTCGGGATGGGGAAGTAGCAAGTTAATTACTTCAAAACTCTATCATTGCGAAGGGGCGTTGATCGATCCCCTCCTCCACTCTCGCCGAACCGATGGCGTTCAATATCGTAGTTCCCAGTATTAGAGCCAATGACGGTCAACCATCGGTTCGGAAACTGGCATGAATCATGAATGGTAAGCGATTTACACATCCCAAAAGTTTGCATGGTTCAAGAATCACGAGGCCTACAGCCCAGACTCCCGAGCTCTTGAAGGGAAGCAAATCCCGTTTGTATTGTAGTGAGTGCTCTTTCGATGTTCCCCGTTCGATATTCAGACCTAGTCATCGTAATTGTATAGGATATCAATTCTGTCTCCCGGCTGTTATTGACCGACTCTGTCCCGTGTGACAGGCCTGCTTGCATCTATAGGATCTGGGATGAGAAGCCCCGCACCATTAACATTTTGACTTAAGTGCCAACCCAGCTAGCAGGCCAGCTTCCTGAATGCTTGTCAGATGGTAAGCTACTGTGGTGCCGTTCGATTTGATTCCCTTCCAAAAAGGGAATGAGAGATATCATGGGAGTGCAGCAGCTAGAATCGAAGAGTAAACAGACCGAGAAACTTTGGTCAACCTACAGAGGTAGTTAGCAACTTGATACATTTTTCTCATATATACGTCGTGGGAATTGTTTGAAGGTCAGGTCAGTTGGACATTCAGATATCAGATACTGAAGCCCTAAACCACACCACTGATGGCATACTATATAATTCAAAGCCCCTATTTGATTGCATTGCTGCTTTGGGATGGGAATCAATAATCTTGGGAAGACTTCATATGCTCACTTATTAAAATTTTTTACATTTCACTCACTAGTGGACACAATTGACATCTTTTTGTTTTATTACTATCTAATGTGTATATTCTATTTTTGAAAACCTGTTCTCCTTGTCCTCCTAGTAAGGGAGAAACGAACGGAAGAGAGAATTTTGGAAACCCCGAGATTGTAGTTTCCTCGCCTGCTTTTATCATGACCGGTAGAAATAAATGTAATGCTAGGTTCAAGTCGCCAATTTCATGCATCCCGTAAAGAAAAAGCCGAAAAAAAGTTTTTGAAAAGTTTTTTTTTTTTTTTTTTTTTTTTTTTTTTTTTTTTTTTTTTTTTTTTTTCTTTTTCTTTTTTCTTTCTTTTTCTTTTTTTTTTTAGAAAGAAAGAAAGAAATTAAATGCATCACTCCGTCCTGTGGTTGTGGCGCCAGATAGATATCAAACGGGGATAAAGTGCGGACGGGGAGCGAGTATTCGAGCACATTAGGCGATAGTTAATGTTTTAGAGAGCTATTCGTGTCGTTAATTGGTTAAAAATCGGGGATACTGGCCCTGCCTTGATGTGTCCATCCCTGATTACGCTTCCCATGACCGCTTACATTCCAGGATGGCCTATTTCACGGGTTAGAGGGTCATGAAGAGTGCGTGTGTTCTCCGGGCAAAATTCCTATCTCATGGTATAGGGGCAGCGATGGCCCGGGCTTTTTCAACATCTCTACCGACTCCAGTCCTATGATGCATCCTGTCCTCCTCCTGTTCGGCGATCCGCTCAGCTTCTTTCTGCTCATGCAGGTATTGACAGAATTTGCTATTCCGTCTGATGTGCTCACCATACCGGATGAATGCGAATGGAATAAACGACATCGCTAGGCTGAAGAATCCCAGCATGCTGCATGACCAACTTACGCCCAAGCGGTTGAACATTGGGGTTGTGGAAATGGGGAGGCAAACCGCAAAGATGCTGCGGCAGCAACTGGCTGCGGACTGAGCACTTGCTGAAAACGTCTCATACGCATCGGCTAGGTAGTTTAGCATTGCCATGAAAATTAGCAAGTAGCCTGCCCCAAATGGTATCCCGGATAACATGGGGACCGCCCAGTGGATGTTGGGTATGGCTGTCCAGCCCAGCCAGAATAAAGCAATGACATATAGCGGCCCACCAATACAGGCAAGCGGGAGACGTCTATACTCCTCAATATTTGCCCAACTTTTGCCCCTAAACTTGGCCTTGTAGAGATAGGAATCCCACCAGTTAAACACCGCACAAGATAGAACTGCACCAAGGGCGACTGAAGGAGCAATGTGTTAGTGAAGACTCGAATGGGCTTGGAAAATTAATGCAACTTACTAGGTAGATACATTAGTCCGCTAACACCAGTACTCATGCCATATATACCTATGATCCACGAGTTAGACAAAGAATTCGCGAAGTTTCGGAACGGAGGTGAGACTTTCCATACCTTGAAAGATAACTGGATATGCTTGAAAGTAGATGAAAAATATAGCATAGACTATTGCTAGATATAAGCAAGTAAAAAGTACGATTGACTCCTGAAACATCATACGAAGTGGACGGGTTAGCGTGACGGTGAGTATAACCTTTATCCCTTGCTTCTGGATATCAAGAGGGGCGACAATATGGGGGTTGCCTGTGCTCTTGCGTAAAGCTCGAGCTCTCCGCTTCAGGAGAATAGGGGCGTATGTTTCAGGCATAAAAAAGCACAGTGGAGCAGAAACACCTGCGATCATAAGTGCTATCCAAAACGGCCATCTCCAACTTATTGGAGCTGTAAAACCGGACAGCCAGGGGCCGACAAGCGGACCAACGGTAGTCACCTAGGAGAAAGGTTAGCAGGCACCACCACCACCTAAAAAAATAACATGCGCTACACAATACGTACAGCCATAAAGTACGCCATGACCTGACCCCGCTCTCTTGGATCGTTGTGGATATCGGCAAATAGGCCACCAACAATAGCAAGAGGGGCAGATGCCGCAGCACCCAAAATCAATCTGAACACCAACAGAGACGCCCAATTTTGACATAGCGCACAGCCCAATGTGAAAACCATAAAGAAGAAGAATGGGATTACCATCACAGTTTTCCTTCTGTAAGATTCTGACATGGGTCCACAAACGATTGGGCCAAAGACATAGCCAACAAGAAATAAGGATATGGGGAGAACGAGTTGCTCCTGGCTTGTTATGTTGAACTCCTTGGCAATATATGGCATCGCACCGCTGGGAAGAGAAGAACAGAGAGTACTATTCAGGACAGTAGCCATTCCCCCAGCAAAAACGAATCTCTTCTCGTTCTGAGTGATCTCGTTAACCGCTGTCCCACGTTGTATACCTCCTCCTAACCGACGTAACGCTGCCGAACACCAGTGTACAGTAACTTACTTTGCTCCAGTTGAATGGGTTTGCTGGATCCATAGAATGGAATGACATGATCGTTTTCGACGCAACTCGACGGAATCTGTAAGCAGAGAGTGCATAATCCATGGTGCCATCTATAGGGGAGCCACCCCCGCTCTGTGATAGGGAGTCATTCGATAGATTCGGCGGTACCATTTCCGTCTCTGCGCCGATGTCAGATTTTCTGAAGATATTTTAAAGGGATCTATATTTGAAAAGAAGACACATACCCATTGGCACATATATTTCCCCTGTTCCAACGGTCCTTTCCGCATCAGCCGTCATGATTGATAAGTACTATTGCTCCCAAAATCACAGCATAATTAATGCCGTAATTATGAACCACCACGTATCTTGGGGTCGCTACCATGATTTTATAGCAACCCTATCGCCGCAATCCCCCGCAACTTGATGGGCCTCCAGAGCATCCTGATCCCAAACTGGCAGCGGCAAACCGACAAGATTATCAGTGGAAACGCGCCGCTTCAGCTGTTAGCACCAAGCAAATGTTTCGGGTAACACGGGTTCGCTCCGGTATCATTTTTAAAGACCAACATGTCCCTAGGCCCGAGAACTTGTGATAAGAGGTTGATGCCCGTTCTAGTGCGCCCTTTGTGACAAATTCCAATTCACCACGCGGCTGCAGAATACGGGGAATGGGAGATAGGGTCGGCTTGCCATTGATATTCCTGGATGTCTTCGCAATGTGTAACTATCCAGCTTAGTGAGAGTGGCCATTATAGTTTCGGCAGTTTAGCCATGGCACTTGGGCAGAGGGGAACTCCAGTCCTAAACTGTATACTTTTTACGTACTGAAAATCAGTGAACTACACTATCAGCGGCCTTTGGGGCCTTGCTAAGTGGACCAGAAGAGATAAAATGTATGCTGATCTCGCATCTCTCTAGAATGAAGCGTTAAAGGGATGATGAATAATGACGGACAAATTCACCAATTATGTTTCTTCGGCGTTTAAGCGGGCATCCTAGAAAATGCACAAACCAGGGTCCCATGCATGGCAAGGTCCTGAAAGTTCGTTCGCCTTCATCTTGCCCAGTTTTGTGCACCAGCCCTACCGAGCCACGCGGAATGGATGCCTGCAAATGGACCCCGACGGGGTGATTGGGGCGTTATTAATCAATATCAACAAAGTGGAAACGAGCAGTTTCTGGGCAGCGAGACGAGAAACCGATCCTCATGATCCCTCCCATACGTTGGACGTTACCCACTCAACCTGCGGCCAGATCCATCAACATCGCGAGGTGACGGCCAGACATCTTCAGATCGCACCAAAACTGCATAGGTGGATGGACTCTTGGCTTCCGCTGCTCCTTTTGGGCCCAGACTGTGAGTTGTCGCAAAAAGAGATAAAGGCCTCCATCTTTTTTCCCTTTGGCGAACAATCTCACTTATTTAAAACTGGACCAGCCAGATTCTCAATATCATGCATTGCCTTTTACCCTTTGTTTTTATCCCTCCGTTTCTCGAGTCAAACTGCTCCGTAAGGAGCATGGGAACGAAATCCTATACGAAAAGAGGGGGTCGTATCCAAAGATGAACAAAATTCGATAGGCTAATTTCGCTACAATCACTGAATGAATAAGATATACAATTCCATCTAATTCAATATATTTGGCAACATGGGGAGGAGCAGATAATGCGAGGCCACTTTTGATGCCCATTGAGCTCGCGGGGGAGTTGTTCGGTATCGCTGGACTGTCTTGCATTGAGCGTGGGTGTGGATATTTCCCAGCGAGCCCGGGGCGAGGTAACAGGAAAGCGGTAAACCGTGCTCCAAGGAAGATTTTGAAGGCATTTGGGTCACTTCTAGATAATCCTAATAATACACGTGTTCCCGTCGCGCCTAGAGGTTCCGGCCTGCAATTGCGGACGAATCGAATTGTGGAGCGTACAGTGCTCATATCGCATCACTATTTCGAGAGCGGATGACGTTCATGCGCAGGGGATAGAACATGACTGGTAAGATTTTAGGCTCAAGCCATGATCGCTCTTACATCCCAAACACAGAGTCTTTCATCCCACCCACAACTTGCGCACCAGCCTTCACTTCCAAAGAGACACCAATCTACGCCAGTAGCAAACTCCGTATGGCGCCCCATGCGCCCCAGTTCTCTGCCCATTCCTGATCCAGCGCTCAGTCCACCGGGCATGAAGCCTGCTTCACCACCCGGCGTTCCGGTATCGGATCCGTCGCTCCAAACACGACAGGTCATGTCGTAACTAGCGCTTAAAAGAACGTGTGAAAGGTGCGGTGACCAGGTAATTTTTCGGACGGCATACTCATGTCCAATCATTGCGGATAGCGGGCCCTGTTGCGGAGCACGGATGTCAAATGTACGGATCGTTCGGTCGACACCAGCTGTGGCAAGGACTGAGGGTCGATATTTGTTCCAGTCATGCGTCAGGGCCTCTGATGGAGGACATGAGGCAGGTGCGGGTGGAAATCCCGGTTTCGTAGGTACCGAGGCTCCTCCATGAATCGGGATTTGTACTGTAAGATGGTTGTTTGCAGAGGAGGGTGTACGCAAATCGAAGACGCGAACATGGGAGTCTGAAGAGACGCAGGATAAGATATCTGGGGAGTGTGGGGAAAAGGCGACGGAATAGGTGCAGCTATGCGTCGGAAGAGTTAAGAGTGACTGAGGTCTAGAGGGTGACCAAATTTTAACGGTTCCGTCCCAACTGCTGGAGCAGAATCGGTCCTTTGCTACTAAATTCCAATGAACGGAGAAAACTTCGCGAGAATGTTCCTTCCATCCTTGGACAGGAAACTCATCCACCGTAGCATCGAAGAGCTTAATACTCCCATCCCCAGAGCCCACGAGGGCTTGGTTCTCATGGATTTCGGACCAGGCAATATCATAGAGAGAATCTTGCGTTGTGAAACTGGATTTAAATAGAGCTGTTAGAATTACGTAAATCGCGCCAGATAGTTTCAAAAAATATTGATAAAGTATATATATCCAGGGGTATTGACGCAAATGCATTTAAAGACCTCACTACATCTTTGGGGGCTTACTATTTCAGAGGGACGATGCCGTTGGGCGTTAGATCGAGAAAATAGAGCCTGCCATTTCCAACAAGGCCAAAATTCGCGGATGCAGCAACCGCAAGACGGGAGTCAAAGAAGGGGGAGTATTTCACTGCATATCCGTTGAATCCCTCTGTACGGAACTCAAGCATGTTGTCGAGCGGGGGAGGGGCAGGAGGATTGTTTCCAACTGGTTGATCCCAAACAAGTTGACGCGGGGTTATAGGTGGCCAGCTATACTCCAATGTGAGCGAGTACCTTCGGAGATATATAGGGGAATCCGCATCCTCAGATGTTGCTCTAGGATAGCTCGTTGTGTTGCAGGGAAGAAACCCCCCGGCGGCTTAAGTTGAACCACCGAGGTCTATCTCCTCGTCTGGGGGAAGGCACAAATTAGCGCGGTTATTTAGCGCATAACATAACCAACCACCCAATGTCTGCTTAGTCTCAATGCTCATTCAAACATCATAAAGCAAGCAGTAATTGATGTATTATTATTATTATTCTTCTTCTTCAATGATAGATGTATACCAGTCAGAGACTATAACATCTACCTGAGAACTAAAAGTTCTCAGAATTTCTCTTGTAACTTATCTAGCTAATATAGCCCCGGTGGAGGTTCCTAACCATACAGGAAGAACGTAGGGTTAATTTACGGTGATTACACCGTGGATCCACCATTCCACCCGTGTCACGTGTCGCCTATCGTAACACATGTATTAATAATAGAAGTAGAAATTCTTGATTAATATTGTATATCTGAAAGAGTGCAAAACTGTATTACACACTTTTTAAAAACCTATTCTAAAGAATTATAGTATTTAATTGATTTCAATAGATACTTTTAGAATCTCAACAATAAGATTATGAAGAATTTGAGATGTACAAGAGAAACTGCAATCTGTCAATCAATTGATATGAAAAAGAAACTGTTCTTCTTATAAATCTGTGAGATTTTTACAGTGAGTAGAGCTTGTTTTCTTTCTTGATGTTTGAACATCTCTATAATGCTGTGATAATGTATATCAACTGATTCTATATTTTTTAGCAGTCTCAGTGTAATTAGGGATCAATGGCATGTTCAAATCATCAATTGCTGCTTGTATAACTGCTTCATGGTGAGATGGATGAAAAAATGAAGATTGGGCGGGCGTTGGGTGGTTGATTACGTTAAGTCAACATTGAGTGCTCCCATAGTCAGTCGCCGCGAGAATTCTTCAAGGTTAAAATCAATTAATAGGACGTATTCCGACTCATTCTCACAAGGGAGGCAACCAAAATGAAAAATACTCACGGAAATCGCAGTCAACAAATGGCACCAAGCAGGTGATTGCTACTATCCAGACACATAAAGTAAATGAAAAAGAAAGTGAGAAGAATGGATAAGTTCCTGTCTCGGAAACGCCCACGAGACTCCTCCCCGCCGGAATCTCATAAAGAGACAACATTTCTTTCGGCCAATGACGGAGACTGTGAAATAGCTAAAGACGAGGAATCGACAGACGTAAAGCTGGCGATTCTAGCATCTCTCTTTCCGGACTTCCAGCAAGAATTCCTCCTTGACGTGCTGGTTGCTAGTGAAGGGTCCCTCACAGCCGCGTGCTCAACTCTGCCATCCCAGACACCTCCGAGCGGTAATAAGAAGCGCAACATTTCAAGTGGCCTGGGCATACAAAGCTCGCTCTCATCATTCGGTGTAACAGCGACGAACCTATCAACCTCAAAAGCAGGGCCGAAAGCCCTCACAAAGAGAGGGCGGACATTGCACCTCTTCTCCCCAGAGGACATATCCAAGTACACCCCTTGCACCATAATTCATAACTTCCTTGCCGCAGAGGAAGCCAACGATCTCCTCCGCGAACTGCTCGAAGAAGCCAAAACCTTCCACAGACAAACCTTCCAGCTTTTCGAAAGCACCGTCCAAAGTCCCCACTCCGCAGGCTTCTACGTCTCCAGTACCGAAGAGCTGCATAAGCATAAACACGAATACTCCTACAATGGCACCTATCGAACAGACGTCCGACAGTTAACCCCGGAACTCCGTCGTGTTTCTACAAAAGTTCAAAAAGCCGTGAACGATGAGATCCATAAGCGCATCACATCACACTACCCGGGCGGGAAGAAGCTAAAATACCAATCGTCGCGTACATGGGTACCCAACGCAGCCTTCGTGAATTGTTATGATGGCCCCTCTGAAAGCGTAGGCTACCACTCGGATGAACTGACATATCTAGGACCCCGACCCGTCATTGGTAGTTTAAGCCTAGGCGTCACGAGGGAGTTTCGAGTGCGCCGAATTGTGCCGCCCGATGATCCTGAGGGTCCCAATGCCAACGGCAACGATAGTAATGCTAATGCTAACGAGGAAACAATAGCTACACAAACATCTACATCTACATCTATATCTACAACAACAACAGCAGCAGCAGCAACCAGGGCAGACATCCAAGGCCAAATCTCCATCCACCTCCCCCACAACTCTCTCCTAGTAATGCACGCCGAAACCCAGGAAGAATACAAACACAGCATTAGCCCCGCACAGACAATATCGCCACATCCCATTGCAGGCAACAAGCGAATAAACATCACATACCGCTGGTACCGCGAGTCTCTACACCCGCGCCACACGCCCAAGTGTCGTTGCGGAATGCCGTGTGTGTTGCGATGCGTGCAGAGGAAACGGGACACGCGGGGGAGATACATGTGGATGTGCTATGCTGGGTATGCGGTTGGGAAAACGTCGTGCTCTTTCTTTCAATGGGCGGAGTTTGATGATGAAGGGGAACCCATTTGGAGGAATGGGGTGGGAAAAGAGCGTGGAAAGTGAGAGGACGTGGAAAATTGTAGGGTGTAACGGTAAATACAGTTAGGAAATGATGGATGGCGTATTTTTGACATGGTTTATGAACTGAATGAGTGGCATCGAGTTTAGCTTCTGGTTCCTACGTTCAATGGGGTTGCTCCTCGTTCGTAAATTCAGATGGCATCTAGTATCTGTTCCTTTCACGGCCGCCGTTTCCCAAAAGCACAAAGCCGCAATATCAATAGAGAGATAATAATTACGTTGTATTTTAATTACGTTGTTTTATGGCCGTTTAGGCCACATTGTGCGAGAAATTATATATAATCAACGAGACCCGCTGAGGCCCCGCAGTGAAAATCGTGAACAAGCAGAACACAGCAAAAGAAAATCCCCACCACCAATATAGCCAATCCCAACCCTAATCTCCTATATTATATCTAGCTAGAGGGAAAGCTGCCATTAGCACCTACGAAATCGGCGAAACGAAGGCCTGATCTCGAGCAACCTTCTCATCTGAACATATATTGTGAAAACAGTTACCGTCGCAACCTTCGACCAAATTGCGGAATGGGTTCATACTGCCCAACTCTACCTGTGGACTATTATAAACCTCCAGATGCTGTGACAAGTGTGATGGCGAAGAAGTGAAAGACCGCTCTCTACTATTTTTTCCCTGTTCCGATGTCCTATGATTGTCGCCGCCGTCAAGATGACGACTCAGATGCATTGAATTAATTCGTTTGACTCTCCCTTGCAAGGCGTTCCCCTCGCCATATAACTCGCGGACATCTTTGTGAAGGGCCTGTCTGACTTTTTTCCGGGGAAAGCGGGTAATTTCACACTTGTTCTCCAATTTGATAACCGCAGGGCCAGATAATGCTGAATGACTGTGCTCTAGGTTTACAGTGAAAATGTTCTCAGAGATCGCCCGGTCAGATGCTCTAAGGAGCCCATGGAGTTGATCAATCATTTGGTCGACATCGTTATCGACTGGATTTTGGGTGCGGTCCCCATGGACAGAAAGCTCTTCCATTACCTCAGACACAGCTTTGATCTTAACAAGGATAGTCCACTTCTCGCCTGGCCGCAAAGCTTTACATTTCGTCTCACCAAGAATAGCTTCGATATCACAACCATGTTGTCCGTCGAGCCTTATCGACAAGTTCGACAGAACACCAGGATCAAGTCCAAAGCGAAGATGGCGCATAACTTGCTTTAAATTATGTTTTAGCGCATGCGCGCCATCGTTGTCTTCCTCGTCAAAACTAGCAGACAGATGCCAGCCATCCACTGGCTCGGAAGCCCATACTACGAGCACCGGCTCTGGAGATATGGTGTGAAATCGCACTCGACTCCTTATGTTGCTGGTTATTCCCAACAGAGAAATGCCTAAATTTGCAGTGATCACAAAAACATGACGTAGTGCTCCCCTACTCGAATATCTCAGAAGCAAGTTCGACGCCTCATGGAGAGCTTTTGATGTACGAGTCAGATTCGGCTCGTCGCACGGGAACTGGAAGATTTGTACAGATCGAAGTAATCCTCGAATAACATCGAGATTACAAGTAGATAGCGGCAGAAGAAGCTGTAGATTTTGCTCAGGATCAGCAGATATACAGCCGATTGCCATTCGGTCAACGAGCATATCCATTGACGAAGCCAAATGGAGTACAGTATTGCACGCCCCTTTTAATAGAGCGGGCGGCATGCTTGCTCTAGCCGCCTAGTCAGTTATGACTTCCCTAGAATTGAGTAAGGGGAACCCACGAATTATCTAGGAGAACCATAATGTCCAGAGGAACGTCGCACCCAATCTGGGTTTCAAGCTCGCCTTCCAAATTAACGTTTGCAGATATTTCCACCGCAGCCCAAGTGAAAAGGTCCTCGCGAGCAGAAATCTTCATAGCATCCATCGTTATATGTATGTTGGCTCTCGTAATTGGGAGAGGGCAAGAGAAGCGAGTATGGACGTTGTTGCGGTGTTTTGGGACAAAAAGGTTCTTTCTAGTAAAAGGGGGCGTTCTTTGTCCAAACCTCTCAGGGGCAGCTGTTAGCTGTGTCGAGATAGGCTCGCGAATTTTATGATTTGGCGGATAACGATGCGTATTTGGTGAATTTGGCTCTGTATAAACGCGTTTTGGCGGATCTAATCTCGAGTAACCACCGGATGCCGGTCCCAGGCTCGAGTGACGTGATTTACTGAAATCCATTACCTTCGCAACCCGAGCGAAAATCCCCCCTTTAGACGGAATCCTTCGCACCACATTATCTACCCCCGAACGCGATCTCTCATTTAATTCCTTAACACTGGGTATTAGGCTTTTTTGCTTCTTTGATAAACTTCATGGGCGTGACGAAAACACATACCTCGTCCATACTAGCCCTGTTGTTACTAAATGTCCGTAACGATAGAAGACGCGAATTAAAGAGGGAATGTCGTTCAATATTGTGAGATTTAGATGAACGCGGGCTATCCTGCTTTACTGGTAGTGTTGAGTACTGGGGCTCCCTTGAGAGCCGGAGCGGTCGACGAATGGCATAAGACGAGTGCCGTCGGGGAATCGCGTAGGGGGGAGCAGAGCTTTTAACAAAGCTAGTGGAAGAAGCCTCTGGAACAGTTGGTAAACGTCGTTTGAAGATGCGCAAAGGCAGTGTCGTGGGGATGGTTGTGCTATCTTGCTCGGGACATGGCTGGATGTCCCCGTTTGACCTGGGCATGACGTCTGGTGAGATTATATAACCAAATGCCTATTAGACGTGTTCCCTCAACAGCGCCGGCTTCATGTACATAACTGCGTCGCCGTCGCTGGACTCGGATCTCTCTGTCGACGCGTTCGACGACTCAGATGATGACGATACCCAATGCGCGTTTGAATGAGCCCTCCTTGAGTGGGGGATATTTCCAGCACGAAGACGCCGTCGCTCCCGATACAAACTCCAGTACTCTGAGCACGCCAGAGCTGTTGCAAGAATAGTGAACAGGACAACGATGGGCACAAGAACCAATGCAATTAAGATTAGATTCCTATTTGCTTCGCTCCGTGTTATCCTGTACATATCGAAACTTGCCCTTGGTATATATCTATCTCGCCCCGATTTTGAGCAGATATCTTGAATGACTTTATGTATAGAATTTGAGCGTATCCGCCAAATACTAGAAGTATAGAAGCATAGAATATGAGAATACACGCGAGATAGATGTTGATGCAATCTAGTTTAAAAAGAGAAGGGAAAGCTGTGTTGACAGAAAAGAATAATAAAAGAATAAAACACAGCAAAAGAGGTAACCGCGTCATGCAGAAGGCACGATGCAGGTTCATATATAAGTCACCAAATTCAGCGGAATAAAAGTAGATTTTGGGATATCAAAACAACACTTCGTATACTTAAAAAAGGGCCCGCTAGAGTTCAGTCGTCAAGGCGCGAAAGCCCAAAAAAGCAGAAAGAAATCATCCACGATTGCAGCTCCCCTACCGCGAACTTTGCTCATTAGGGCTAGAGACGAGCACCGAATCATGCTGTGTCTATCTCGCCACCTTCTTGGGTAGAGATACCCTGGGTAGAGATAATCTCTTCCTTCGTTTTGGCAAGCGTATCGCTATCAAGTTTGATGAATCGAATCTAGAAAAATGCAATTACGAATTAGCTTCTCTCGGAAATTCAACATGTGTATATGAAAGCACACTATCGATCCGGCACCTGCACTCACCAGATCATCACTCGCACCACTACGCGTACTATTTCCGAAAAGGACCGATTCCAAAAAACTAGTCTCAATTCCAGCCTGAACCCTCGTCTCCCAGACACCCTCCCAGTTCCATTCCCCAGGACGCCGTGCTTGAAGGCTACCCCTTTTCACGGACCCATCTACACCATCTTCTCCTTCCCTATATCCTAGGCCCCGATGAGATCGCCACGCATGCCAGGCTCCCGGGTTTCCAGCCGCCTCCAGCGGTATAGAGTCCAATACTTCTTCGTCATCAAATGTCGACCGAATATAGTTGAGCACCTTCAATACTGGGACATTCACTTGAAGGCTGGAAGTATACGGCGAGCCGACTGGCAATGGAGATACATGTCCATGGGAATCATGTGACGAACCTCGCCCAGAGGATGAGGCATCTAGTCCTCCTGTAGACGACGTCCCAGGATTGGTAGGGGTTTTGTCTGGAGTTGATTCGCTTGTCCCCTGACTGGACTGTTGCTGTTCCAAGGCTGTTGGTTTCGTGTCATTCTGGTCGCTTCCACTCACGTTCCTCGATTGTGTCGCTGAATTAGATGCACTCCTGCGTGCCCTTCCGAACCAATGTGGAAACCCATGCCTCAGACTAAAGCCACCAGGTGGCAGGCGTTCCTCGTCCGTTGCGCTTACGGTGTCCGTATCAGGAGAGTTCGTACTAAATGTGTACGTTGTGAGGGGCACGATGAGAGGGTGGAATATGTCTGTTGTGAAGGTCACCAATGGCGGTAGATCTGGATATGTCGATGGAAAGCGGAGCTGGAATCGTAAAATAGCAGATGCGTAGGGGCCTGATTACAGAGCAAGTTCGTCCATTAGCTTATTACTCATCGCAGTTAACAACTTCACCTCAAAGAATATTTGGGAAAAGATCACATGCGACGGGCAGAATATTATTTTATTACCTTTCTGGACAAAAATAACTCCGGACCAGAAGGTCGGATCTGTCGCTGAGATATTCACATAGACACCAGGGAGAGGGGCGGTTTTCAAGCTGGCGCTGTTTCGGGAGGAGACCCGTCAGCCCTCAATGCAAACAACAGCTTACAAGAAGGTATCTTTTGGAAAAGGGGAAGCGAGCAACGTCGTAAAGAAACTTATGCTCGACTTACAATTCAAGCCGAAGCTGTTGTTTGCGCAGAGACGGGATGTTGGGAAGCTTGTAGGACGACATTCTGGTATTCGGTTCGATATGTTCCTTGAGGAAACGGCTCTGGTTTCCGCCAACGATGAAAGCTTCGATGGGGTGGAACCGGTCTTGGCGTTCAGGGTAATCGCCGAGGTCCAATTGTAGTCAGAACAAACGCGAATATCACTCCAGGGTTGAACAAAAAATCCCATCCACTCAGGTCCATTCTATTTCTAATCAATTGTCTGGGCAAGAATCTATTTCTATATAATCCTACTTACATATAGACCTTCAAATCCATATTAGTGGTAGTTCCGAAGGCCTTATCCATACGAGCCTGAGAGTGAAATGGACGCAGCCGGACCAACAAACAATCACTTAGATGACAGAGTCAATGTGAACAGACGAAGCATGTCATGTTGTCAAGAAACCACTCGCACTCACGCTTGGAGATGGAGGGTCTCAATGCCCATCTCCCCAATCAATGACAACCTTCCAGGCAACTAAACTCCCGTTCTAGTGTGGACGGAGATATATCGGAGGAGAAAGATACCACAACGAGCACCTTTCCCTAGTCCAATCGCTACCGCCGGACGGTTAAAAGCGGAAGCGCTCAGGTCATCTGAGTCGTTGTCACTCCCCAATACCAAACGGAATGAATGGGGCTTAATTGGCATGCGAGAGATAGAGAACGACAGAGAAACAAGGACACGCGCTGGCAGCCTGGCACGACTCAGAACAGAATTTTCAACCAAGAGGTCTTTCAAAATCAATTGATAATGACGCATTTCTCATGACCTCATTGTTATCGCAGCCAGCCCTATATGGAGGGGTGGAGGCTTGCTAGTACGAGCCTAGCCTAACTGGCAATTTCGCGCCCCGGACGGTCAATCCTTCGATAGCTTGAAGATTCATTGTTGCGGCAGTAGCAGCCGGCATTAGGACCTCGCCCGGACGGCCCGGCGAAATGGTGACTTCACGGGACTAATTATACTCTGAAGACCAATGCCCTGTTGAACATAGATGCATAGTGAGAAGAAAAACGAAAAACGCAAAATTTCTGTAATTGGTCAAAATTAGCAGCTCAACAGCCAATTAAAATGTAGCACAGCAAACACATTTCCACGTACTTTATATTCATATTCAAAAGAGTAGTATAACTCCGGATCTGCTAGATCTGTCAATGAACACGTAGTTCAAGCATTTTCCATTTTGGATGCAGTTATGCACACAGTTGGTTGGACCTTCAGGAATGGTGAAGGTATCAGACTGACAACACACAGACGCTAAACAATAATAATGAGCTGATTGATAAGCACGGCGGTGCAATCATTGCTCGTTTTCCGTTGCCGATTGGAAACCTGAGCTGCCAAAATAGCGCAGACCCTAGCAATAAAATAGATTCACCGATAGATGAAAAAGGGAAGACCCGTAGCGACACGAGTCCAATTCAAGACTGATGCCTAGGTATTCCGACTCGACTCGGGAGTCGCGCGTAAGCACACAATTCAAAACATGCAGGAAAAGTGAACGAGCGTGCATTTCCTAGCAAGCTGCCAACGCGACTCCGAGACCGGCGCGGTTGAATAGGGTTTAACATTTCGGAAGTTGGAGTTAGTAGAAGCAATCTGCCGTCATTTGTCCCGGGACGGCTAATGCATCGATAGCGTATTCGTATGATTCTAATTCCCATTCGACCACTCGTGTTCTGTCTGATGATTATATGGGGACGTGCCTGCTATCGTTGGTCCAAGCCCGATATTGAGAATGAAAGTGTTAGCAAACCAATTGACGTTTAAAAACTGAACCATAGCTTCTGGAAAGGAGGCTTGGATCCCGTAGTGCGCGGCTAATCTATATAGGCTTAGCGCTGGGGTTAGATGTCAAACGAAGGGCGTAAGGGACAGGGATCAGACTCCCGCTGATGTAATCCATCGTCAGGAGGCTGACTTTAGCTCCATTTCCGCCGCATATTGCTCTCAAGCCTCAACCTCAGGACAACTTGATCTGAGGGACTGTGGAGCGTTTATTCCTTGTCTTTTCTTGCCTCATGAGCCCTTTAACCCCCCGTCAAATTGTTCCCCTCTAATCACGCGGCTGTAGACCTGAAGAGCCCGACAAGGTTTATGAAGAAAGCTCAGGAGCAGCATTGTCGGTCGAGAGAGATGAAGAGGATCGACAGGTAACTAACTATCAGTGGCAGTGGAGCAATTCATCTTATCCAAGAACCAAGATCCTTGACCCCAGCTTAATCTTGAACTAAGCTACTTAATAATGGGGCTAACAAGGTTGTTGCATGAAACCATCGCTGTGCTCTACCCCGCTGCCAACACTACTCCAAGATCAGATATCCCATGTAGACCCAGACTCGCTCGAAGTCAATGCCACAGCCGAGTCCGGAACCTCTCCACCGATGCAAGGCGAGCCCAACCAGAGCTTAACAAACACGAAGTTCCCTGAATCGGTGACTCAATCTAGTCTTCTCTTCTGGAACATTTCTTCTCTTTGACATTCTTCCGCCCAACTTCTCCATCTCCTGTTGTTTTCATCTGCCCTCTTTCTTTCCATATACAGTCGAAGCTCCCACGGAGTTTCACCCCCTTCTCAGCCTCCGTCATCTTGTTGCCTGGGCTTCAACCCAAATTGCCGCCAGGGGGCAATCTGGCTCGGTTTGTGTTGAAACGGTCACATATATCATGGAATATTTCGACTTCGAACAAGCAGCCCTGGATGACGATGTTGACTCTAATTGCCAAGTGATCGATGAATCTGACTTTATTGAGAAGTATGATACTTTAATTGTTGAAGACGCACCTGTGCTCCCCTCTCCCGTGCCGCCCACCACCGCACAGCCTGATAACTCTCAAGAACAAGAAGCGCTCCCAAGCATACTTGATAGGGGTGTCTTTCCTGTCACCCGGGCTGAGGAGCCCTGCGATCTGTGTCGTTCCCGAGGCCTTGACTGTTTCATGGCACAACGGGGTGTGATGCAGAACAACGGTTGTACATGCTGTATCTCTCTCTACCGTGAATGCAGTTTCACACGGACTAAGCCTCATGAAAACGGATTGGATACGTTACATGTTGTCTCCGAAGACAGCTACGTGCCAATCGGCAGCTTCACAGGCAAGAAACTTTTAAGGTCATTTCATGGTGGCACCTGCAGTACCACTTTTGAGGAAACGGAACCGAGCGGACGAAAGAGTGGCTCCAGATTCCCAAGAGAAGCTATTCGGGTCTTAAAGGCGTGGCTCACGGAGCACGCCAGCCATCCCTATCCCTCAGACAAGGAAAAAGACGAATTGAAGTTGAAGACAGGCCTAAAGCGTAGCCAGATCTGCAATTGGCTTGCAAATGCCCGTCGTCGAGGCAAAGTCCGACCATCGCTACGCGATCGCTCTCCTCCACCCACGGGGGCTCTGGATATTCCACGAAAACAGCTAGCTCCAGGAGTCGATATTTCCGAATTGACTCCCCTTGAACGTTGGAAGCATTCGCCCCCTGAACACGAACCTGCGTCAGCCACAGATATTATCCGAGCCATGGCAAATGCACCGTTCGCTCCGGAGCGGAATCCGTCCAGTGGCGGGGAGAAAAATCCCTCCAGTGCTGGCCGTTTCCGCGCGCATTCTCGACAAACGGGTTCGAGCACTGACGGTTCAGGTCTTTCCAATGTACTTCCCGCCCGGTCGGTGAGTAGCTACAGTTTGGACACGACACAATCCAGTATTTCCGATATGTCTTTCGCATCCGCCTTCTCTCATCGCTCGTCCCGCGCCTCGTTCAACTCTTTTGACGGAAAAGACCGCCGTAGACGTCGCCATAAATCTGCAGTTGGGCAAAATGCGTTTCAAAATGCCCGGGCTGCTCGAATTTTCCAATGCACTTTCTGCACTGATTCATTTAGTACCAAATATGATTGGCGACGGCACGAGAAGTCATTGCATCTTGCGTTGGAGAAATGGACATGTACGCTGCAGGGAGGGGTTGTCACAATAAATGGCGCAGTCGTCTGTGCTTTTTGCAAAAGCCCCAACCCAGATGACGACCACCTTGAGTCACATAATTTCAAAGCTTGCCAGGAGAAGTCCCTTCAGGAACGGACCTTCTATCGAAAGGACCACCTCAGTCAACATCTCCGTCTGATGCATCGTGTAAAGTTCGGCTCTTGGATGGAAAGCTGGAGAAGTGCGACTACGGAGATCCGGTCCCGCTGTGGGTTTTGCTCCGCCATATTTAATACCTGGAAAGATCGTGTCGATCATCTCTCAATTCATTTCAAAGCTGGTAATGATATGTCGCAGTGGAAAGGTGACTGGGGTTTCGAACCTAGCGTTCAGCGGCTTGTCGAAAATGGCATGCCTCCATATCTAATTGGAGAAGAACGAAAGACACCAGATCCGTGGGTCGCTAGACCTCCGGCGAAGAAATCCAGTTATGATGCACTAAGGAGAGGTTCAAATCCCGGCTCCAGCGCTGAGTCAGGTGACATCCCTGTCCCGGGAGACGCAAATTGTTTCCGCCGCCTAGGGATTGAACTCTCCGCGTATATCAGCCGCCAGGTTGCCAGTGGCATCATTCCGACAGATTCGGACATCTTGAGCGAAGCCCGACAAATCGTATATGGATCTGACGACCCGTGGAACCAAACTTGTGCCGACAATCCGATATGGCTATCTATTCTCAAGCGAGACAACGGCCTGTGTGAACCCCCAGGAGTCGAAAATATCCAGCTAGATGACTTGGGCATGCAGCCGCCCTTCGCTGCCCCTGGACTCTCCCAACCCCCTATGCATAAATTTCTGACCATCCCGCCTAACCTCACCAATGCTGGTGTCAACAGTTCCGGGTTCCAAAGCCCAGCATTCTACAGCACCAGTTTCAATTCTGGAGCTCCGAGCATCCACGGCAGTTTCATGGACAGCGCCACGGGAAGCGTGGGTGTAAGTTCAGCTGGATTCCCCAGTGGCGGCTGGCCAGGCTTGACAACATCCAACGCACTATCTTCTTCTGCTCCGGTAAGCGCTGGCTTCGATCTGGGAATCCAGAATACGCACCACTATCTCCAACAACCTCCGGGCAGTGTTCAAGGGGATCTAGGTGCACACTTCAGTGATATGCATATCGATAGGTTCGAACCTGGAGGCCACTACCGGATGGGCAACAATGAGGGTAAATTTGGTGCTATTGACCGGCACAGTCTGTCCGAGGCCCCTTCCTATTTCGAAGTGCCATCTACTATGCCAATAGACATCCCCTCATCGGTTGCTCCTGTGTCTGGGACCCATATCGCGTCCGGTTCGTTTGAGCCTTGTTTCCGGAACATATTTGATGATCACTTTGATATGAACTAGTGTCTGCTCCTTTTGCATTGTTCTTTCGTGCGATTCAGGACAATATTTGGGGGCAATGGTTGGTCTGCGCAGGCCATTCTCAGTTGCTACGAAATCGATTTATCCACGTCAGGCTGTTAATTATATGATAGAGAAGGAGAAGGTGGGGGGGAGGGAATAAAGGAAAAGAAAGGCAAGATACCTCAGCGCTACAAAACGCCATGATGATATGTTTGCTTTTATAGTTTGGGACGACAGTTGGGTACAAAAGTTTGATTACATTATCGAAGAATAGAAAGGATCAGAATGAATATGAAGGGAAGTGGATGATTTTTCAACAGCTTATCATCATCTGCCTTGGCCTAATTTGCGTCATTTTTAATACATTTTGTGATGTTTTTCTTTTCTTTTCTTTTTTTTCCCATTCACTTTGAACATTAATTAATTGTTTTTTTTGCCCCCTTTTTCATACATCTCAGTCGCTTGCTTTTGATCAATAGGCGTTTCTTGCCTTGAATTGGATTTTGCTATTGGTCTTTTCCCCGCGCGTGAGACCTTTTTTGAGCCGGGGAGCTCAGGAAGACAAGGCACGTTAGACGGATTAGATTAAAGTCTTGGAGATACAACATGTAGACACAGTTACATCTACCAACTCCACTCCATAGCAATTGGATTTCAGCTTGCCTCTGGTTCACGCGGAATGTGCAAAAAGGTTCCTTGGATTTTTATCATCAAGAGTCCCAGCTCGGTGTTACAGGTTTAATAGAGCATCCGAAGACAACTCACTATCTTGGATATACATGCGAATCGATGCCAGAAAATGCCTTTAGATTAGAGAGGTAGGTAGTAGATCCATATACTGAGACCCACATTCACACAAGGCCCGCTTCCCCATCCTTATTAAATTTATCACCTCTCTCGTCTTCCCAATGATCTCTACACAGCCAGGAGAGTCGGAATGACAACAGATGGAAACCGGATAATTTCCAACAGGCATCGCGACCCCCGTACCATCCACCGCAGTCACCGACTGCGTCCGAATCAGCTGAGTGACATGTTTCTCCACATCCACCAAATCCCACGGTTTCTTCTTGCGATCAATCACCAACGACGACCCATCCGTCCGGTACTTGACATCGCCATACAACTCTGCCCAGAACGGGATGCCAAGATCCTTCGCTGCCTTTTGGTGCCTGCGAGGCCAAAGACCGGTATTCCCTTGGGGATACCCAACATCACGGCTTTGGCTACTTCGTAGTCGCGGCACATTATGCCATAGAGGATGCCGTGGGGTTTAACGCGATGGAGGGGGATGCCTTCTCGGTCCAGAAGCCCTTGAGGGCGCCGACTTGGTAGACTGTTAGGGTGGTTAGTTCTTCCGGAGGGAGTTTCATTTCTCGTCGACCGAAGCCCTGGAGGTCAGGGAGGCCTGGGTGGGCGCCGATTTTGACGTTGTGGGCCTTGAGGTTTCGGACGGTTTCCATCGTAATGAGGGGGTCGCTTTAATATAATTTAATGGAGGAGTTGGGAGGTGAGTTAGCTGTGATATTCCGCATCTTTGAGTTGGTTTTGGATTGTTCATGTGCTTCATGCCGGCCATATGGCTTCCACGCTTTCCTTTCTTCTCTTTTTCTTCTACCTTCCCCCTCGATTTCAATTTCATATATATCCTAGGGAATAAGGAGGACATGAAATTCCTCATGAACCAAATTCGCTACAAAATTATGGGAGCAGGGCTTACCCAGCATGAAATCCACAGGCAATATTTGCGATATCAACCAGGGGGAGAAGCTCGAGGTCCGGGCCGCATGCCCAATTCCCGTAATAGATATGGAAACCCATCAGTTAACCCTTCAGAAAGTTGATGGACGCCCTAGTAGCTGCACTCGACTTCTTCGGTGTGAATAACAAAGGGATTGAGTGGGTTGGTGGGGGAGCTATATGGACAGCTTCTCCCATGTCACAATTTATCAGGGCTTTGTGTTTTATCGGCGCCATTGTGTCTGGATACCCAAGTAGGAGGAGATCTGTCGTAATAAGTTATCAATAGATTGTAGTTTGGATGAAGCAGCTGGTATGGTTGTTGTCGCGGTGCAGTACGTGCCTGTTGGTTTGGCCAGGAGATTATAAATTTTAATGTCAAGGGCTGGCAAGGAGCAAGGAGAATGTGGTCAAAGATGGCGGGCATTAGGGCGAGCCCCAGAATGCCGGGCTGACTTTTAGTTCCCCCAGCTACCATTGCTAGCTACCATCTCTCGAGCGCCCGGACACATGGATGGCATCTCCCATACGAGATTTCGGGCTCGGGTATCGAATCAGATACAGCAGCATCGCCGAGTTACCAGGCAGCTATTCGCGCAGAATTCGTGCTAACTTTTTAAATAGAAGCACTAGATGGCTGCGCAAGTCCGTTGTATTCACTTGACCACCTCGAAATTAGCTTACACCCTTCTCACATGTAGATAGATAGATGATGCTCTCGTTCTTTCTCTCTTATTCCCCACCCAGCCCCCACGAAACAGACAGACAGACAGATTTTTGGCTACGATGGATAATAGAAACTCGCATGCAATGTACATGTACAACAGACAAGAAACAGGCGCCCACATAATAATTTACGCAAATTCACTCCTATCTTCCACCTAATATTCTCAATTTCCAGTTATCCTAGCCCAATCTTCCATGGCTTGTGCATATCCTGGAAGATCCTCACCGCGGATAACACAACGGGCCCGCCTCTGAGGTATAATCCGTTCATACCTGTCGCGATAAATGTTCATGTCCATGGCATAGTTTTCATCGACACAACGTGCATATTCTTCCGCCTTGAACCGAATGCCGCCTGGAGGCTGCTGCCCGCCCTGCAGGAATCTGATGTAGGCGTGCACCTGAGCTTCTGAGAGTTGGAAGATCATGTACCCGCCCACTGGGTGGATAAATATATCCTTGCACTAAGATTGGCAAAAGATCAAAAGTAAGTGAATATTAATTCGGTTGAGAAGCAAAAGGAGTCTGTATGGGAAGTATAGAACTCTTACTTCGTGCCCTATCTCCCCACGATCAAACAAAACAACCCCCCCGAACAGACGATATTCTGCCCAGTAACCGACAATATCGGCAATTCCGTTAGGATATTGCTGCCAGAAATCATAAGAATGATGGAAAAGCTCCGCTGGCAGAGCTTTGAGGGGTGGTGTGGGTGGCATGTTGGGCCAAAGCAGTTCATCGGGCCATACTATGGGGTCGGGAGGCTCTGGTTTATGAAAGCCTCCATCGTAAGCCTGATACAAGTGAACAGCGATGCCGTGACAGAGGACAGCAGGGATCTCAATAAGACGTAAGTGGAATTCTCTTGAGCCAGGGGTAGAGTTTTGGAATGCTTGCGCTATCTGCTGACTTTTTAGCATTCATTCTCCAAAATAGAAATGTCAGGAAAAAGAGGTTATACACTACTGAACGCCACCAACATCGTATTACTGAACGCCACCAACATCGTATTACTACAATATTTCTCATCATCATCAGCTTACTACAACACTCGTCTAATACTCGCTTATGCTAGCTCTCTTGGCTCGCACATATATTTTACTATAAATAGCTCCATCTTTTGTATGAAATAGATATATTAGATAGTGTACGGATAATATAACAAGCAGATCTTGATACAGATAAGATTCATATGTCTTCAACATATTCATCTGTGACACCCAATCCGACAGTTATGAGCCCGGTAAGCAGCATCTGAAGAGAAGTGTGATACACCGATCTCAATCCTCATTTGAACTGATAACTATCATTTGAACTGAGACAATTGATCCTCATTTGTATACAGTCTGATCTACTCAATCATCATACTCAATTCCCAGTAAGCAGCATCTGAAGAGAAGTGTGATACACTGATCTCAATCCTCATTTGAACTGATAACTATCATTCAAACTGAGATGATAGATTCTCACTCATATACATTTCAAAATACTCAATCAATATACACTCTGAATTCTGATCATATCTATCCTCAAATACTTGAACTGATTTCTCAATCCATTCAATATAATCAATATGACAGACAAGACAATGTCTAGTGTGACAGTACACCTTAGTGTTTCTGAAGATTGAAAACTTTGATACAAGCATATGCTAGAATATGCAAAGAACAAGAAGATATCAGACTTCATCAATCTTGATAAACCTGATATCTTCTCTGAACTAGAAGAATCTCTGAAACCCGAGAGTTCAGAAGAAGCCACTGCAGAGATTAAGATAGTATATAATATCAAGATCACTGCATGGAAAATCAAATATATGAAATATGAAAAAATAAATGAAGGTATGACAAAGATACAAGATGTCATATGAAGAACAGTGAATGTCACAGAGCTACAACATATACACAGTGAGAATGATGATATGAAGAAGATTATTCATTCATTAAAAGATTATCTCTCACTCACAATCACAGACTATCAAGATAATGTGAGAACCTAATATCATGATCTCTGCAAAGCACTGAAAAACAGAGATATAGAGAAGTGATTAAATGACTGATCACTCATTAAAGATGATATCAAAGAGACAGATATAGCTGAACAGTTCAACTTGAAGAAAGATTTCTTAAATGTGAATCTAGCTATTGATGCAGATTATGCACAAGCATGAGCTAAGAATGTTTAACATGATAAAGATGTTATATCTTTGATAGAGTTAGTTAAGAACTTCAAGAAATGATATAGAGAAATGAGTATTCTCAAAGAAGATAAACCTATGAACTTTGCTACTCTTAATGAAAGATCTCAGCAATTATTATCAGTGACATTTGAAAACTGCATCTGCAGAGCCTGTCACTAATACACTCAGTGCTACTATCTCAATTCATCAAGAAAGTCATCTGAATGAAAGGAAAATAAAGAGAAGAGAACTCAGATCAATCAAGCTCTTAAAAATCAAGAATTGAAGAGATACATTGATCATGTGATATCTAGAGATTCATTCATGAATACAGATATGATAGATGTCAATGAAGCAGTTATAGAAGAAATGATTCTGAAGCAATCAGTTTCTCAATCTATCAATCATTAATCTATTAATCATCAATCTATTAATCATCAATCTATTGATCATCTATCTATCAATAATCAATCTATCAATCAGCAAATCTGAAAAATATCAATGAACTCTTCACATTCTCACTTCTATCTCTGAAACTCCTGAATCTTTGATACTGGTGTGGAACAGCATATATGTAATAATTAAACACATTTTCTATTCTTTACACCTGCGAACAAGAATGCGGAAGTCTATACAGGCGATTTCAGCACTAAAGTTGAAGGTTATGAAACTGTTAGAACTATCATGATAAATGAAGCAGAAAAGCAGTTCAATGTCAATCTCACCAACTGTAAGAAATCCCGCTCCTCGCGGATCCTTTACCTCTATTCCTATCTCTCGCGTAATCAATAGGGCTAGCGGCCCTTGGCTACACACAACTATATAGACTGGAGTTCATGAATACTATTCACAACTCAGCTTGAATACTAATATACATTTGATCTCTACATTTATCTTTCTACTGTGAACACTTCTAGTAGTTAACAGTACATATCACATCAAGCTGCAAACACCTGAATAATTATCTGTGAGCACTTATTCTTATATTTCAAGCTCAGTCAGTCAGCAACTGCCTGTTATAACTGAAAGAACTAGAAACTTACATGCTTCAATCTCTGCAAACTCTACTGCAGACACTCAGAAGCAGCCATCTGAATCATGAATAATCTTTATAAAAGAAGTCTCAGAGAACTTATTAATCACTTATAAGACATCATTCTCTGCATCTGTGACAGAGAAACCCTCTGAATTTACAAATAAATCAATCTCAGTGAAGAACATTCTTGAGCATCTTCTGTGAAATTAAGCTATTTTTCTACAAGAAATGCTTACTGTCTGCAAACATTCTTGAACTGAGTCTCTAGACATGATCTTCAGAGACATCTGTAAACTGAAAAGAAACTTTCTCAAGCTGTGATCACTTAAGATCATCTATCAAATCACAATCTATAAAAGCTTTTATGAGTTTGTATTTGAAATTGACTTACAAGCCCGGCTGTGTGATATGAAAGATGAAGAAGCTGTCATCTATGTGATGACAGATCTCTATTACACTGAAGTCAAGAACTGGCTGAATTATTTAGAGAATAATCATGAGAGATTCTGATAATCTATTCTCAAGATCTATCTAGAGAACAAGTTAAAAGACTCTGTGAGCTGAACAGAGAACATCTGAACTGCAATCATCAATATTAGAAAAAGAGATGAGAAATCTGATGAAGACTACTTACAGTGCTTCATAGAATTGTGACATAAATTAAGATCTGTGAAAACAGGGCTCTGAAATAAGATCTGAATAATGATATTCATAAAGAGACTGAATAAAGATATACAGAACAAGCTTATTGAGTAAGACTCTAAGTTCTTGACTCTGAAGAAACTGATGACTCTCATTCATTGCTTACAGATCACTGTAAAAGTCACAGATCTGTAAAGAGCAGATCATCAACTAATCTCATAAGAATCAGAACAACAGAGAACAGATTTATCAGAAAAAGATGATAAGATATAGAGAGATTTATATCTGACTACTGAGTAGAGAGAGAGAGCTTCACAAGCTTCTATGAACAGAGTATATAATAAAAAGATTAAGAAAAAGAGACTCTGCTTTATCTATTCTAAATCAGAACATCTCTGTGCAAACTGTTCAGACAAATCAAAATAGAAATTTAAGAAGTTATGAACAGAGTCAGCAACAGCCTTCTTAAGAATCTTGAAGCTGATATCTGAATCTGTTACTTCTTTAATGAAAATGCTTACTTACAGAAAGAGATCACACTGCAGTACTGCTGTCTTACAAGTATGAAAAGTATTAATGAACTCAGAATCTCAGATCACTGTGATGTCTCTAAAGCTCACAGAGTGAATAGGCTGAAAGATGAAGACTGAGAACCTGCTCTTATAATAAGCAGAGTATGAGAACTCAGATCTGAGAACTGAGAAACTCATAAGAGTTATCTTTGAATTACAAGATCTCTCTGAAATCTGGAGAAGATTTGTGAAAACTGTGATTATCACAGACATCACAGATGACATGTATTTAAGACTTGTATGACTTCAAAGACACAATCTGTACATAGTTGTTTATAAGTCAGGTTTATACTTCTGATCAGTGTTGACAGACTCACTTACAGAGATAGAAACAGTTAATGCTGCAGAGTTGATTAGAGAAGACAAGCTTATCTATGTAATGACTTTACAAGTGTCTGAGAATCTTGTGATCATGAAAACTGAGCTTCAGATATCAGAGAAATACTGAGATCTCACAGAGATGTTCAGCTCAGCTAAGACAGCTGAGCTTTCTTCTCATTATAAGAAGAATCTGATAATAGATTTAATAGAAGAGTAGAAACTCTTCTGAGAATCAATCTATAAGCTCTCTCATCATGAAACAGAGGTCTTGCAGATCTATGTAAAGAAGAATCTGAAGAATGACTTTATCTGATCTTCACAGGCCTCTGTAGAAGCCTCTGTGATGTTTGTGAAGAAGAAGAATAAAGATCTCAGATTGTGTGTAGACTACTGTGATCTGAACTTCAAGATAATAAAGAGCTGCTATCTTCTGTCTCTGATTGAGAATGTAATCAATCATCTCATGAGAGCTGTCATATTCACACAACTGAATGTGATTAATATATATACATAGCTGTGAATATAATCTGAAGATGAATGAAAGACTGTCTTTAGAACTGCACTGAGATTATTTGAATATCTAGTAATGTCTTTTGATCTGACTAATACCTCTGCAGCATTTCAGTCTTTTATCAATAAAACACTTCATGTATATCTGAATGTCTTTGTGATAATATATCTGAATGATGTGATAGTGTACTTCATGAAGAAGAAAGAACACACTGAGCATGTGCAAAGCATGTTAAAGGCCTTAGATGAGACAGAACTGTATGTTAAGCTTATAAAGTATAACTTCAGTGCCTGCTGAATTAATTTCCTAGAATATATAATCACTGTGAATGATATTCAGATGAAATCTTTATAAGTTGAGACTATTCTATTATAACTGAAGTTAACTAGTATTCATAAGATTCAGATCTTTCTGAGCTTTGTAAATTTCTATAGACAGTTTATCTTTATATTTATGAGAATCTTCTTAACTCTTACAGACATACTGAAGAGTGAAAATAAGAAGAAGTCATCTCATAAATAAAGAATGAAAAGATTGTTGAGAAGAGAGAACTGTGAGAACTTTCTTATCTCAGAAGCTCACAGAGTCTTTGTAAGATTGAAATAGATATTTACAGATACAGTGATACTGTTTCACTTTGATCTCTTACTCTTAATCAGATTGAAGACAGATGTCTTCTTCTTTATAATTTCAGAAATAGTCTTGTAACTACAGTTAAATAAGAACTGAGTTTCAGTGATCTTTTTCTTACAGAAGATGCAACTCACAGAGATCAATTATGACATTTATAATCAGAAGCTTCTTATAATAGTGAAATTCTTCTGTCACTAATATCACTACTTTGAGAGCCTTATAACAGTGATTACTGTTAGAACTGATCATAACAGCTTATAACAGTTTACTTCAATTAAGAAACTCTTACAGCAGCAGATTCACTGAGCTCAGAGACTGAGTGAGTTCTGATTTAAGATAGAACATATTAAGAGAACTAAGAACTCAGTGAATGAACTCTCTTACAGATCAGACTATGTTAAGAAGACCAGGGTGACAGACATAGAGAGACTAGAGAAGATAGAAAAGCTTCACAGAATGCTCAGACTGAGTGTTGTAAAGAGATTAACTGAAGAGTCTCTTAATTCTCTATGAGAGAAGAAGAAAAAGAGAGAGAAGAAGCCTGTGCAACTACTCTCTATGACACTGAGAGTCAACACTCTGAGAATCTCTGCAAGAATCCTTGAAGAGAGTATCTATAACCTGAAGAATTTATGAGCTTTGAGAAGCACTGCAGAAGACCTGGTGCAAGGGAAAACAGAGTATAAGTCTTTGCAAGATCTTCTATTCAGATTGTCTGAACTGCAACTGAAGAATGAATATACTCAGTATATTTGAAAACTGCTCACAGCAGAGATCAACCCTGCAGAAACAAAGAATTGAAGAGACTTAAATGACCTCTTGCAAAGAGAGGGCTGGATTTATGTGCCTGTGAATGAGTTTCTATACATAGAACTCATCAAAAGGCATCATGACTTCCCTCTAGCAGGTCATTTTGCAGACACTAGAACTCATGAGTTACTCGCAAGGAAATACTTCTGAGAAGACTTACAGCAAAGAGGGGGACTGCGCTGCTTGAAGCCAGAGGCTGGCCTGAGGGAGGGATGAGGTGGGCCGCTGGCCCGAAGATCGGGTGCGGTGGCAGGGCTGGGGAGGGTGGAGATGTGGTCGTGAGCGGCGGCGCCCCTGCTCCACCAGCCAGCAAAAAGCAATCAGAGGAGTCGCGGGGACACTCATGAGAAGCTCAGCAGCAGCCAGACATTGTTTACAAAGATGTTGAAATTGAAAGAATTTTTTATTCTTGAGAAGTTCTTGAATCAACACACAGACATTGTCAGGAACACTCTCTCTCTGTCATCTGAGTGAAAACACTTCACAGATGAATGAGAATACTCACAGTTTATAAGAATGAAAGCTGTTACAGAAAAAGGAAAAAGAAGATGAGATTCTATAGACAGATCTGAGATATTTATACTACTCTAGAGAGATTTACTTACACTGTGAATGATTCTACAGAACAGTCAGATCACTCTAGTAAACAAGAGTGATTGTGAATTACAGATCTGAATCTTTTTATATAACTATAAAGAGTGATTGCAGACTGCAAACATCTTGATTCTACAATTCTACAGAGTTGATGAAAGAATGAAAAATTCCTCACAATTCTACAGTGTCAAAGAGCAATGATTTATAAGAATGAATGAAAGATTAACTCACAAATGTTTCTCTTTGATAAGGATAATCTCATAGAGAGTGATTCATCTGTGAGATGAATCTATGTAATAATCACACAAGAATCTTATAAAAATGATTGAGAGTCAATCAGAACTCTTCTATATGAAAGATGTGAGATGAATCTATATAATAGTCAGAGAAGAATCTGTAGACTACAAAGAATCTCACAGAATAAGAAACTGAGTGACAGACTCTTTTCTCTTTGTGATAACAAGGGATTTTTCCTCACTGAGATTTTTTATAGATATGAAGAATTTTTAGTGAGTATCACTGCAGTGCTGAGCTGACTATGAAGTCACTCAGTGAAAGGCTTTGTAAATGAAGCCTTAGAGAGGAAGAGGTATGTAAGAAATCTCACTTCTCATGAATTCTTTATCTCTATTTCTATCTCTTGTGTAATCAATAGAGCTAGCAGCCCTTGACTATACACAACTATATAGACTGAAGTTCATGAATACTATTCACAACTCAGCTTGAATGCTAATATACATTTGATCTCTACATTTATCTTTCTATCATGAACACTTCTAGTAGTTAACAGTACATATCATGCCAAGCTGCAAACACCCGAATAATCGCCTGCGAGCACTTATTCTTACATCAACACAGCTTACATCTCAAATTTCCATACAAATATCATCACATGAAAATCATGTTTCCATATAGAAGGCATCTATTATGATGAAAAAGACTTCAGATTGTAAAAATGCACAGATAATACAATCTTTGCACATGTTGAAGTATTTGAGAGGTTGCTAGTTACAGAATATAGTGATATAACTGTTTTCTCAACTATATTAGAAAAATTCACTACTGAAGTTAATGCAGCTATCACATCACACACAACTAACATCACTATATCTGAAAAAACAAAATCTTCAAATTCTTCAACTTCTACAAATCATTCTTCTTTCAACCTGTCAAAATGCATAAAACCTTCTCAAAAACCTAAGATCTCTATAGCTACTCAGTCTACATGGCATAAGAGATTAGAACATTCATCAAAAATCGCCATTCAAAAGCTTACAAATAATGCAACTGGCATTCAAATCATCAATCTAGAAGATGCTGCAGATGAGCTTATCACTGAGCTTTGCAAACCCTGTCATCTATCTAATGCAAAAAATCAAATATCTAGACATTCTCACATTAGATCTCAAATACCATTCAAATGCCTACACGCGGATATTACACATGGCCCTACACAGTGCTATAATAGTGAGTATTATCTCATACATTTCATGTGTGATTATCTACATTTCCATATAGCTATAACAGCTATCTGAAAATCAGAAATCTGAAAAGCTCTTAAGCAAGCTATCAATTGAATTAAATATCAATTCAACTGTACTACAAAGATCATTTGTATTAACAATGATACTGCAATCAAGAAAGCAGATGATTTCACAAATTGAGTGAATGATGAGAACCTAGAGATGAAGTATTTTTCAGAGTATATTTATGAACAAAATAATGCAGCAGAGTGAGCAGGAGTAATATTAATAACAAAGGCAAGAACTCTACAGATAGAATCTCTTCTATCATAATCACTATTCTCTGAGATTGCACTTGCTGTCACCTATCTAGCAAATCAAACCTCAACTAGAATTCTAGATTGAAAGTCATCTCTATAAGCATTGAAAGAATTTCTACAAATTGAATCACACTTCTGTGCTCATCTTCAAATCTACAGATGTCACATCTATGCAAAGATATCAGATGAAGTCCTCAATAGAAACTGCTCTCAGAAGCTAGATTCTCAAGCATATATTGAATATCTAGTTGAATATGATTTAACAAACATCTATCAAATTTGAATTCCACACTTAGAACAGGTGATAAGAGCAAGAGATGTAGTGTTTGATGAGAATAGAAAATTCAACTTAGAAGACCTCTACATTAAAAGACAACTAAGAGATTGAGTATCTAAGAAGGTGAAGCTTCTACATATGAAAGTTCAAGAATCATTGATGACTACTATCAATCAATTGAAAGAGATTATAGATGCAGATATTGATGTTTTCCATCTCAAAGAAAATACTCAAAGCTCTGAAAAAATAGAGGAGAAAAATAATGTTTCAATTCTTTCTACACTAGATTCAATACCAGAGTCAACAGGTTCTGATATTGATATTAATACTCATTCAGCTGTGATAGATAATAGAACACAGAACATTGCATCTAGAGCTCATGATATCAGTACTGACTTTGATGAAGCAAATATCATTGATGATCACAGAACCTGAAAACACAGAGCTGCTCATCTTATGACAGTTTCAATTGTCAAAGACAATTCTTATTAAATGATCAATGATGCATTCTCTCATTCAAATTCACACACAGACTTCAACAAGTCTCAAAATTTAATTTCTAATACTGTTTTCATAGTTATCAATAATACAGCTACATCAACAGCATTCATATCAACTTCAAGAATTCATAGATTTCAAATGCCAGATTCATTAAATCATTGAGCAGATGTCAAAAAACACTCACATTATAAAGAATTTGAGAATACTGTTAAGCAGAAATGAGATAGTATATCTCTGCAGAATACATATGAAATTACTAGCAGATCACAGAGAGATGTCTCAGTTATTCCTCTATAATAAGTATTCATCTACAAATTCAATGATGAAGGTTTTCTTTTGAAATACAAAGCTCACATCTGTGTACACAGAGATCTTCAATCAATCACAGATCTCACTATAAAAACTCACATACTAGCTGTCAGAGATCTCTGAATCTTGTTAGCTTTAACAGCAGCATTTGATCTAGATGTGAAACAGCTAGATGAAATCAATATCTTTATTAATAGTGATATTAATGAGCTAGTATATATGAAACTATCTGATGAATAATGAAAGTTGAAGAAGATGTAAAATTTGAAGTGTATAAATCATGTGTTAAAACTTCTACAAGTACTATATGAATTACACAGATCACTTCTTCTCTGGTTAAATGAACTATCTTTAACATTGAGAATATTAGACTTCATCTCTATATCAGAGAATCAATGTCTCTTCTCTAATGATCAATTAATCATCTTCTTCTATATGAATAATATCATCATTCTATTGCAATGAGAAGATTCAAAAGAAAGAGATTAACTAATTGAAGATCTTAAAAACATCTATGAGATCTGATAGATGGGAGATTTGAAATGATTTCTCAACATGTGAATAATACACAATCACCTCAACTTGAAGCTCTGGCTATGTCAGAATGTCTATATTAATAAGATAGTTGATACATATCATCTCACACACATCTGCAAGGCATATATCTCACTAACTGATGCTCTGTTAAAGCCTTTTAACAAGCCAGCTAGATTTATAAAAATTCATCATTATCAACAATATATCAGCTTCTGCATCTACTCAGTGATAATGACTCACTCTGATATCACATATGCAGTGAGTAAACTAGCTATATTCATGACAAATTCATCAGAACATTACTTATCAGAGATGAATAGAATGATATCTTATCTACACAATACAAAGAATCTCACTATTCAATATAATGATAACATTGGCAGACCTCTACAACTTGATCTCAAACCTGATATCATTGAAGCTGTCAGTGATGTCTCTTTCACAGATAATTCAGATTATTACTCTACATAAGAATATATCTTCAAACTATTCAGTGAGACTGTTGATTGGAAATCAAATAGACAGATAATTATAACTACATCTATCACAGAAGCTGAGCTTGTTACTATCTCATGAGCTGATAAGAAGTCTATCTGATGAAATAGATTCTTTCAACATATTCAATTTGAATCTGATCATAAGATCTGTATTCAATATGATAATCATCAAACTGTTGACATTCTTACAAAGAAAGACCCCTCTATAACCACAAAGCTCTGCCATGTTGATATATATGAAAGCTGGCTCTGAGAACATGTTCAATCTGGCGATATTACAGTTGATTAGGTGCCTACAGCCCAGATGCCAGCAAATGGCCTCACTAAGGCTCTGCCACACCAGAAACATACAGAATTTGTCAAGATGCTAGGCCTAGTTGATATATCAGATATCATCAAGGTGCAAGCAGATTAAATGATCTATCTTGATATAATCTCTACAGATTCATCTACACTCTTTTTGTTGTAGCTTCATTTACATTTTCATTTACATGTTACATTTGCTGAAGAGGGTGTGTCAGAAAAAAGAGGTTATACACTACTGAACACCACCAACATTGTATTACTGAACACCATCAACATCATATTACTACAATATTTCTCATCATCATCAGCTTACTACAACACTCATCTAATACTCACTTATACTAGCTCTCTTGGCTCGCACATATATTTTACTATAAATAGCTCCATCTTTTGTATGAAATAGATATATTAGATAGTGTACAGATAATATAACAAGCAGATCTTGATACAGATAAGATTCATATGTCTTCAACATATTCATCCGTGACACCCAATCCGACAAGAAAGCTTGGCTCTGAATGTACTATACCTCTGCACTGATTGAAGACTACCAAGATCCAGATCTCGACGGCACGACTCGACTGCCTCCAGAGCTGCATCACTTGGATGAATATTGTTGTGGAAGCTTTTGCGAAACTCGTAGACGTAGTCTTGATAGACATCACGCGTGGGACGGCCGTCAACAACTTGGGCAAATGTCTCCGTGGCCAGGTCCGTGGAGAGGATTGTCCACAAGGCCTGTTGCAAAACCTCGAAGTGCTGTGGGGACAAATTCTCCAGCCCAGCTGTTGCCAGGCTTTGTGTCGACGTCGGACGCTCAGGCATGGTCTTGAATTCCAAAAGTCGTCTTTTTCAACATGACGACGAATGTAGAAATAATGCTTGATGTAATTCAAACCGTGAATTTATGGAAGGAGGGGAAATCTTTGATCCTCATTGTGCTAAATAAGCGCTTGGTGAGCGAAGGTCCTGGTTCATTCAATGAAACACCAAGATGTTCCAAGTTCTATCATCTGCATCGTGGTTAGATCTAACATGTGCTACCTAGAAGTTCTGACCACTGCACTGACAACAGCATTGGATGTTTGCCGCTCACCACAAGGCCGGCCTGGCCTGCATTGCATACCTGTTCGAATTCTGCGAGCATATCCACCATACGGCATAAATAAACTACTCCTCAGTGTAGGGAATCTCTTGCTACCCTACCAAGCAAACAGGCAAAGCGCCCCGGATCTGAACTAGTGATTCGAATATGCGTCCCCAAAGGCCCTGTCCTCCCAACGCTGAACCAATCTTCTCGGACAACGTGCATCGCATTAAATTCATTATTATGTTTCAAAACAATAAGGACAATGAAGGGCAATAAGGACAATAGTTATTCAGAAAAGGTCCCGAGCGGTTACGCGGTCTGGAGAGGGGATGCCCGGCCTAGTCACAGGCTGCAAGGCCTCCGGTCCTTCAATTCCGGGAAGGATATGGTTGATGGTATCTGTGAAAGCGAGCGAGAGGACAAACTTTCCTTCTGGAACGAGCATTGCGACTGAGGCTGCTTCGGACAAGCCGTATTGGAGAACATAAATACCCTCCAGATGCCTTACCCCTCGATTCATTTTCTTTCCATCACAAGCCCCCAAACTCCTCGATAGCCCCTTGATGGCTGGCGAAAGTACTTCCCCAGCTTGAACCCTGTTTGTTTATTTATCAGTGTCAATTTTGCTTATCCTTTCGTCGTTCTGCCACCATGCCCAACATCGCGTTCACCATTGTTTGCAGAGCCCCTGGTGACCCAACACTTTATGAATATGCGTCGCATCGGCTGCTAGCATTGCCCGTGCTATGTTTGCACACCTCCAAGTTAAACAAGGGCTCACACAGATTGCATTCCAGTTTGACCAACGGACATTAAGCTCGAAGTGGTTTCAGGACAACATCTCTCTTGCTCATTCACATCTAGGAGTTTTACCGCGTTACCTAGAAGGTTTCTCACAATGCTACAAGAGGAGGAATTAGGCTTATTGGACCAAAGCCAAGGTGGGCTCGCCCTCACGGCGGCGAAGGCAGCGCTCACCCAAGTAATCTCATAGAATATGGTTACCCAATGGGCACGCTCAACTGGACAGGCCATGACCCATGCGTATTCCCTGTTGATTGCCCCGACTTTGGCGGGTTCGTTTCCAGCACCACAATTGTCAAGGCTGATTACTGGCGAATGGGACAAATGAAAGCGGGAGCCTCGATTAAGTACAGAAGGGTTACATTGGAAGATGCGCTTTCCTTGCGACGCCGAGTTGAGGACTTCGTGGGCAGAGTAGCTGCATGTTGTTCGGGGAAGGCCAGGTTTGCGGAGATTTCACCATTAGACTACAGCAATCTTCCAGAGCCAAAAGACTCCGCCCAATGCCCCAAGGCTATTATTATTCATCAGATTCCGGAAAATGGAAAGACACAGCCTCTTGTGTCTTATAGGCAGGTGAGTTAAAATCTGAAATTCGCCTTCAGCTCGCGCCACTCACTAAAATTATTCAGGGCGGCGATGACTATGTTCTTATTGATTATGGACATGGTGCCTTTGATCTCAACCATTCGTTGTAGGGTCACTGCTCTCATAAAGGCGCTAAGGGAAGCAAAAGGAGACATAACTTTTTCAACGGGATTGATTGGAACAGTTGGATGTGGCAATTGTAAGTTTAAACGAAAATAACTGCATACACAAATCATTTAGCTGACCATTATATAGCTCTCTCGCTGTATTATGATGGTTTGAAGATCCCTCAAAGGAAGTTGATTGATTATCTATGCGAGCTTGAAGTTGAACTTGGAGATCTAAGCCAGGCAAAGATGCCTAGTCGAAGCGTCTTCAAACTTCCTCTTACCTTCGAGAGCAAGAGACAAACTGCGGCACTCCAGCGCTACATGGAAACTCAACGTCCATACGCGTCATATCTCCCCGATAATATGGATTTCGTCGCCGAGAACATCTATCTCACTGCTAGCTTCATGGTTATTGCCGTAGACTTCTTACTGCTCTGCCATTGTCACTTACGGTGGACCCCCGTCAGCGCATGAACTGCCCAAAGATGAACCCTAGTTGTGTTTTCACCCCAGAAGGTCAAGTGTCATGGGGAGGTTCTTGCATGGCGTAAGTCGAGACAGCCCATGTCCTTCCCTTTGTTGTGTCTAAAAAGTATCAAAACTAACCTCGCTGTCCCATACGAAAGACTTTACAACGTCGAATCGCCAGGAGGCTACCAACTGACCGGCCTGTCCATCCCGGGCGTTGACATCCTCGGCTCCAAAGCAGGCTATTCACCAGAGAAGCCATGGTCCTATGAAGACTTTGATCAAATTTCCTCCTACAAAGTGACGGAGGAGGAATACGAAAGAGGCATGGCTCAATTCCGCAGTGGCCGTTATGAGTATAAGTGGGAACACGTTGAGTTCGACATGGCGGAGCATAACCGCTTGTTGGGGGGTACCAAGGACGAAGTTGCAAAAATCCGCGCGACAGCAGCAAGCGCAGTTGGAAATGCTTAAGCTTGAAGCTGAGTTGATGGAGCGTTGGACCGCAGAGAAGGCAGCTGGTGAAATCCCTATGGATTCAGTAGCAGCCTTGCTGGAGGGAATGTAACTGACTATGCCGACATCCCTTTCCTCTTCACTCTCCTTCCACTTGGACCTTTTTCTAGGTCCCATACGTGCATGAGACTCACGGCTAACTCTTCATTGATCCCAACATCACTGTTATTGAGACGCCACTGAAGGCCAACGTGTGGAAGATTGAAGTCAAGGATGGAGATAAGATTGCTGCAAACCAAGTCGTGACGATCCTAGAGGCCATGAAGCTGGAGATCACTGTGCAGGCCGATCCCAGCACTGCTGGAGGAGTTGTGGAGGAGATCTTGGTCAAGCCAAATGACTCCATTGAAGCTGGGAAGCCGCTTATGTTGGTACGAATGGGAGGGATGGCATAATAGTTGGCACGTAGAGAGGGGTTTTAAGTGTTTCGTGTTTCGTGTTTCGTGGTTTTTTTTTTTTTTTTTTTTTTTTTTTTTTTTTTTTTGTTATGCTAAGTGTAATCTGGGATAGTGGTTTTGGTCTATCTCCTCACCTGTGTTGGATACTCCAAGGAGAGATACCTCGTATACAGCCCTTATGCCGGTTTGATATGTATTTCCTCCTGCCCACCAGAATCACTTATTTTCGACTGAATACAGTGCATGTATGTGTAGCATTCATAATAGTTTATATCCTCGTAAGTGGCCCGTTGGCGAAACAGCCAGGGAATGGTTATGTAGATACAATCTAACAGGTATAGCATCGAAAACCTACGTCCACCAAAAACTCACACTGATTCCCGCCCGCAAGCCGCGCACATAATGCCACCAGCCAATAGGTATGTACAAACACTCTCCTTCTTTCAAAACCGTCTCCACATACTCCGCATCTGAAAACCTAGGCCACATCGAATCCCAGGTCTCAGATTCAGCTGGGGACATCTCGATAGCAGCCAGATCCACCTGCGATGTATTAGACATGTCAATTTCCTGGTGTTTCCCCTGCGACTGAACCTGAACGACCGTTTCTTTGTCTGCATGTTGCTGCTGTTGCGGTGAAGAGGATGCGGGATTAACCACCTCCATACCGCGAGGATATATTTGCGACGCGGGTGTATGAGGTGAGTATAGCCGTATATATTTCTGTCCGACGACTTGAACGAGGATGTTGTGGTACGGATCATGGTGTAGTGGCGATATCGTCCACGAAGGGCCTATCCATGTATTGATGATTGGGTCAGAGAGGGTATCGTCTGCTTCACTCTCGGCTTCACTATTATCGGTAGACTTTCCACCTTGGTTCTGATATTTCTCCTCGTCACCCAGAGTATTCCTGAGTTTCTTTTTGGACAGCCCGTCTTTATCTCTCGCCATATTCTCGCGTAATCTTTTCTCATATAAGGGTGTCCCGGGCTCCGGCGCTGGGGGATCTGTATAGCAGTAGTCTGGGATACAAATATCATTTCTCAGCGCAGGTATTTGCGCCATTAAATCGTGCTGCGCCATATAACCAGTTTCACCTGCTGCTCCTGGGCCTTCTCGATCCCTACCATTCGCTACATGGTCACCATTATCACCCCCACTTTTATTCCCATCACCGGGCCCCTTACCGCTACTTTCCGTCCTCCATATGTAATCTCGCACAAACTCTCCGAACGGCATGATACGCTGCCCCCATCCTTCGTCTGTATAGGACCGACCCACCTCCACAGGGACCAGTCTCCGGCCATCATACGTCCGTTGGGCCCAGTAGTCGAGGGATGACCAGGGTCGTGTCGAGAGTGCAGGCCAGTGATTCACTGCATCCGTGATGACTAGTGGTACGCGGATGTTATTCATATGCTCTGTGAACCGTTCGAGGGATGGGGCGGAGAGGCGACGAATTGGCCGTCCTAGCTTCGGAGCGGGGGCTGTATCCGGGGGAAAGAGAGGCGGAGTTATTAGTCTTCTACGTTTTAGGGGTGGAGGTTGCTCATTTTGCTCAAGTTCAGTGTGGCCCTCGAACTGATCGGGTTTGTTAAAGAAGAGTGCGAATGGCCTGGTCGATGGATGAGAATCAGTCAGGTCTTGTAGGCATGTTATAAGCGATTCAATGAGTGATTCTCTGCGCGGAGCGCCGGTCATGATCAGTGCTCTGTCAAGAGTATGTATGGCCGGTGACAGCCATGGCGCATCTGAACTAATCCTCCTGTAATCGCTAATCACATCTTGCTTATGTGCATGTCCGTTTTTCGAGGTCTGGTGGTCAACTTTTTGCTGCTGTTGCGCCACCAGTTTACAGCCATAGACCTCGCCGTTGTCGTTGTAGCCTTGGTGTTTTCTGATTGCGTTGCATACTTTTACGATGCTAGTGTCTGTATAGAGCCGTCTCCAGCAGGCCTTCACGTCTTTAAATGGGAACACGCGTAGTTTAGTGTCCGCGAGGGCGAGAGCATTGTCGGTGTCTTGGAGGAGAGCGAAAACGAGCTTCTCGGAGTCACCATCGAAGCACTCGCAGATCGGGTCATCTGGAGGCGGTGACGATATCGTGGACAGAGCTAAACGAGTCAAGCGGTCGATTGACTGCATCAGGTAATAAATGAAGGCCCCATATATGAAAGTGTAGATAGAGGTTGGCAGTCGGCTTCCAGACTGAACCAACCATAGTATGCTTCGGAAAATCTATTCTCCTGCTTCGAGTTCGGTTCGCCTCGGCGCTTGTCGCGCCTCCAGCCGTCGCGTTTTTAACTTGAGCTCTTGTCCTGGCTCTGATCTTTGTCTTCCGCCAGTGCTCCTGCCATGTAACCTTGGAAGAGACAGAATGTTTCTAGATGGCATTGAGAATACGCCAGTCCAAAAACTCCTTTCAATTTGATGCAGTCGCGGCGCACACGAACAAACCCCGAGCTCCTATGCAAGCGGCGAGTGGACGCAAGAGACAGCCACGCCAGCCGAGCTACGATTGCCATGACCACAGGCCCCAGGACGCTGTGGAATTTTACCCTCAGAAGTGCTTGCTTGACCTTCAACAGGGGGCCGTGTGGGATCATTGCCTTAATTTTGGGCTGCACCGAGCAGAACAAGGGAGCAACCACCGTTAGTGCAGTCCGCCTGGTATGCCAGCAACTAGATGAAGATCTCTACAACAATTGCGCCCCATTCGGAGTCAGTGGTTCTTATGGGCCACCTTTTAAGATCATCCGCGTTCCTTATGGCAGCATAGTGGTTGGAAAAGGGACAGCATACCGTCTCCGGGAGGAAGTCTCGTGCGAAGTGGATATATATCGCATCCTTCAAAAGGCTTAGGGATCTGTAGTCCCTCTGTTTCTTGGATCAATCAACCCAGGATTGACACACTTCTGCACGGGTGTGGACAGATACGAGATATGCTGCTCATGGCTTTGGGGGGCAGGGGTGTAGTTAAGCTTGTGCATTCCAAGGCATTGCTCTCTAAAATTAAGAGATCAGGAGAATAAATTCGCTCCTAGGGAGTGATACGTAGGGATCTTCAGTACCGAAATATTTCGTGAAATACCGAGCTGAAGCGTGCTTTAATCATTGACTTCCACGTGTCGAATTCGTAATTACGATCGGAAAAGCGAGGTCCTGATAAGAAATCACTACATAAGCAGACACCTCCAGAATTAACAAAAAAAAAAAAAAAAAAAAAAAAAGCGTGGTATATATATATAGTGCCTAGATCTTTGATTAGTACCACGGGTCAGCCATTATTACAGGAAGGGTTGTCGAAAGTGTCAGCGGATGTTTATTGTTCATAAATATTATTATTGGGCAATTGGCATAATCTGATAATCTTGTTCGTGAAGATTCAATGTAGGCCCAGCAATCCAATGGCAATGTTATTTTGCATGTTATCAGATTTGATGAAACAAAGTTAGGCGATAGAAAAGAGGTATCGTAATCTTGTGGAGGATAACTATATCCAAAATATCTATATAAAAATACATCTTATAGTACGTAAACCCACAAAAGTCTCACCACATATTATTCTGTCAATAGTCCTCTAATAATCGTACCACTCTCTCCGGTATGGATTTGACTCCTTGCGCATTGATAGCACTAACAGGAATGGAATACAACTTGCCTCGCCACGCATTTTGTTGACCGGACGGATGCTCCACCATGCCGTTTTCGACCTCTTCCAGATAGGAACGCAAATCTATATAGTTCTCTTGCGTTTCTGGAAGATCCGCCTTGGTCCCGATGACAAACCACGGCTTCGTATACATAGGCGGAAGACTCTTGGCGGAGACATCACGCTGGGATGGAGTCAAGGTGGGTGGCGTGAGCTGCTGTGCGCCGCCGAATTCGTCGGCAAATTGCTCTGATGAGGGATCATCCAGCGGGATCCATGAGACTAGCCGCTCCTCTGTTTGAAGATTTAGATCCCGCTCTCGAAGTCGGTTATACTCATACAGTTCCCGCCAAAGCCCCTTTAGCGCCTGGACAGCGTCACCTGCGCTAAGGTCGATGACGAATGCCAGAACACCTGCTCGCTCGACGTGACGGAGGAAGCCAAGACCGAGGCCTTTGTCTAGATGTGCTCCCTCTATCAACCCTGGGATATCCGCAATGGTGAAATTGGTCCGCCGAGGATGGCCCGGTTTAGGCTCGACAAGAGGACGTCCCGAGTGATTATCGATCACAACGGTGCCGATCTTCGGGGAGAGGGTGGTGAATGCCCAATTCCCAATTCGAGTTCGACTGTTTGTAATTGAACGAAGAAGCGTACTCTTCCCAGCATTTGGTAACCCAACAAGACCAACGTCAGCCAGTAATTTAAGCTCGAATTCAAGCTCTAGTTTTAGTCCCTTTTCACCTCTGGTTGCAAACCGGGGCTTTGGGTTCGTGTTGGACGCAAAGGTCGGATTTCCTAGACCGCCAACCCCCCCTGCGGCAAGCAATATCGGGTCCGGCATATGCTCTGAGAGATCAAGGTAAATGGGTGCCTTGGGTTGTGTGGCAGCTAGCGCAGAGCGACGAGCAGGTGGCAGCACTGGAAAGTCTTCCGTGAGGAAATCAGAAGGTTGCGAACCGGGATAAAAGACCCATCGTTCCCGCCGTTCCGACGCAACGCGCATTCCCTCATCCTTTCCCATTTCACGGATAAGTTCTGCCAACCGGCGCTCTTCCTCTTCCAGGGGATCAAGCCGCCCGATCTCGCGGACGACGGTTCCGACAGGCACCTGTAACAGCACATCCTTACCCCGCTGCCCTCCTTTAGACTTTCCTTGGCCACTCCTACCGTGCCCAGCCTTGATTATTCCTTTTCTCGCGAGTTTGTGAAGACTAGTTTGACCTTCTACCGCCTGTATGAATATATTTCCTCCGCTCCCACCATCCCCTCCGTTCGCAGGTCCATCATCAATGTACTTTTCTCGAAGGAACGAAACACAGCCGTTACCCCCCGATCCAGCGTGGATCGTTAAGGTGCAGCGGTCTTGGAAAATCGAGCGGGAATAATCGGACGGACAAGGATTTAAGTGGCTGTTATCATAGGGTTTGTCTCTGGCGAATGGCTTTGGGTGGGGAAATCTAATCTCGCTGCGCCCATGTAGAGTGCTGTTAAGTCGTCTGGTGGTCGCCGTAGAGGAGAATCGTAGGAGTTTTCTGCTTGAAATTGCCGCGGAGGTGGGTTTAGGTATGGAGTTCGACAGCATAGGATAGAGAAACGGCATTAAAGTCTGCCTTAGCTGCGACGTGCCGCTTCCTGGGCTCATCCTTTGCTTTAAAACTCAACGCCAGCCAGCCTGTGTTTTAGGACAACCGGGTTCTTTAACCCTTATTTCATTTGTTGTGCTGTCAGCTCGGCTAATTGGAGTCGAGGCAGTGGGAGATGCTCAAAAGACCCTTTCTGCGCACCTGAGAATGGCCAAGCAGGGTTGACATATTTCTTGAACTGATAAAGCTGCTTTTCAGGAACGACAAGGTTGAAGCTTCGGCTTTGATACCCAACACGTGACTTGGCTTCGAGAGGGCTTCTAGAAGTATATTACATAATACGCGATCACTTCTTGTTAACCTACCCTATGCTATGTGTTGCATACCCCCAATCATCATTTTAGGCTTAGGAAGCTTCTCGTCGTGTTTGCCTAGGAGGGTAGAAGGAGGACCATGGGCCCAGTATTGAGGATGTCTGGCACCCTGTAAACAGTATTTCATAATTCATTTCCACTTGTTGATGCTGAGATACTGTGCTTTTATAGGAGAGGAATTTGCAAGACGCCGACGCTAGAGCTTGTTGCTGCAATTACTTATCCGTAAAATATTACCTACCTCAAAACTGTAAAAAGGGAAACGGAAAAGGGAAAAAGAAAAAGAAGAGCCAGCCAAATAGGAAAAGAAAGACGTAACGAGCAGATTATAACTAACCGCCTATGGCAGGGGTGGGGAGCATAAACCCTAGTAAGGGAAGGCAAAGAGCAGGCCACTTTAGAATGAATGAGACATCTCACATTATTTGATATGTTCAGTACTTTGAGCTTTGCCTTGCGAGATTTTTATTATCTGATCGCCCGTCTCAATCTCTGTTGCATTGTTCTTCACAGTTATGGCTGGCATTATTATGCTCTCCCACGCCACGCAACTAAAAGCTGCCAATCTGTCGTTAGCCAAGCAAGCCTGTCAGGGAGAGGATGCAGGAATAATAAATGTTTGCAAGATTCCAACTCCGGGATTCGTGGGCAAATGATGCATGTACTAATCTTAGTCGAAAGTCGTCATCGCCTCTCAGCCACCCATAACTGTCCACAGAATACTTGGTTAGATCAATGCAACGAATCTTCTGCAGCCCAGAATTCAACGGCAATTTATGGCATCATCCCTTCTGCAGCATCTCATTTTCTTCAGATGCAAGACGTGTCTCGTGAGACAGTTGGTATTTGGGGATAAGGTCCGGATGGATCAGCCAAATGCCCGAAGGGCGAACGACGGTCGCCAGTTCTTCTGATTGCTTTGTTTCAGGTCATAAGTGATTTGCACGCCGCCGGTTAGGCGATAAGAACATCCTTCCAGCACAAGCCTTTGGGAAGTGCGTTACACAAACACCTTGAAAGGATCTTCAACGAATCTGCAAGCGCCCAACGATAGCGTCCAGCTACATGCAGTCAATTCATTTCACGCCAGGGTTCGCCAGTTCCTCAGGGTTCTGATCATCCTCAACCTTCTGGAACTCCAACAGTCCCGAGGAAGGATGAGCTGTCAACACGTATTAAAACCATTCTCTGACAATTGGTCTCTGAAGAAATTTTTTGAAGCACATGACCATATGGTAATAGAGGGGGACTCTTGTGAACTTGGGAATTATGGACCTTGACCAGCTTGTTCCTCAGTTGTCGAATGAGAATTGCCTTTCACTTCACTTTATTTTCAATATTCAGTTTTTAGTATTTGTGTGATCTATTACCTCTCAACCTTGGTGTTTTATTTTTTCGGGCCGCGAGTACTGCTATGGGTGCAAGGTTATCATTTACCCATCTTCCAGTTGCCTCCAATCGCTGCATTAGAAAATTCACGAAGACAAGAAATCGCCGAGTCACGCCTTCAGCATAGAAAGTCTCGAAGGTTTCGCTGTGAACGTGTAATGATGCATTGGCCTACAAATCGATGATGCTCAAGGAACTGAGGTGTTCAAAGTGGTTCATGCATCAAGCAAAAGTGGAGTCTGCATCGTGGCCAGGCTAAGCTCATTATTAAGAGTGGAGGTTGCCTCACCTCGCGGCACATGTTAAACAACGTTTGGATGACTTGCTGGCTCCCTTTTTTCACCTGATACGCGTTCAAAAGAGCCTGGAAGTAAAGGCATTATTATTGCAACACGGTTCGGTTCGCCTTTGTGTCGCGGTGACGAGGCGGAACGTCGGAATGTGGGTTCATTGTCGCGGGATTTTGTCGGAGAGGCTTGGAGTGATTGGTCAGGGAGCTGGAGAAAGAAGCCCTGATATTTTGAGATGGCTTGGCATATGCGCACCACAAGCCCGACCAGCGACAAATGAGAGTCGGAGGCTGCGAACCAACAAAAACGTCATACTCTGCGAATGTTCCTCCAAGCGAGCGGCTTTGGGCTTGTATGTAATAATGGTCAGGCATCGTACCAGCTGGACATACCGATACATAACGTGACAGAATCGTTCATAGTAATGAACAGTTTCGTTACGCAGACTAGTACGGTCTGGTACACATGAAGCAGGAGCACGGAGCATTGGGCGACGGATGCTAGGGCCGGAGGTCTAATTCAGCACATGACCCACTAGCCCTCGCTTGGGTCTACCTAGTGGAGACGTGAGTTCATCGTCGCTGCGCTAAGGATCCGTCACCGCGGGACCGGAACCTTGTACCCGGGGAAGAACGTTTTAAAGTTCGACGAAAAACCAGTGGACTGACAGCCAGCTTAACCCAATCTTTCACCAAGCAAAAAGAGAACACGAGGTGATGAGCGGTCTGGAAGTAGAATTGAAGTCTCACTGCATCCTGGGATTCTAGTTGCGGCTTCCGGGTGAGGACGGGTCGATAGCTCCAAACCTAATGACAATTTCCAACCCGGGGTTGATATTCCTGTGTAATCGTACTTTCTTTGGGAATAATACAACCAAGATAGTTTTTGACAGACGCGGAGTAATAATGACGCCATCTCTATAGCCTCGAATTTTTGGTTGTTTTTCCCCCTTGAAATCAGGAGTAGAGAAAATTTATTGAGTTCGCGCCCTTCAATTGATGCGCTCGTCTCATTTGTTCAGCCAAACCGAACACGTGTGGGCAAGTTTCTTTGAAAATGTGAAAATGACGGTGCTGTTCTTTGTGCTTGGCCAATTAACATGTTTTGCCTGAGATGCATTCAGGACTGGTCCAGTAATTCTTGTTCTATCCGTGAAAATGCGATTTTTGTTGGACTCAGCCAGCCTTCAAGGGTCCCACGTAGCTTCAATACAGGGAAGGTGGAAGAAGTTGACTGCCTTCGGTAAAAGACATCAACTGATGATTTGTCGATCGCCACATGTTAATTGGCCAATGAAAACACAATTTCGTCTGCACTCATTCGAGGAAACAACACAAGACTTCGGCTCAAAGCTGGAGGTGATTGGGCCACCAGACCTCGCAAAAATCCCAGACTGCTGGGTCAACCTGACTAGCATAACCTTTGCGCAACGCTTGCATGGGCTATCCGGGTTATCGGTGCGTCCAAGCTGCCTGCAATCTTGCTGTCACCTCGGGACGACGCCCATCTGTTACATGCATTACCAATGAGGGTGATTCTTGTCTGTACCATTTCGTAGGATTATTAGTTTCATCCTACGCAGCGTATTCAGGCTCTGCTCCAACGCCAAACGATGGGGGAATCAAGAGAGGTTTGAGCGAACAAGTAGCAGAAACTTAACGGATTTACTCACATCCACCCGCTCCACTATTCGGAAATTTTTTCCCCCCACGTTCGATGCCGCCGGCGCCCTGCTTCTTCAGATGAAATATCGTCGTAGGCTTTCAGGCGGCAGGCATGCAAAGATCTTGGGCTGTCAGTTTCCCTGTTTTTCCATCGCTTTCTTATCTGGCGTGTCCATTATTGTTCAGTGATCACCTGACACAAAATCAGCGTTAAAACGCGTGATACTGAGAGAGCGAGACCGACACCGACACCGAAGCAGGGGTGGCATTGCTTGAGAAGTGTGATGATATGCATTTTTGGCATAAATCCGCCTGCGCCTCTATAATTTTCCCGAGGTTGTGACGGAGACGCATTTGAGTGATAATGTCTGAACCGTACGTTGATCATTCTTTTCTAGCAGGAATCGAACTGTACACTTTCAAGGCAGCGGCCGCGGCAGTTTGAGGAAAAAAGGCAAACCTCAAAATATCTGTGAACCATCCAAGGCAACGATCCTATTGGGTTCTCGCAGATGCATCATGCAGCAGGGCGAAGTGTGATGACGGCGAAGGGTGCAGCCAAAGTGATGTCAAAGCGCGCCAAGCATGCACTGTGCCACGAGAGAGCGCGCGGCTGCAGGGGAATCTCCTATCATTTCCTATTTTGGACCGGACTACCTCCAGCCCTTGGACAATTAAGCGCCTGGTTTAGCGCACCCAAAGTTTGACAATCACTCTCCTGCCCGGTTCTTCGGATGTCCCGCTACTGCGAGTTGGTCTGCCAGGTAATCAATCAAAGGGGTGTGCGGCCGGACGCTGCCAGCAGTCATTTCGCAGCGTAAACTATCGCGATCTCTTTACGTTCTTACTTGATACTCTTTGGAAGTGAGTGGCACCTGATGCTATTAGAGCGGCGGTTCCCTTGAAAGTGAATGAGATTTCATTGACTAATGCGCTTCATATGAAGTCAGCTTCTCCACAGTGCAAGCGGAAGAACATTGTGGGAAATCTAAGGGGCGGCTTCTACTAGTTGAGGATTTTCATCCTATCTAGCTTCTGCCGATCCCATACGTCATAGTCAACTGGTGGAAGCCAACGAGAGTGTATCTCACAGACTTGCAGCTCATTAGTGCTTTTGACCTATGTACGGCCAAGGAACACATCTGGCCCCGCCGGTTCGAAACGAGGGGGGAATATTCTGACTGGCTGCCAGGCCCTGGTGGAAATCAAGTTAAGAAGTTTTTGGAAGAGCTTATTGACCAACAAACAAGTCAGCCTCGATTTGTTCTTTTCAAGCGTGGTAGCAGATTGGACACGGCACACTCGGATGAAAACATCGAGAAGGGGCTAATGGCTGGGCCATAGAACGGCCAATTAAATCCTTTACGATGGCCCCCTGTCCGCTCGAGTTCTTCGCTAGCTTGGTGACTTGGTTGACCTTTCCATTGGGATGATTGACACCACCATAAGAAACTGGCCGCCTGGCAGGTTATCGTTGTGCAGGTTTAACATTTCATTGTTAAATCTGGGAAGAGGGCTTTGTTGCTGTTGAGAGCCAAAGGCTAAACGAAAGTTCGATATCCTAGGCTCTTGTGATAGTTCCGTTCCGGCCTCCATATGGAAATGAGCACAACAAGCTTTTTCGCCCCTTTTGCACCGGCAATGCAAGGAATTTGTGGCGTTCCTAGGACTGATTTCTGAATGTACCGTTTCGTTTGGACGATATTACCACAATGGCTGGTTGTTCATGAGACTCATCAGAAACCCAGCTCCTCAGTTCCCCACCTGTTATTATTTTTCTACCCTTGATTTTACAGTTTCACCGGGGGAGGGATGCCATGTCTCATCACAACGGGGATAAAGGGTCCTTTCCTACCAATCACGCCACAAAAGCTCACACTGAGAAAGGCAAACAAGGAATAGCCAAGGAGGCCGCTCCAGAAAAGGAAGAGAGTGGTAAGGCCTAGAAGAGGTGATTTGCTGCTGCTAACAACTGTGCCACTTCCCTTAGTTGAATTAGAGCATTTAACTATCCAACCGGCCAGTGTCAGTACCGTACGTTGTTTGAACCATCGTGGTAATATTTCCGTTCTGATGGTAATTTATACCGCTGCGGTACATACGATTAGTGTATGGACAAGCCTCGTATCTTTGCCCCATCTGGCCGTTCGTGGATCCATACCTGTATTATTATTGTTGAAACCGTTCTTTCCAGATTGGCGGCACTCAATGTTAGCCCTGTGTGGCCTGGATAGCCGCCGGAGGTAGTCGGCAGTATCCTTTGGACGGTAGGTACAGACAAGGAGCTCAAGTAGCCTCGCTACTGACACAGGCCTCACGAATTATCACGCGGCATTCTCTTATTAAAGTGGAGGCCTGTGATCTGCCTACACATCGCGCACCCTGAACTGCACGCAATGGTCTGCCACTGGATGACGAACCATCACTTTCCATGGTCCGTACCCCGTACAACGATCATCAGTAGTACGAATACTGAGTTATCGTTCAGCCCATCGTAGCGCGCGAAGCCGGACCAGGCATGGAAGCTGATAATTAATTATTATAGTGAACGCCGCAGGACACGAAAGACGGGATTGGTTTTTTGCCCTGCTCTACCTGATCTCGCCTGTTTGCCTAACCCCTGTGCTAGCCCAATCGAAGGACCAAAGGATCTTTGAAGCCCGCGTCCTGAACGACCAACAAAGTCAGTTGCAAGGTGTCAATTTTCTTCGATCTCCTTGCCTTACGCCAACATAGCGCATGTATGAACTCCCTTGATAGCTCCCACTCTGTTGCTCAGTCCCACGGATCGACTTATTCAAAGTATTTTAGTTTTAGCCTATCTTGGTGGAGAAGGGTAACTACTCTCCACTTTTTTTTTTTTTTTTTTTTTTTTTTTTTTTTTTTTTTTTTTTTTGCTTTTCAAAAGGGGGAAAAGTTCTGTCTGTATCATTATTTATACATTCCTGGATGAGGAATCCATGGATTATTCGCCTAGTGGATACCCGCATTGTCAAACCCGATTCAGAATGGCAAACCCCCCCCCCTGGTTCGCTGGGACTGGCTGCGACTATCATCCAGTGCCTGAAAACCAAGGTATGATAAATAGTACCATACGGGACTATTTCTGTTTGCCTATGACGCAGTGTTTCATTCCCTCATCCCCAGAATGCTGTGTATTTTCAAAACTTCTTCCCACCGCCTTTCTCTCCCCCCCCCACACTTCTTTCTGCTTCGCCTTCAAGATGCCCTTGATACATGATATTATGCTCACGATTGGTCGAGAGTATCTTATGCCTTGCGGCCCTGTCCCGACCGTCTGGGAAGCTTTTAAAAGGATGCCATGCATCCCCCCCGATCCCCCACCAGCCCTGACTCAATGGAAGCCCACTTGTTATTGCTTCCTTCAAGGACTTAGTTTATTTCATGATCGTTTTACCTTTGCTCTTTTCTACAGTTCAATAATTGCAAAGTTAGTTTCACTCTAAAGCTTTTAAAAAAACTTCACTTTTACTGTGAATCTAAAGAAACGGCGTTAAGCTCCTCTTTCTAAGGAGTTAGATCTTTTGTCTTCTTACAACCTCACTTTATGTTTTATTGACTTCGTTATCTCACTCAGAGATCTGCTCAACGTTTTCACAATATTAAAACTGAGGTTCCTTTTGGAACTTGTCTCGCATACCAAAGGCTTTGTGACAGTGGCAGCCCAGTGCTTCTGGATCTGGACGGACGGTTTCCACGTCAATCAGCTAGAGGCTTGATATCTGGGATACTAGACATTTTTTGAATCGTCTATAAGCTGGCTGTACAGCTGGAAGCTATACATCTTGCGTTTCGTGAGTCACGCTCGAAAGTCAATATCTGGCCCTCCATTCTAAGAGCTGGCGGGATGCTCGGCCGCTTGATGTCAGCATTCAGAGGAGGTCATGCCGCGAAAGATGGAGAAGACCGGTTCCCGTCACAGCAACTATTCGTACTGGGTACGTATGATGCCCAGCACTTTTTGTTATTGCCTTCTGCTTCCTTTCAATTTATGGATGATTTGAGGGCTTCACCTGATCTTTAAATGTGCCCATGACAGAGCTAACTCCATATGTAGCGCTGTGTCGAATATGCGAACCTATCGCGTTCATGTCGATTTTCCCGTATGTTTATCATATGGTTTCTTCCTTCAAAGTCACCGATGACGATCGCAAGATTGCCCTGTACGCTGGAGCAGTAACTTCCGCGTTTACGTTTGCCGAATTCACAACTGGAGTCTTATGGGGCCGAATGAGCGACAATTTTGGTAGAAAGCCCGTTTTAATCATAGGTTTAATTGGAACCGCTATCAGCATGATCGTATTTGGATTTGCATCAAGCCTCCCGGTTGCCCTACTTGCTCGTGCTCTCGGAGGGCTTCTTAACGGTAATATCGGCGTCTTACAAACGACAGTGGCGGAGCTTGTTACAGACAAAAAGCATCAACCGCGAGCGTATTCTATCATGCCTTTCGTGTGGTGCCTTGGCTCGATCGTTGGACCAGCGATGGGCGGAGCACTGGCTCAACCATGTGACAACTACCCTCATCTCTTCCCTCGCAATACGATATTTGACCGGTACCCGTTTTTGCTTCCGAACTTGGTGTGCGTTGTTATTCTATGCTTTGGGATTACCATTGGTATCCTGTTCTTGCAAGAGACCCATCCGGGAAAGAAGTTCCAACGCGATAGAGGTATCGAGCTGGGGCGCAGGCTGATTGGTGTACTTTACCCGAGGCCAACTCCCGTTGAATCATTTTGTTTGGAATATAAAATTCCAATACAATACGATGAAATTCAAGTTTTAGCTGAGCAACAACAGCTGCCACCTGGATACCGAAGCATTGAAAGTTCTCCCCGCCTGTCTTCCGCTAGAGTGCCCGATGGGAGTTTTAACGTTAATGAGTCGCCTAAGAAGAGCCAGGGCATTGTCAAAGCATTCACGCCAAGAGTTATTTTTGTAATAATAAGCTATGGGATCCTTGCGTAGTAAGTGTCCTATTCTCCTGATCAAGGGTATAAACGTTCCATTCTAACACTGTCACAGCCACAGCGTTTCATTTGATCAGCTAATGCCGATTTTCTTAAGCACACCAGTCGCAGACGTCAAAGCCGAGCTCCCCTTCAAGTTTACCGGAGGGATGGCCATGTCAACAAAGCAGATCGGATTTATACTCGCGGTCCAAGGACTTTATTCAATGGTGGCTCAGCTTTGGTTCTTCCCGTATATTGTCAGCTCTTTCGGAACCCTTTCTGCCTACCGTTTCGTCCTCTCCATATGGCCAGTCCTCTATTTAGTTGTCCCTTACCTAGTACTTCTTCCTGGTGGATTTCAGATACCGGCTGTTTATGCAGCGCTGATTGCTAAGATAACTCTGCATGTGATTGCCTTCCCTTCAACGAACATATTACTCGCCAACTCAGCCCCCTGTACAACGGTCCTGGGTTCTATTAATGGCGTTGCAGCTTCCACTGCAAGTCTCAGTCGCGCGTTCGGACCTACTGTAACAGGTTACTTGCATTCGAAGGGGCTTGCATGGGGATACTCCGGTCTTGCCTGGTGGGCCTGCGGTATCGTCTGCTTCGTGGGGGCCGTCGAGAGCTTTTGGATCGCAGACGATGAGAGAAAGGAAACCATTGGATCCGAAAAGGTCTGCATAGACCAATGCGAAGCTGGCGTCCATGACGAGCGAGAGACATTTCTCCCCAGAGAAGCCTTGGTGGATCACTTGACGTCATTACCTGTCCGAGCCCCCAGGAATATTTGGTCGACGAACGAGCACATTGCTCCCTCTCGGTCAAGCCTTGATGATATCGAAACTCTGAATCTGGACTCAGATGCCTCGGGACCGTCATTCGCCAGAGGAGCAAATATTTAAGTTTTCAGTCTTTTTCTATTCCCTTTCAGCTTTTAGATGACTGGTTCGCCACCTTTATGCATTTCCCTACTATTACTTTATAATACACGAATTTCATTGCTCTACCTCACCCTTTTGGGCAACAGGCAGCAGAGATACCTGACTTTGTTATCACCATCTTGTTGTTTCTACTGCCTGCGAACCGTTTCCTTGCCTATCTATTTGTTTGGGTGTTCGGTCTTCGGGCGACGCACGTGTCCTGGAGTCATTGGCGTTGAAACTAGGGCCATAATCTACGCGAGTGGATCTTTTGTCAAAAATCGTTTTTATGACTGTCTGTTTCTATTTTTACCCCAATCGTCCAAAATTTCGCCGTTTTGTTTCTTAAGAGATACCTAATCCTTGTTGACCATCAGGACTGCTTATCTATTGTGATAATTTCGCTCTTTTCTGTTTTGTTTCCACCTCTCCTAGTACTATTTACTTTTTTCACGACAGGGGCACGCATTTCGGGTATGGAATAGATGGATGTGGATATGATTTCTGAGGGCATGATAGGATCTATCGGTTGAATTTGTTTGGTTTCCATTGAGGGTGACATTTTTCGTTTCTATTCATCTTTACTATGTCACGGTTCATTGTCACTACATGATTTATTTTGAATTTTCAGTACTCTTTGTTTAATTTTCTCAAATGCGATACTTCCAGTGGGATAGGTGATACGCTGCAATGTCATTCGGGCAGCGTTTAGAATATCAAAATATGCTCCATCACAATCTCCGCTTCATCTGTTTTTTTTGTATGTATTTTATTTTTGATTCTGCATTTATCACACAGGACTGGGTGGTATACAAACGTTCCGATTCATACATGACGCATGTTCGCCTTCACCACTTGAGAGCAGCCCAGACTTCATTCTGTTCATGATAAAATTGCGGCCCAAAAGAAATGACATCAGCCACTATTAACTCATCCAACTGAGGAGTTGGTTGGATCCCTCACCCATACAGATTTAAGAAAACATAAAACGAAAGATCTCGGACATCACATCCTTGCAAAGAGGGGCAAATTTGCAAAGAGAAAAAGCCCCTCCCCCCTTTTTTTAGCACCTATCAGCTCTCGTCCGCCTTCAATCTCGCGGGGACTTTTTTGGATTATCCCCAAGCATTCAGGAATTTATGGCCAGGGGTGTGGGATGGAAGAAGACTCCGGGAAAACGGGTTGCGATTCCGGAAGCAAATGTCAAGTTTCAATTGGAATTCATTTATCCCTGTTCCTCGGGTTTGTTTTCTTAGTCTCCCCACCTTTGATCTGGCTTAGAGCCGCCCTCGTCTCCTCTTTTGCCTGGTTGCAAGGAAAATAAGATAAATGCATCATTGCGTACCTGGTGCATTCGCCTGCATCGTGAACATGAGCCTGAGCACAGCATACACCCGGGATCCTTTCCTCCCTTTTCCCTTCGTCTTGATTCGCTGGCTGCGTGCGTTTGCTTCTCAATCCTATTATTACCAGCACATCATGGCAGAGGTCAGCTGGATAGTCATCGCGGCCAAATGCAGCTCAGGGTGCCCAAAGCTATTCAAATATGCATGACAAAATGCCTGCGTATTTTACCATACAAATTACCTCACAATGAGATGTTATCGAAAAAATTCTTTGAATAGTATCCGTTGCAGATGCGAGGATTCCGTGCGCAGCATAGCCAGGTGGCATGAGAAACAGTCATACCCTCCTCCTCTTAGCAATAATTGCCTGCTTATCTAGTTTGTTTTCCTTCCCTGAACATTTTATTTCCCATACAAACTTTGGTCAGTGTTGGGAAGAAAACCCTGGTTTGACCGCAGACACTGAGACAAGTAAGTAACTGGAAAAAATAAGTATTTTGTCACATTTTACTTTTTAGTTATTGTGATTAGTTCAATCTATCGGAATATCACATTTCACTATCAGCATGTCCCTCTCGACAGAGTTTCTAATGACTTAAGCAGATGTGACGATATCTTCGTTTTTTTACCATAGCCGATCTTGACCAAATTTGCCTGCCGTGGGAAATATGCACCGTGGATCTCTAAAACCTTCTACCTGGGGCACGGAACGATAAGCCGGGCGATACAGAGGATACTGCAAGGTCGTACCTGGGGCTTGGAAATATTGCGATTGAGCGATGAAGGGATGGGTCGACCCAAGAATGCAGCAAAATGGAGTGAAGAATCATCTCACGCTGGCTAGGAATTGAAAGGGAAACGATTGTCATATTTCCATGCATGCCTGAGAACAACATTGGCCAATTATGCCATTTGAAGGCATAATCGGGCTTGAATGGCTTCATTTCGAGCCATGGCAAGAACGAAGCCGATTCCAACAAAGAAAAACTTGGATCTTCCCTGGGATTCTTAACGGCCATCAAGCCACAGAATTGCCCGCTTTCGTTGCAATACCTGGAATTTTGCGTGGGGTAACTAACTGTGTGACCGAAAAGATTTGAAATCACGACGGACTTGTATGCACTACCTACTGTACGGAGTAGGTTTTAGTCGACGACATCGGGCTGGAACCAAATGCCAATCTTCTGTGCCTCATATGGATTGAATTCGTTGCTTATGGCCATTGCCTTTGGAGGATGGATCAGAATATGTGAACCAGGGCTCACATGGTGCCTAACCGACCGTACCTAGGTATGGCTCACACTCTTTCTGAAGAATGAAGTTTTACCTTCCCCCAACAGGCATTATCTCCATTTTTAGCGAAGAGGTTAGGATCAATGTCGAACCTAAGGTAAATAATAATGCTGATTTCGTCGTATGTATGTATGAATGTATGTTATGTACAGTACATACATGTACGGAGAATAATTTTGACGCCGTAGCGTCTTCTAAACACTCCTCGTCATTGCTCCGTTTCAACCATGTAGATTTCATTCCATGGGACCGGGACCTGCTATGGTCAAGGCGGTTGAGCCTCCCCAATTTCCATTTAGCACTGTAAGGCGAATAATGAATGACCTTCTGAGATAGGCTTGAACTTTGAGAATAAGGTAAAAAACGGGATAGAGACTGTTCGAGTAGTGTTTCTTAACTTAAATTTTATATTTTTAGCACCCTATGCCCTCTACTTTATTGAGCTCGACTCAAGGGAGTAGTAGGTGGATTGAGGAGAGAATGCGTGGGATGTCATTCCCTTTCCAGACTATAACAACAAATAACTATACAAGGGCTTGAGAGAAAAAAACTGCTTATCAGGGGCAATTTAATCATGGTCTGTCCACGCTTATTTTTTAGTTGAAGCTCAGCTCCATCTCCTCATTCTTCTTTTGATCTTTTTTGACCTGAGGGGCCTCAATGCTAGAAGATGATTGCAAGGCGTGGAAATATAAACTTCAGGGGAGCGGAATATGAAGCAAGCATGTTGGGTCGCGGAATTTCCCTTCGCAATCGTGGAATGGATTACCAGGCTGGTCTGGTAACTACTGTACAAAAATAGGTAAACTGGAGCAAGATTGATGGCCCCATCCTTCTGTACTCTGGCAAGCTCAGCGGCGCAATACCAAATAACGAATGTATCTCTCTCATACTGCGTAGTTGCTGCTCTTTCTTCAGAGAGGAAATATGGTGGACTGGACTCCCTAACACATACTCTTGTCAGCCAATTATTGCACGATGGTTAACTAGTGAACAAACTAATTCTGACGGCGTGCCTCAGGACTCTCGGCTGCTGGCTGCTGTTCGGCCCAGTTTCGACCTCCCCGCACGAACGCGTCTAGGATGCATGCTGCGCTGCTTGCGATGTTGTATTGTTCGGCCGAACAGTTCTCAGCGACTGCGCTAAACCCGACAAACGGGAATCCGCGCATGAGACAAACCTTCGGGTCCCGCGGTCCAGCCCTATCTCCAGTTTTCTTCCTAATATCTCCGCATTTTCATCGTTCTTAATGACAAACCTCCCTTTGTTTCTGGCTGTTGTGGCTGTCTTTGAAATCACAGCCTTCTTCTCAGGGGCTGCGTGTGGAGAATTTCTCAGGCTTAAACTAAATAGCTCACCATCTCCACTCCAAGAGTGATCGCAGGTTGTGGCCCGCTTCGTTCGAGCTTTGACAGGCGGCTGGGGGCAACATTGCGCAAAAGTTTGAAAGTTTGATTGTTCCGCTTCGTCGCCCATGAGAAGAGCTCCAGTCCCTTTCTGTGCTCTTCCTCCTGTTCGGGTTTCTCTTTTGGTCTAGGCAACGTCCTTCCACAACTCGGCCAGCTAGCTTTTGCTCGAAACCATCTTCTGGAGAACGAGGAGTGCATGATTTCCTACCTTTTCTCTCATAGATCACTATTCTGCTGCTGTCCGAATACTGGGGACGTCTTACTGACTAACCCGACGCTATACAACACTCCACGGGTGTCAATTCTCCCGATAAACAACGGGGGAAAAGGGGGGACTTTGCAAGAAACGACCAATGTGATTGAAACATGATGACTTGTTTGAAAAAACATCTACTTTTGTGCTTATCCTTATCTGAAAGATATGGTACATGTATCATTTGTCGGTCATGCTAAGTCTGCCACCAGCTTCACCCTCAGGTTTATCTACCTACTCTTGTGGCAGCAAAAGAGACTACATTTCGATTGATCTTCACCCTTCTTCTACCTCAATCAAAAAGTCATCGCACCATCCGAATCTCAATGATCGTGGTCAACATTTGTCCTTGGATCAAGACCCGCTTCCCGCGATGTCAGCGCCCAGCCGCGCCCCACCACCATCTACCTCCTTCTCCTCATTCCGTAGCGTTTCAGCTTGCAACCGATGTCGTCTTCGCAAAAATCGCTGCGATCAGAATCTTCCTCGTTGTCAATCATGCAAAAAGGCTCGGGTACACTGTGTTGGATATGATCCTACTACAAAGCGGGAGATACCCCGTAGCTACGTGTTTTTCTTAGAGTCCCGCCTGGCATACTTGGAAAAATTGCTTGTGGATAATAGCATAGAGTTCAGGCCACCACAACCGTATGAAGGAGAGTCTGAATTAGAGAAGGTAGCGAAAGACAGATCTGTCTCCTTTTCACATAAATCAGCTCCCGAACCAGATGCAACTGGAGTGCAGCCCCCGGTTGATAAAAATACGACAAGCCAGGAAAAAGTGACTGTGGCCAGATGGGATACAAGTTCGAAAGTCAAGCGTGAAAGAGAAGGGGAGGATGAACTGGTATCAGGTTCCGCCTCGAACCCTGGCCGGGAGGATAATCCGGAGCATGATGCGGATAACAAGCGTCAATCTGATGAAGCAAAACATCGGATCGATAATCTGGTATCAAATATTGGTATGGTATCAGTTCAAGGCGCTTCGGATCCGAGATATCTTGGTTCCACCTCTGGAATCTCATTTGCGCGAGTTGTTTTCTCAGCAGTTAGAAACTCCGTTTCGACAAATTCAACTGATCGCGGGACTCTAAAATCCGGAGAACGCCAGACAGGAGGAAGTTTAGGTGCAAACAACGGTTCAAGTTCTATGCGTGATTCTATTTTCGGGTTGCAGGCTAGACCGACAACGAAGAAAGCGCCGTTCCCGGATCAAGCGGTGGCAGAAAGGCTTGTTAATTTGTATTTCGAGCACGCGAACCCGCAAATTCCAATATTACACCGAGGGGAATTCATGGAAGTTTTTCAACGATTATATTCAACTGATCAGGGGAGGCGATCCTCTCGAGACCTCTACCTTCTTAACGTCGTGTGTGCTATTGGTGCAGGTATAATTTTCAATACCAAAAGTGACGTCCGAGTACATGAGGATGAACCCCAGCAAAGCCACAAGAGATCACCTACATCCCCTTCCCATAAAAGACAGAAGTTATCTTTTCAAAACTATCAACCGGAGGAATACCACGCTTCCGCTGTTGTGGATTTAGAGACTTTCCTTGGATCTTCTCAACACTCCGACGGTTTCGGTGGCCTAGAAGAACTCCAGGCAGTGTTACTTTTGGCCAGTTTTGCCCTGTTGCGGCCTGTCGCTCCTGGCCTATGGTATATAATAGGCGTTGCAGTGCGCCTGGCTGTAGACCTTGGGCTACATTATGAGGATGGAACCGGAATTGATTCTATTAGTGAGCAAGAGGAGACTGCCCGAAAAATGAAATCCAACGGTGTCCAGGGCGGTAAATCCGGACAAGACGGTAAAGTGAGATTGAAGATCGGTTCTCGGGAACGTGGGCGGCGGGAATGGGTTCGGGATCTCCGCAGGCGATTATGGTGGTGCACCTACAGCTTTGACAGGTTGGTCAGCACCTGTGTTGGACGGCCCTTCGGAATCACTGACCAGGTCATCACAACCGAATTCCCTTCGCTGCTGGACGATAGATACATCACCAAGGCCGGGTTTCTCCAGTCTCCGGCAAATACGACTAGTTACAAATATGTCTCTCAACACTACTTCAAACTTCGTCTTTTACAGTCGGAAATTCAACAGGTCCTCCAACACCAGCAAGCAACGATGGCGAGGAAGATCGGCAAGAACCGCAATAATTCGTTCATGCATACAAAGCTCCCGTCGCCTTTCCTCGCTAATTTTGACTCATTTCGTTCGTGGAGGCGGGATGTCCATCGCCGCTTGTCGGACTGGAAAGATTCTGCCCCGATGCCTCAACAGATTGGGGTTCAGTTTTCTGTTGAGTTTCTAGAGATCAATTATTGGCAGGCGCTCATTATGCTATATCGTCAGAGCTTGGTCGTGCCGGCTCCGTTTGCTAGTGAACATAGCCTCTCTGACGACGTGTCGAGTCCGTCGATGACTAACATTGAGGATGCGGAGGATGAGGACGATATTTATCTTAACGTGGCGGAGGCTGGACAGAAAGTTCTAAGGATATATCGTCACTTACATAGGGTTAGGTTGGTAAATTATACCTACTTGGCTACACATCATCTTTTTATGGCGGGTTAGTTTTACTCTTTTTCGCGTTTCTTCTTTGGTTAAACAAGCTCTTGAGTTCTAACACGGGGATAGGAATATCATTTCTATATGCAATTTGGCATTCACCTGTTGTTCGAAGCCGGCTAGTAAGTGGGATGTCTTCTCTGTGCAAATCGGGTTGGTTGACTGACAAACCTTGAAACGAGAAGACTTTAGATGAGGTCGACTTCACTATTCTTGCCGCAACATCTGTTCTGGGCGATCTCATGGAAAAGTGTCCCCCTGCCGAAGCTTGTCGGGATGCTTTTGAACGTATGAGCAAGGCGACTGTTCAAATGTGTCTCTCTACTACTGGATTTGGTTCTGATGCGGCTATTCTTGGAGCATCTGGGCTGAGAGCTCCAGGAGTGCCTGTTCGATCCAATCCTGCTCTGGGAGCGATGCAACCTTGTGAAGAACAACAATTTTCGTCGATAACCGCGAGGACACAGCAGCAACGACAAGAACAGAAACCTAAGCAACAACAACATGCGCGTTTCCGGCCGCAATACGATATGGGACTCCAAGACATTTCCCCTGAATTGATGAATGAAGGTGGTCATCATCCACAGCCACCATATCGCGACAATGGCGACCACATCCCTCAGCGCTCCGTGCGAGCGAACCAATACCCATCCCATCAACCCCAAGCCCGGCAGTCCTATCCAGCCACGCAAGTCAAGTATGATAATGCGGGCTCTTCGACACAACAAACAATCTCCCAGCGCCATCAACCGCAACAACAGCAGCAGCGCCGCCAACACCCCCAGCAGCGTCGCCAGCAGCAAGAATATACCTATCCAACTCAACTGCAACCGCAGCAACAACCCCCCTACGATCCCCACAAAAGAACCACCACCAGCCCTTTAACGCCCGTGGCCCCGCACCGCGGCGACCGAGAATACTTCCCCCCCAACCAATTCCTGGACATAGTTTCGCCCACGCACACCACCAGCCCCGGCATCGCCATCGCCCATAACCAAGATAGCAATGCCAGCAACAGCAATAACAACAGCCATAATCTCTACGATCCCCCAGTCCCTGGGTTTGGGGACGCCTCATCATTAGTAGGTGATAGCGGACCGAATGTGGTGGGTACAGGTCTAGATTTGGGATTCGGCATGGCGATCGATTTCCAGCACGATTGGAGCGAGGGGGCTGGGTATGATTTGTTTGATGGGTTCTTTTTTGGGGCTGTCGGGAGTGGTGCTGGCTTTGGGCTTGGAAATGGGGATGTTGAGGATGCTGGCAATGATGGAGGTGGGAGTGGGAATGCGGATGTCAATGCGAATGAGCAATAACATCAGCGGAAACATTGAGGGGTGGGGGGGGGGGGGGAGATAGATTGAAAATATGGGGAATTAAAATTTACTCTACATGTGTCTCTTCATCTTCGTTGGATGAATATTTGATGATGTATTAACTTGTTGATTCCATTCCCATCCATGTATATACGTGTTTATGATTGCACGCTTGCCTCTTCTTTTCTTTTCTCTGGTATTTCTCTGCATTCCTGTTCAACTTTCTCATCTCATCGTAAGCTTACGTGAGCGTTCTAGGGCATTTATGCGCTTATTGGTGAGGGGGGTCGATATCGAAACCTTTTTCCCTGAATCACAGAAAACATTCGTCTTCCATATATCCCCTCCCAACAACGATCCCAAAGGCAAGCTAGAACAGCTTTCAAACGCGCAAAACAAGGAAAATATGTTCATGCTGTCCATATCTGCAGGGAATAATACTCTCTGGATATATTGAATCAAAACTGTAAAATCCCGAGCTTGACACCTCTAGGCCCATTATACTCGTTCCCAGTGGACCGGTGCCATTCCAGGAGCACCAGGCTCCGGCCGAAGTTGACGACCATGTAACAGTGTCCTGGGCTCACGAATTGTCTGGGAGCACAGGGTGGGGGACGTTTGACAGAATGTGATGGTGAGGTTCGCCAAATTGCTTAGGTGAGGAGATATATATCCGATGGGTAACTAACGAAGCCCATACTATGTAACTACTGTACATACATTAACTATTAGTACGGGGAAGCAGTGTATGACCTAAATACTTCAGGAAAAACCCTTCAACTGTATTTATCCGTTTTTCCCTAGTCGTGGCATCCAGATACTTTTCCCCATGTTTCGTCATTTTAGTAGTTTTGCTGGCTTTGTTGGGCGATGGAAAAATCCTGGCTTGGTGGAACATTTTTATGTATGGAGTATAAATAACTTATATATCTTGAACGCTTTTGTGGTGTCAAGAAGACACTCAAGCTGAAATCGAGAAAGGGTGGATGGATTAAATACCCTTAAGTTTTCTGTTGAACTGCTTCTTCTATCTCCTCAATAGTTGCTCCCTCCCTCCACTCCTGTCCATGAGATTATTTATCTCATGGATTCCAATAGACAGGATAAAATATTTATCTAACAAAAACATGGTGGATGATTAAGAAGTTAAATATTTAGTTAAATATTTACTCCAACGACAAAGAAATATTTAGCAGACTCTACTCTACTCCGTACAGGGCCACAAGAACACCCATCTTACTTTCCCTCACCAGCCACATTTTCTAGGTCTATCAAAGTGAGTACGGAGTAGTTACATCAAGGATTGCTACCAACTGCTGGACGGACGTCCTCATCCGCCCGTTGTCTCCTCGACCCTCCATCATCGTCCTCTAGCTCTCTCTCTCTTCAGGAACGACACAGCTCCAGGCACTCCAGTTCTCCCCCTGAACCGACCGAGGATCATACGAATTAGCCTGTCCTCGAATCCCATCTCTCCCTGGAGTAGCTTTTCTACACGCTCTGCATTATTGGACCGAAGTGTTGTGAGCTGTTTACTGCAGACTACTCCGTACTGCTACCTAACAACGCCCAACCAACCAGCCTCAAATTTTCGTGCCAGCAATCAGACCCAACTTGTAACGTCGCCCAACTCCCGTCTACATACTTGGCCTCCTCCCTTGTCTCTTGTCTCGGGTTTTTGAACTACTCTTGCCAGTGGCTCTTCTATTCTCTGCCTCTCCATTTATTTTGCCTCACTTTTCCAACGATTGCTTTGTGGTCTACTAGGCCACTAGTTGGACCGACGGGAGATCCCTCTGTTCGTGTGACGTGCTGGGGGGGGGGTCTATGTTTTGGTCATTCAGAGGCAACTCGATTAGACCCTTTGTTTCAGAAATTCAATCACTCTTGGGGTGTTGGGTATTGGCACCCGTTTTGCTTATAATAACAAACAATAGGCTTATTTAGTACGTGGGAAACACGCGCGCCGGAAAGGAAGTGAGGTGCAACGACTTTTCTCTTTATGCTACCCGGAGCTATTAGTTTACTTGAATTATTATTTCGTTCTGTTCCTCCCTGGGAAGCTATTCTTCGGACAACGATGCGCGCCTATTTCCCCTTTGATCAATGATAAAACGCCGCCTTTTTTACATTTTACCATCCAACCCGCCCTTTGAAGCACAGTCCTCCGGACGTTCTTTTCTTCTACCGTTGCCGCGGGGCTACAAACTGAACTGTGAGAATGGTGAAGGCAGACATAAAGAAGGACTACTATGGCGATCTGGGTCTTGACCCCAAAGCTGAAGAAGACGAAATACGACAAAAGTATAGGAAACTAGGTGGGATATCTGCACCCAGCGTTTGTTTATGCTTGCGTGATCAGGTCTAGAGGAGATAGCTAACATGACTCCGCATCCTCTTTACAGCTTTAAAATTCCACCCGGATAGGAATCCAGGGAAAGAACTCGAGTTTAATGCCAAATTTCAATCCATCCAAGCCGCATACGAAATCCTTATAGACCCTAAAGAACGATTAAAATACGATACTGGCAGGCTCCGTGCGGGATATGGTAAGTACTATGGCCCGCCCAGAGCAAGCGCGCCTCCTCGCCCGCAGTATTCCCAGCCAAACCACTCTCAACCCCGACGGGCACCCACGCCAGCAAATCATCCTAGAGCCACCCCAAATTCTCCCGGTCAATCTAGGGGAACGCCAGCACCTGGTACGCAGCCGCGAAGGCCTAGTGAGCCGAACGCCCAACATCGCCCTCAAGGGTTTCCGCACCCGGGATCCTATCCTCCACCTCCTTCTGCCGGTGCGCAGAAATACACGAGCTATGCGAAAGCAACTTCACAGCAAAAATGGGATAAAATTTACGAGGATACAAGAACCAGGGCGGATGCATTCCGTGGATTCCAGGAAATGAAACCGAATCCCAACACAGGTGGATGGGCAGGATTCGATCCAAGGACAGGCCAATCAAACCAATCGGGATCGGCTCCGCAACCCTCTCAGCGTCCTCAATCCGCATTTGAAGCATATTTCAACGTGCCAAAGGCATCTCCGCATCGCGCGCATGCAAAGAAGAGACAAGGATTTGCTCCCGCAACCCCAGGTGGCGATGAGCCAATGGCGCAGAATACCTCAGCCTACACCAGTTCTAATAGGGCTCGGGCTTCTTATCCCCATCCACATTTTGAGCCTGCCCCTCCACCAACGGCAAAAAAATGGCCGCGCCAGGAAGAATCCACAGATACTAATGTGCCAAATCTCCAGAGGACGAGCAGTAAATATGCAATGGCTGGTGGTGAAAAAACATATGTGTCAGGTGCTGGCCTCGGGCGATCGTCAAGTACCAGGGATTCACCATTTACCGAGTCTGATTCCCGGTCCCGTACAAACCCCCCAAGCCCAACCTCCCCCCAGTCTAATCGTGGAAGGCACCACAGTGCCAGCCCAAAGCTCAAACCGAACCGCGACCGGCCTTTTCCGTCTTCTCCATCATCAAGCGATTCGGAGAAGGTCGATATATCGTCTAGACCAAAACGGACGCCACGGAGTAGGATGTTTGCGAAAAGAGAAACTGTGTCTATGAATGCTGATTCCGGTAAGGAACCTTTGGGCTGGGCAACTCACAGGGGCTCTTGGCTTTTTTCCGAGTCCTATATGCGCCCAGATTGGAACCCCAGGCAAAAGCCACAGAAGAGATGGACCCCGGATACTGACTGTGAGAAACCTCAAGGACAACCTTCAAACAATACAGGATTTAACCCACATGGCTCTCACGGACACGTTCCAGCTGCGAAAACCCACTTTCAGCAGGCCTATGCCACCGCAAACAACGCCCCGAATCACGCGACCGGAAACCCTACCTATAACTCAAGGCAATCACGCACGCCTGATAATTCTAATAATATGTATGGCCCACCCCATAAGTCCTTTGTTCGCGAGTGGTCGGAAAGATGGGGCTTTACCTCATCGACTACTGCTACTGATACCCCTGAACAATCATTCCCGCTTTGGGCTTATCCGTCCAGCATCCTGCCCCAGCTTTCTAAACCTCCAAAACAGAGAAAAGAAGGCCGTGATCAAAGCTTTGCGTTCCCAGATAGGGATGAGATAGCACAGGACAGAGCCCAACCCCATATGAACCCACTTAATTCAGCCCACGTCGAGAACACTAGGATGAACGCTGACTCAGTTCCAATTCCCAGTTTTGGCCCGTTTGCAAACAGAAGTACCCCCCCTCTAAGCGGTAAACCCAAGAGTAAAAGTCATGAGAGTATCGATGTTACCTTCTCTGCCGCAGACTGGAGCGGCAAATTCCAGCACGCAACTGAATTTTTCGCACCGAAACCCTCCAGAGACCAGTCGAAGTCGTCCCGCGCTCGCGGTCGGAGTATAAGCAGGCCGAACTCTGCGACTCACCCTCGACCCTTCCCACCACCTGGAAATGCGACTCAGAATCACAAAGAGAATGCCAGTAAGCCTTCATCGGCTTTTACGGAGTCTGGATTCTCAGTCGAAAAATGGAAGGAAGAAGTTCTGAAGGCCGATATTTGGTCTATTCCCCATAATGAACTGCCCCACCAGAGCTCAAACCGCCAGAAAAGTCCGAGAAAACAATCAAAACCGGCCGTGAAGCGGCAGCCAACAATACCCAAACCAGCGGCTGTCACGACGGAAGCAGAGGAGATGAAATCGACGCTATGGAATGGAAACACCGATGAACCCAAACAGACCTTTTCTGAAGGTGTTGAGGCAATGGATATTGATGAAGGGCTCTCAGCCAGCAAACCACAACAGCACCCTATTCCACCAGATACAAAACCAGATACAAAACCAGATACAACGGCCACAAACCCCGCAGCTGCAGCAAAAAACAGGTCAACTCCTACCCCATCCAATAATACTTTAAACCTGAAAAACCTCGCCAACGTTGCACCATTCACAGCAACCAATAGCACCGGCATCAATGACCTCAACGACCTTAGCAGCACGCTCCCATTCGAATCCAGACCGAACGACAACAGTCGAACCCGTCTAACTGTCCGCCCACAAGACCTTGCGCTCCCTAAGCCTCCCAAAGTACCCCCAGCCCCGAATTTCTCAGCAGCAGATCACCCCCACAAAGCTGAGGTCCAGTTAAAATGGGAACGCTACGTGACTGAAGTCAACGCATACATGCACGACTGGAATGTATTCAACCGTACCATGCTCGGTCACTTCAACGCTAGACAACAAACAGTCGAGACAGGGCTTGCTCCCAATTGGACGAGCGCTGTGGGGGACTCTGCGCGGCTACGTATTAATGATGGCGTTGATTCCACTGGAAAGAAGACCAACGACAAGAACAAGACAACAGTGAATAGCGGTGACGCCGTACGAGACGATGATGATGGCAACGATGCCGATGATGAGCAGCTGGTCGCTGGAAGCGCCAAGGGGGGATTCAATGCCTACATGCGTGGTGTTAAGGAGGACTTTGTCGTTAGACAGCATTGGGAGGTTGCGTGGGAGCGCCACCTGGCCGGTTTGGAAGCGCTCGATGCGACGCGAAAGTTCATGAGGGGTAGAACCAACCACCAGCCTGTGCCAGCTGTGGTTCGTGTCGGATAGTTTGGATACCTCTATTTCTCTGTGTTGTTCGTCTGATCTTAATAGATATTATTATTAGGTAATGGAAAGCTGTAGGTGTGGTGGGCCTGAGAAACGTACGGCAGACCTTGTACGTGTTATATATTACATAGTACATGGACACATGGTACATGTTTATATGTGAGCGAACCATGCGTACGGTTTTGGGGTTGTTAAGGGGACGGCGGAACACGGAGAGCGGGGAGAGGGGATAACACATCATAGGCGGCATGGACAGACGGCGCACAGTTTTTCCACAGCCATCATGACAGGATTATATACTGTACGATTGGAAGCGAATGATTTCCTTTTTTTTCCCCTTCTTTGATAATTAATCTCCCATGCTTTTGGTCAGCTGGGGTTAACCATATTGTTTTATGCCTTTTGTTGATTCTTTTGTGACCCATATTTTATCTGTGAGTGTTTGACTGTGTGTTTCATGGTTTTTTGCATATGTACTCCGTACATACTTGTATAGTTATATCAATTATTATATGGTTTGCTCTCCCTGTCCCTTGCATTGTACAGTACAGTACAACTTCTGGCTCCCGCTTTCGGAAAGTAGCCCTAAGTCAAGCCCTAAGCCCTAACTGGATTTTGCCCCTCCTTGGCTGGTGTGAGAATTTTAAACTTCTTTTTTTTCTTTTTTCTTTTTTTTCTTTTTTCTTTTTTTTTCTTTGCTTTTTTTTTTTTTTTTTTTTTTTTTTTTTTTTTTTTTAAATTTTTTTGAAGATACAGATAGATAGTTAGCCGGTCAAATTAATTGCGTAATAATTTATCCCGAATCAGATTGAATAATAGCAAGTCAATGCTCTCCCATCCCATCCCACCCCCCAAATCCAACCCGCGCCTCCGATTTGCCCCGCCATCAAATTCAACTTCAACTACGCAGTACAACTACAACTACAACTACAACTACAACTACAACCAACCTCCAATTTATTTTGCACTGTGGACTCAATCACCAGTCCAATTGCTGAGCTGTCATTGTCCTTTTGCTATATATCCTTACACTAGCCCTGTTTCGTTATTGTATATATCTTATTTATCTCCAACTTTTTTATTGAGTCACACTTAGTGCGCTTGTTATATATACTACGGTGATTGCGCGGTGCAGGACATTGATAGCACCAAAGATAGAGAGAAGAGACAGACAAGATGGTTACTATTGTTCTAGGTGCACAGTTTGGTGATGAGGGTTAGTCCAAGCAGTAATTTTCTTTCTTTTTCTTTTTTCTTTTTTCATTTTTTTTCCCTCTCATGTCTTTATTGTCAAAGCAATTGTGATCAAATAAATGGAAACTAACATAAGGGATCTTGTTCCTCAAAACAACTCAGGCAAAGGAAAAATCACAGATCTCCTTTCTCAATCTGCCACACTTTGTTGTCGAGCAGCTGGTGGACACAGTAAGTTTTAAATTCTCTCCTCTCTCTTCCCTCTCTACCGCAAAAATAGAAAATCCAAAAAATGACTCACCAATTCCCTCTTCATTCAACCTCCAGATGCGGGCCACACAATCGTTCATGATAACATAACCTATGACTTCCACATACTTCCCTCCGGCCTCATCTCGCCCGACTGCGTCAACCTCATCGGGAGCGGAACCGTGGTGCATGTGCCCAGTTTCTTCAAGGAACTCGATGCGCTAAAAGCGAAGGGACTGAAGGAAGCTGATAAGCGAATATTCATCAGTGATCGGGCGCATGTCTGCTTTGATCTGCATTCCGTTGTCGACGGGTTGGAAGAGGCAGATTTGGCAGGGAAGAAGGTCGGGACTACGGGGAAGGGTATTGGGCCTTGCTATAGCGATAAGGCATCTAGAAGAGGCGTGCGGATTGGGGAGGTGTTGGAAGAGGGTGTGGCGGAGGATAAATTGCGGAGTCTGGAGGCGGGCTATCGAAGGCGGTTTGGAGAGTTGCAGTATGATCTTGAAGATGAGGTTAAGAGGTTTAACGTATGTCCAATATATCCCGCCTGGTTCTTGATTTTGAGGCAGAGACGCTTGGGAATTTGCAAATTACGGACTAACTGACATGGGAACACCGCGTACGAAAAGGAATACCGCACAAAACTCCAACCCTACGTCGTCGACCAGATGGCCTTCCTGGAAAAATACCGCTCTTGTCCATCCGTCCTAGTCGAGGGTGCAAACGCCCTCATGCTCGACATCGATCACGGCACCTATCCCTACGTAACCTCCTCCTGCACAGGTCTAGGCGGCGCCATCCAGGGCCTAACCCTCAACCCAACCTCCATAAAATCCATCGTCGGCGTTGTAAAAGCGTACACTACCCGCGTAGGCTCCGGCCCCTTCCCCACCGAACAGATCAACGACATCGGCGAAAAGCTGCAATCCGTCGGACGCGAATTTGGCGTCACAACCGGCCGACGACGCCGCTGCGGCTGGCTCGATATGGTCATGTGCCGCTACAGCAATGCCATCAACCACTACACCACCATCAACCTCACCAAGCTGGATATTCTGGATGACTTCGATGAGATTAAGGTTGCGGTTGCGTATAAGCTGGACGGGAGGCGGTTGGAGTCGTTCCCTGCGCAGCTGGAGGTGCTGGATAAGGTTGAGGTGGAATATGTGACTTTCCCTGGGTGGAAGTCGAATACCATGGGTGTTACTAGGTGGGAGGACCTGCCGGTGAATGCGCGGCGTTATGTCCAGTTCATTGAGCAGGAGATGGGCGGTGTACCTATTAAGTGGATTGGGACTGGCCCAGCGCGGACCCATATGATTGAGCGCGAGGTATAACCCACGCCTCTCCAGGCATGTACCATTTTATTTCTGGGAACGCTTCATTCTAGTTTACCGTACCGCTGTTTCATTATTCTACAATATATCCTTTGTTTTTATCTGATGGGTTTTGGTTTCCCCTTCATGCCCCTATCCATATAGATATCTTTTGGTTTGTATCGCTTACTCTTAGAATTCCCCTTTGCTTTCCCTTTCTTTCTTTTTCTTTTTCTTTTTCTTCTTTTTGTTTGAGATTTTTTTTGTCCAGAGTATCACAGCGCCTATCGAATACGTGTGCTAAAACTTCTTTCCCAGTTTCTCTCCAGTTTTCTTCTGCTTATATCCTATTTTCCTTGGGATTGTTTACACTGTTTAGATCATCTCTGTCTTCACGTTTCCAGGTTTAATCTTGTATAGAGTAATGGTCTGAAGATATTATTATCATGAAAAGCAGGGTGAGGGGGTCATCATCCTGGATAGACCTAGATTGGGGATGCATACATATATCAGGTGAGGAACGGAGTATCGTCACAATCAAATGCAAAGCCGTCTTCTAACATTCCAAACATGTGGTAATTGAACCAAAACTCAAGAATATGAAAAATGGGAAAACGGAATAAATCCAAAACAAGGTATTTAAACGACACTCCACTTAATCGGGACTTAAATCACCCTGCCCTATCCTCCGCTGTGGCTCATTAACAGCGGGCAATGTGAAGCCCTTCGAATCCGCCATAATGGCTTTCCGACTAGCCATAGCACGCTCCTGGCGTGACAACAGGTCAGTATCGCGCTTATACTGTCGCTCATTCGCAGCCTCCAGCTCCTTCAGCCTGCGGGATTCAGCTTGCACCCGCCCGTCAAACACACCCTGTTGGATTGCCGCGGATGCCTTTTGGTACTCGATCTGTAGCCTACCTTCCTCCTTCGTGGCCTCGAGCCGAACCTGGTTGAGGGTGCGCTGTTGCTGGAGATCTGAATTTCGCTGCTGGTCCGCTATCCATTGGCGCTGTGCAGCTGCGGTGGCTTCTAGGCGTAGTTGTAGCGCTGCAGAGTTGGCTGTGGCTGCGTCGCGGTTTTCTGCTACTTTGCGGTCTTGCTGGATCCGAAGGCTATGTGTTTTTATCATGACGAGGCTTTGCTGCTCCGCGGCTTCCATTTCGCGCTTCAGCGCTAGTTGGTGCTCCTCGTCTTGCTCCTGCAGGCGGCGCTCTCGTGCTTTTCGTCTCCTGTCCTCCTCGAGGATGTCCTGTGGGGCTCCGACCATGTCTGGCGGTTGAGGGCCGTCCTGTCTGTAGAAAATGTCCTTGCATCCGTTGGCCTTAAGGATATGTAAGAGGTCTGGTACATATTCTTTGGAACTCCTTTGAAGACCTTTGGAAATATACATTGTAGGGGAAAATATGAAGCCGTCCTGAGAATAAAAATTCTTCTCATCGTTAATACGTCTCCAGAGCCCACTAGCTAGGAGTGCCTTTGTAACATTCGTGCAGCCGGTTGGGTTGTCCAGGGCATGCATTAATAGCGGCTTGTGACCTCTATCAGAGATAAGTTCAGCTTTTCCAGCCACGAGAATATCAATCGTCTGTCTGAGTTTGCCAAATGCTGTCGCTGAATCTGCTGACGCGTTGAGGCAGAGCTCTGCCAACGCACTCCGACCATCATGAGCCATCGAAGGGAAGTTAGGATCATGGCCATACTCAATGAGCAACTTGACGGCTTCAGAGTGCAATTCACGCGAAGCTTCATGTATGCTTCCATCATCAACACCAGCATTGGCGTTTAACAAGTGGTGCATGGCTGCTACTTGGCCGCGTTTGCTGGCGTAAAAGAGTGGAGTGCGGCCAGACGTGTCGCATATAGAAACATCAGCACCGTGTTGGATGAGTGTGTGCACCATGTCCGGTGTTCTCTCCATCGTTGCGATCAATAGGGGGGTCTGATGAGAACCAGTTGATTGGAAGTTCGGGTTTGCTACCGAAGAAAATGTTAGACAGAGATCCAGAAACGAATTCTAAAAAGATTCCACCCTTACCTCCATTCCTCAATAGGCAATCAATAACATAAGGACTGATTTTCTGTTGCGGCTGAAGAAGAGCCCATAGAAGAAGAGACACCTGCTCGTATCCTTCTTTGGACTCGATGACATACGGGATGGTTTGATCAACAAGAATATCAGCTTTCAGCAAAGCTTCAAGAATCTTGGTCCCACGCGGCCACTTTCTTAACGCTGCAAATGTGACTGGTTCCTGTTGTGTCCCATCAGCATCATACATATAGCGATTTAAATCTGGAATGCCTCCGGGAATTTGAGTGAACATTTCGATCAACTCAAGGGTAGTATCTTCAGGCAAATTTGATGAAAGGATAGTAGAGAATGCTGCAGGTAGGTTTGCTGTTGATTCAATAGAGCCCAAAAGCATTCGTACAAGCACCGAGCTACACTTTCCAATCGCTAGTTTGAGAGCTCGACCGTCGTCATAGTCAGCGTTCGCCCCGAATCGAAGCAAGAGGTCCACAACATCCGTAGCTTCTGGGATAACCCCAAAGTTTTCGACAGAGACGGCAAGGGCGGAATCAATCGCTTCACCAGCGGCCCCATTTTCTAGAAATTGTTGGATTACCAGTAGACCAGGCGCGGACAGCCAAGTATTGCCCGCTGAAACCATTTGTGAAAAGACGTCATTGATAGCACTCCGGTCGGAGACGCCCTCCAGTAATAGTTTTAGTGTAGCCGCATCCATCGACGTAGCTGCATGGAGGAGCGGGAGGTTGCTAGAGTGATGAACAGAGGCCCCGTGCTTGAGTAAGAGTTTTAAAGTCTCAGCTTCAGCGGGACGTTCTTGTACTGCTTCCGTGAGAGCTCCATGGATCTGTGGTCCGTCATAGCCTGCCTGGAGAATCTTGGAAACATATTGATATCGTTCAGCCCCCTGAAGCGCCCAGCTGGAGCGAAAAGCCGTTTCTAATACCTCCATGGTGGCATCTTGTGAAAGAAGGAGGGTCATGATGTCAAAAGAGCGGGTCTCAATGGATGAGCAAATGGCCTGTCCATGTTCATCATTAACAGAGGCACCAAATTCCAAAATCAATTTCACAAAGGACGCATCAGATTTCAATCTCACTGCCTCAGCCAAAAACTTGTTTATAATTTTTGGCATTCGACCGCAACCCGCCTCTAGTAGAATTTTTGCCATGTGATGTGTGGCACTCGTATCCATTTTCAGTACCGTATCTAGAGCTATACTCAATGTGTCGGTTGATGGTGCGTGAGAAACAAGAATCTCTAATTGTTTGTCGTCGGAATTTTTGATCGCTTTTCGGACCACGGCGCCGTTGTTGAAGTTCACGTTAGCCCCATATTTTAGCAACAACTCCACGAGCGATGGGTGGCTCCAGGACTGTTTTTGTGCAGTTACGAGGCCAGAGTCAAGCGTCTCGCCTTTGATACCTGCCGCAAGAAGTCTGTGGCACATAGTGTACTGCAACGCGCAGTCCTGTAGACTAAGCGCTATGGGAAAGGCAATATTTAAGCTCGTATAGGATGGATTGTATGTCAGGAGCATTCGAAGAAGATCGGAATTTCCTTGTTTGGTTGCCAGTTCGATCGGCTTCCCGTTGTTGGAATTCACGTCAGCAATTCCTTTATCAAGAAGCAGCTGCAGCAAAGGTATATCCACCCGTTTTTCATTGATCACATATAGGAGGCCTTCATCGACAGGAGGACCACGTGCGCCGGAGGAAACAAGCAGGTCCAGTACAGTGAATCGGAGATCGGAATTTGGCAAGTTAAGGGCAGGGATAATTCCCTGAGCGAGGGACGCAGGTGAAGGAGCCCCTTTCAAGAGTATCTTTAAAGCACCGACATCACCTGCCCCAGCAGCTTCACGGAAACATTTTCCTCCTTTAACATTGACATCGATTCCATGCCGCACAAACTCGTAAATAAGGGGCTCCTTTTCCATCGTAAAATCAGACATCACCGCTTTAACCAAGGCATTCTCCACCTCCACACCCTTTGCACCAGCTGCCAATAGGCGTCCTGCCATGACCAGGCGAGGTTTAGAAGGGACAGCTTCCAATAAAGGAAAGCACTGCTCCAAGGACTCTTTTGAAGGGCAGCCCTTGAGAAGTAGTTCGAATAATGGGAGAGAGACAGAAGCAACCACACAACAAAGTGCTTCTGCATTATCATAATCGACGGATGCATGTTTGCTCACAAGATATTCGACAATATCGTACTGATTCCGCTGAACTGCATTTACCAAACATGGATGAAGCGCATATCCACTGGCACCCCGCTCCACTAATGCGGAAATGATTGCTAATTGTTTCGAGGCTGGTATATTCGACGCAATTTTAGGGAATATAGTCAAAATATGCGAGGCATGTTGTCCATCGATGCGAGCGCTAAATAAACTCCCCAGCAAGTTTGTATTTCCCATTTGAATTGCACGAATGATCGCGTCGGCCGAGTTATACGTCACAGACGCACCATACCTGACAAACAAGGAGACGATTTGCTCGTCATTCCGCTCAACGGCTTTGACGAGTCTCCTTGAGACCACTTCTGTATTCGCGCCGCCGCAGAGAAGTATCTCGAGGAGCGTTCTTTGGAGATCTGAACCGGACGCAATCTCGTTAAGGGTGAGTTCGACAGCACCATCAAGAGACGTCTTCGAAGGCGGATGATCTGCTAAGATCAATGCAGCAACAATATTGACGTTCCCTGCGCGAACTGCACTTTCCAGAGCCCCAGGAACATTACCATCGGCTCCGCTTTTCAGCAATGGAGCAACCAGGTCGAGGGTTCCAGTAGCAACAGCGCTAGGTAGAGCCTGATCAAGGCATGATGCAGCCATTCGTTTTTGAGCACTTAGGAGTAACTCGACCAGCTGTGTATCTCCACGTGTTACTGCTGCTAGGAATGCCTGCTGGCAGAAATTTGGGTCTCCGCCATTTTGAAGTAGGGTCTTGGTGCACTCTAGGTGCCGTCCCGACACTACAATTTCCAGAGCTTCGTTTAATCCAGTCTCGTCAGAATGTAAACTCAAAAGATACACCATAGACGATTGTTGCATTCGCGCCGCCCATATCAGAAGGGAGCCAATATCTCTCTTCGTCGCATGATGTTGCTGTTTGAAGAGGTGTTTCTCGAGTTTCGCATCATTGCTTTTGGCCAGTAGGTAATCGAGGACCCCAAGGGAGCCATCGGTTCGAACCACCTGCTCTATGACGGAGTAGATTTCCTCGTTACTAAACGCACGCTTGCTGGGTTGCCGACGAAAAATATGTGACTTGGATGCAAACGCTTCCTGGCGTTTCTGCTTTAGAAGATTCTCGGCTATCTTCTCGTCGCCTTCACAGGCGAACGATATATACTCCCGTGCGAGTACGGGGCATGTCTTGTTCAACGCAACGACAACATTTGGTGCTAATTGTTCGAGCCGTGCTTGAATAGAGTGATTCGAAGTTGCCATCCCTATCTTCGGGTTATGTGTATAGTCTTGCTTGGTGTTGGTGTCTCGAAATACTAGCAAAAGTCGCAAGGCAGGCCCTGCAGCTCAGCCCACGTCTTCTGGCAAGGCAAGGAGGGGGAAATGGATTGCCAAATAAGGCTGCGCCAGGCAGAATTTTGACAAAGAATCTCTTGCTACGCAAAAATTGCTGCTGAAATAGCTCTTTATGTGCAAAGAAAGGGCGGGACCTAACGGTCAAAGAATAAGAGCCCTGCGACATAGTTTTAAAATAATAGCGGAATACTATCAATTCTATAAATAACACAGGGACATGGACAGTCACTCTGTAGCCATTGTTTCCGTAGCCGCCCGGAGTGACGTTGTCAGGCCTGTGAATGGGCGTTTAGTTGGAGGTTTGACGTGGAAGTACGTAGTCTGGCTGCGCACGCATTTTGATGCCAACGATAGTTAGCGCTTACAAGTAGTTATTAAATAACTACTGGCACGCCCGAGACATTCAAGGCAGTTATCCTGGAAAACTTGCTCGGAAAGCTGGTGTGACAGCTGTCTAACCTTTCTTTCTTCCTTCCATAAATTCGGATCCGAGGTTTGTTACTAAGTGAATAAATAACTAACTCTCTTTTGAGTTCGTCTCAAGTGAACCTTGGATGAAGTTAAATTTACATCCTGGATAAATGAAGATGGAGTGCTTTCGTATAGCTGGAAGATGGAAGATGTCATCGGGTAAAATTTTCATTTATAAATTATATATACATACGTCCGCATAGTCGTCTACCCAGAGTGGCCAGGAACGGCATGAAACATGGGAGCGGAGAAGGACAGGAGGCCAACGGCGCACGTATTTAATGTAGTCGAATATCTCGAGTGTGAAGATCGAAGGGCTTTAAATTCGTATAAAACTTTTTCAGTAACACATATAGAAAGAGGAATTACAAAAGTGAAGTTAAGGAAAGGATAGAAATGCAAAAAAAATAATTACAAGGGATTTGGAAGGTACACAAAAGATATGCGAAGCCGGAAGCGTACTATACAACCATGAAGATAAAGGGAGAAGAGATTCAGGGTAACAAATGTAAAAAATATGATAAAACACATATGAAGAAATGAATCGAGGGTGAGTAATAAATGACTCCTCTCAAATCGATCGAGAACAGCAAAACAAACATCGCCTTTTCACCTGGATAGCCCTAATAGGAAAATAGAAGAAGGAAAAAAGGAAACGTCTTGCCCCAACGTGTAGAAAAATCGAAAAAAAGAAGTCCCGATAAGCTTGAAGGTGAAACATGAACAAGGAGGCCCTCAACACCAGGAGATAAACATGCCAATCCCATGTCTATAATCGTCGCGAGCGAGAGGGCAAGAGGAATGTGCCGAGGCCATACTCTGCGCCATGCCAGCGGTAGAAAACGAAAAGAAAAACAATTAGCTAATTTTATTTCGGATATGTATCCGACTCCGCATCGCCACATTCTATTAAATGTACCATGATGTGATGGTTGTAGCGCTGGACAGGCGTGTAGACAATTAATAACAATTTCCGCTCGTGCTGGTAATTGAATTACAAGTCAAAGTCGAAAGGATTGCTACGGATTTGTCTGTTATTGTTATATTCACGCCCGTCTCCAAATGTGCGGTTGGAATTACGGGAACCTCGATTGCCGCCGTCATTAAAGCCATCCCGGCCGCCCCGGCCACCCCAGCCACCCCGGCCACCCCGGCCGCCCCGGTCACTAGAGGGGCGAGAGCCGTAAGACATACGGGAAGCATAAGGATCGCGAGGAGCAAAGCCACGAGAACCGTAGGAATTAATGGAGCCATAGGAGCCGCGAGACCCCGAAGATTCGCGAGAGTCGTCATCTTCGCGATTGTCGTTCCTAGTATTCAGACCCGGAACGCCTTTGTATCCAATTTTGTGAGCGAGCGAGGCCGAGAAAAATGGGGGTTCTTTCAAGCCCCAGGCGTGAGCCGAAAGTTGATTGATGTAGCGAACAACCTCGAATTTATCTCTTGTGTTGCTCATTACGCCCAGATATGCGCCATAGGCGGTAGACTTGTCCTTCATCGGAACCATTCTGAAGCCATCTTTCACTTTAGAGAAAATGTCAGACACATGGGGTGGGTGACCAATGTCCGTTGACATGTCAGCTGTTGCAGTGAGAAGGCTGTGACTGTCAGATTGGATTGGGAGACCTCCCAGAGTTCGCCTAAGGTTTCCGATCTCTAGATCCAAAGTGAATAGCCAACCCTCTCCCTTCTTGTTGGCACGAGCTGTCCGTCCAAGGCGGTGAATATATGTTTCCCTGTCTCGCGGGATTCCCATCTGGATCACATGGGTGACGTCAGGGAAGTCCATTCCACGCGCAGTAACGTCAGAAGAGAAAAGAATGGCAGACTTGGATTTGCGGAACATGGTTGAAAATCTTGTCCTCTGCTCTTGAGACAGGCGAGAATGCATTTCATAGGACGGGGTATCAGGGAGGGGATGCGACGAGTGTGTAGAGGTATTCGACCTCATTGCCGCAAAGGCTTGCTTCGCCAATGTCACCTCGGCGGTAGAATTGAAATAGACGATCGCTTTGAACGGCATATTATTATCCGGATCTTGTTCATGTTTCTCGATGCCTTGTTTCGCTAATTCTAGAATGGCTGGGAGCTGGTTTTCCATGCCTCGGAGGACAACGTGTTTTTGAGGAACGGCCAGGTGGGTTGGAGTTTCATCCTCTTGAACGGTTTTGACAAAAGTGAAATCGCGTTTCATTGTCTGACGAACCATGGACATCACCTCCCGCGGAACCGTGGCGGAAAACATAAGAGTTTGTCGGTCAACTTCTCGACGACGGGGCAGATAGGTTTGAAGCTCTTGGATGTCAGGAGCAAAGCCAATATCAAGAAGACGATCCGCTTCATCAAGCACCAATGCACTCAGTTTTGGGGCAGAGACACCGCTGTTGGGGTCAGAGAAGATGTCGATAAGGCGGCCCGGAGTGCCAACGAGGATATGGCATCCATCGCGCTGAATCCGCATCAAACCTTCACGCTTCCTTGTACCTCCCACAGCTGTTTGGACAATGATGCTAGTGTTTGATACAATTTTCTTCGCTTCAACAGCAATCTGTTCGGCAAGTTCGCGGGTGGGGGAAATGATAATCGCGCGGATGTCTGAAGCGTCGGTCTGGTTGTGAGAGAATCTTGGGCGCTGAGCGAGTTGCTGATCTTTGAGGATATTCTGAACAACCGGAAGAAGGAAAGCTAGCGTTTTACCGGTACCGGTCTTCGCTTGGGCGAGGCTACAACGTACACGTTAAGAAAATTGAATGGAAAGTAAGAAGTGAGGGAAGCATTGGGTGATATTAGAACAACTTACACATCAGAACCATTTAGCGTAGCATTGATGGTCATCCTCTGTACATCTGTCATGGTCGTAATATTCATTTGATTCGTAATGACGCGAATGACATTATCGCTGATCAATCCATTGGAGGCCAGTTCAGAAAACTGAGTGAGCTCGCAGGGTGCTTCTTCAGCTTCCTTAACTGCGCTGGCTGCTTGAGAAGATCTAAGGGCTGGATACGCATGGAAACTTCTCGTCGGCAGGATAGACTGTTGTTGAGCTACCCGGAATGTGTTTATCGGCTGCTGAATGCCTGCCTGTATTCTAACCGGCCGCGCAATGCATGTTCGTAGAGTACGTGCGAGGACGTTGCCTCGACGAACGGAACCAAGCATCCTAAAGGTTCACTTGGAGCGGGTAACACAGGGGTTTAAAACGGTGGAAAAATATGTTCACAAAAAAACACAACGGAAGAATAAGGCAACACACACCACTCAGTGAGAGAATAAAAGACACACGGGGGGGGGTGAAGGGGAAAGGAGGAAGGGAGGTTGTGTTGGATAGGAAGAAAATGATAAGACGACGCCGAATTTTTTTTATCTGACTTTTTTCCTGTAACTAACTAGTTAAGGAAAAACAAAACTCCGAGACTGAAAATTTGAATGGGTCTTAGAGGTGCTTTCGTTAGGGCCTAAGCCGCTTTTGACACTATGGAATCACGTGACACAAATATATTTCTTGAAGCCTTTGGAAAGTTGGAATTAGGCGGGAGAAGGACACACAAATCATGATAATTTTCAAAGACTGAGCGTAGTAGGGATTGGTAGGTAGTTTTCAACATGAGCTGGATGTATTCATTTTTCGGTGGCCATGCCCACTTCGTATCGTTCATATACACATTCTTAACTGTGTGGCGGGAGGTCATCCTAATCATCCGCCATTAAATATTTAACCTTACCTACGCCGCTATTTGTCCATTTCAATCCCGCAACAGTCCAGCCATCGCCACCTCTCTTGCCTTCACGGCACCTGATGTCCTAGTATATCCACCCCATCATTCTGCAAGCTTTACCGCCTCCGGTATGGGCCGCCATTTACTGCAAATACTCTCCATTTGTTTCTTTATGAATGACATCGAACAGGGGTTTCGCGTTAAAGTAGCCTGCTGCAGGGGTGCCAATGGTTTTATAGGTAAAGAGCGCATCTTCATCATCGATTTTAACAGTAGTCCCTCCACGACCCGCTGCCGCGGCATCTGCCATCAGCTGGGTTTGGCAACATCTATCCAGGGCGATGAACCAGAAGACTGCCTCCTCAATCGTCTTGCCCACTGTTAATAGGCCATGGTTCTGCAGAAGGGCGGCCTTCTTGTTGCCTAGAGTGTTTGCGATGTTGTATCCTTCCTCCTTAGCAAGGACGACGCCTTTGAATTGTTTATAGATGGCAAGATCCTAAAAAAATATGCGTCAAGGAAAAGCATACAAGAGTTAGTTTGCATTTCCTGCTAAGGAAAGTGTAGAACGGGACTGCTATATATTTTCCGACCATAGGAAGACGTCGCGAAGGACAAACGGGCAGCACAGAAAAACAGAGGATGGAAGATAATAAGTTACAAAGAACAGAAAAGAGTTTAAAAAGAAGCACGCACGTTATAGAAGGCACAGGCGTCCTGGGTAGTGATATCCAGCGGCTTTCCAAGAGCACAGAAGCTCCGTCCATAGATACTATGGCTGTGCGCAGCACACATCACATCCGGACGGGCCTCATGTACCGCAGCATGGATCATATATGCTGCCGTATTCAGCAGCCGGACCTTCCCGCCGTCAATCACTTTTCCATCATGGTCAACCTGAATAAGATCGGAGGCATTAATGAGGGAGAAGGCCGTGCCAAAGGGATTCACCCAGAATGTCGTCGGATCAACAGGGTCACGGAGCGTGATGTGGCCGGCAACCCCTTCGTCGAAGCCATATTTTCCGAAGATCCGAAATGCAGCGGCTAATCGCCCTTTAAGATATTCTCGCTCTTTATACTTGTCCTCAAAAACTGGTGGTCTGGGAAATGCGGGCATCGCTTGCACGTTAACCTGCACGGTAGCGGCAGCGGAGGCTGCTGTTTCTGTAGCGGTAGCTGATGGAGGAGACATCGTATTGTGCAAGATCAAGTTGGAGGCTATCGTAAAAAGATGAAGCGTTTTTCAATTTGAGTAACGGGGCCAGATTCTCGATTTGCAGCGGGAAGGCGGTTGTATAAATAGAAAATGCGGGAAGGGCGTATGCAAACAATGGGGATGTGGCCCTATAAAAGTAGTTAGGGTGGAATATGATTACCAACGTAGCGAGTTGGAGACAGTTCCAAGTCTCCCGGTAAGGGGCGGTTGACCGTCCATAGCCGGATGGGGAGCCGCAGGAGAGCTGGGGAGGGGGTGAGTGAGGTGGGGTTAGCTTAGACCCCGCGAATCATTCAACTGCCCTGGATAACTTTGCAGGACTGCCGAACGCCCATCAGAATAGCCTAGGTACGGTACAGAAGTAAGGAACTTGTTTCTTAGCTAATCTGACCAATACAGTTCCAAGTAAATGCCTGGTGATTGTGTAGGAGGATTCATGTTGCGTGTATTATAATCTAGCTAGCGAAGTTCTCTTGCTGACGGAAGATGCCTGCCTAGATAGGGTTCTGGGGGGTACGTTATACTAGATACTAGGTTGTTAGATTGAGCGTTAGATTATTATTATTGAGCGCAAGAAGTTTCCGAATCGAGGACATGGATCATGTGAGGACTTCCAAGGTTGGATCCACACTGTGATGAATCGAACTAAAATGAATCTTCATAAATAATAGCATTAACCTATCAAATAACGGAAGTATGGCAACGTTAAGTGAAGCAGCACCTGTTAAGCAAGGGCTTTATAAAAGTCAAGATGAGCCATTCAAAGATTATCCAGCTCATGCGGAAGCGGCAGTGAAGCACCATCCTCCACGAACGAAAGAACGAAAGATAGAAGGAATTATAAGGGAAATTGACAATCATTGCGTAGGAGGTATAATAAAAAGCGTGCAAATAAAATAGCGAAAACAATATAGCAGAGAACTCATGGAATAAAATCGGCAATCCCGTCATCAATGCCATCCTCGTCGTTCTTTTTCTTTTCCATTTGGGGCAAGTTTCAAACATCCATGGATCGCGCCCATTTATGGATATTGCATGGCTGGTGGCGATTGGTAGGCTCCAGCCTGCTGGTTTCTCGTCACGGATTCTTTCGAATTCTGCACGATGGTGCAGCAGGGGCAGCAGAATGACGCGCAAAAGTCGGTCGCGCTTGAACCCTCGATACCGTAAGTATCCCGGATCTTGCTGCGCTGGAGTGCTGTGAGGATACACGAACAACCCACGTAGGCCAAGCATGCCCAAGCACAGCACTATTCGACCGGAGTTTAACGTCAGTTGGGTAGAGTCCAATTCTGTTTGTTGTGTACTTGGAACAGGGCGAATTGCGCCTTACCATCCCATTCATACTACTGTGCTCACTAGCGCCCGGCTCCTTCAACCGAGCTTCGGTTTTACCAAACACCATGCAAGGACAGAAGTAAGTCATCAAGCCTGTCCAAGAGCAATGTTAGCGGCGCTTTAAGATTTCTTCTCATATATATAGAATAAGTGTTATCCAGGAGCATACATGTGCCGAATGGGTTGCAGCATGACCAAAAGCCATGCGACCACTCCCTGCCCGCTGGCGCAACAGAAGCACCCATTTTGTCACCCATTTTTACTGTTTGATTTATGGGAATGCGAGGAAAAAAATAGTGGTTGGGCAAAGGAGCCTCAATGAATGCTGTATCTCTAATGGCGCCGAGAGATCATCAGAATAAAAAACGACTAAGTTTTAATAAAGAGAACCGCGAGGTGCTAACAGAGTTCGGGGGAAAAGGTGAACACTTCAGTCAACCTGTGTCAGGGACTTGGTGTACCCCTATATATTATTCCGAGAGGAGAAAAATGGACCCGGTGCCTAGGCCCCTCCATCGATGTGATTCGCAGGATCACCAGCCAACTCGATAGAACGGGAGAACGGCTTCCCAAATTTTGAAATCATATGCAGCTCCGGGTGCTGGGCGTGCTGCGCATTCTGCAGCCCAAGAAGGCCTCAACTGGAGGAATGCCGACCCAATTATTGGAGGTCGCGTCTGCTTAGCCCCAATTATCGCGCTGACAGGGGTGACAAGGCTGGGTTTGGAGTCAACCGTCCCCGGAAGAATTGTTGACTCGGTGATTGCTAACAATGCTAAGGGGAAAAATTTTCATGAAATCTATGACTTGACTCGGATCGGTGACTACAGCGTAAAGCTGGCTTCGTGGGGCTTGAAACCCTGCTCGAGAACAATGAGCTTCAGGCTGGAATTTTTTTGCTAAGGAGAGACTCCCAAGTCCCCCTACAGCCATATCGTCCGGCCCAACCACAACTTCCCAACAAAGCACCGAGTGAGAATGTATGAGCTCGGCGAATCCTTTGTTGCTTTCCCTGTTCAGCCGCCTATCCCATTTCGTAATTGGTTATCACACCCGTGGACGGTACCACACCCAAATTGTGCCCAAAAAAGTTCTTCGCGCCATGCTGTCACCCATTCTGCCCGCTAAAAGCTCAGCTCCACCGGTGCTGGTTGTGCCTTGGCTGCATACTTGGTCCAATTATAAATAAATTCAATGCGGCTCTTCCAGAGGAGACGATCCGCGCTCATACGAGTTGAAGTGGGCCAATTGTTGACTCTTGAGCAATCTGGTCCTTTGGTTTTGCCATTATTGAATAATTGCTGCTGAAACGTTTTGGCAAGGGACTATGTCCAAATCGTAAACTGCACGGAGTTGCTGTGATTTCTCAGATGTTGGGCTGGAGGGAAGGATTGATATTTACACCCGGCCAAGAGGCAACTACTTTCTTATAGGTTTAGTGTTCTACATAACTAGCTTTGCATACAAAAATAACTAGTGTTCCAAAGCAGATCCCACCCCATCTCCTCTCTCCACCCCCCTGTGTGGTCTGCAGCTCTTATTAATACATTAGACACTCTCTCTACGGAGTACAGTTCACAGAATGTCTAAATAGAATAATATGACAATTCTGTTTCTTAAATCAGAAGATTAATCAGCCTTTTTGAGAGATCTTGAGAGATAGAAGAAGAACACAAGAATAGAATTATCTGAGATTGTCAGTTCTACAACTCAGTCAGAGTATGGGACAGTTCTGACATCCTCTGAGTGATTAAACATATATAGGGTTTGAATGCCAGTAAAGAGCTCTCCATCTGAGCTTTCTAGATAGTAGTAGACATTATTGAAAGACTTGTACATACGTTGCAGAGTCCTTCTTGACTTCAAGATCTACTTTGAAACTAGTTACAGCGGAGTTATTTTGAATGCATGACTATGTATCCGTATACGCTAAATATATAAAAATGTAGTGTCTCTTGGCCGAGTGTAAATATCAATCATTCTGGGGGTTCTCTTCTTGTTTCTGGCTGACACAACATCGTGCGTCTTCAAGGATCCTATAGGACGAAGAAAACTGTCATTTTCTTTCTCCGCTTCCCCCTTTTTTGTTCTCGGCTTGTTAAACCGCTCGAAAATCGCTTGGAGGGGTTGGAACCGCATGCGGCGGCCCGTGGGGCTTGCAGGTTGTGGTGGAAATGTTTGTGGTTGGAAGGGACAGGACAGCTAACTAACTAGCCTTTGCTAGTCGACTCCGGCGCGGTTGAGGAATGTTCTTCCCAATGCTCCCCCTTTAATTCCTGAATTGATAGTATTGCTGACACCAGCATACAATATTTTAATAATAGCTTTGTTGGCGCTGAGGGCTGCTGTGTGAGAGTCAATTCGAAAATGTTAAATCAAAATAAATCAACACTATAAGGTTCTCAATGTTGGCTAGAAACATGTTGGTGGGACTTATGAGGCTTGCTTAGGCTGGCAATGTTGCTATTCTTATCCTAGGAAAAAAAAAAAAACATTGTCACCAACAGTGATTTTGAAGCTGTTGGAGCAGGTATGAATGCAGTCCTGGCTCTTGACCAGGTTTCCTCTGAACTAGTATCAGGCTCATTTGGTATTTGTCATATTGGTTTCTTATCGAAGGCTGCAAAGATGCAAAGAGAATTCGAGTTGTACTCCGCACTCTCATCTTGGCGGGCATTATACGGAGTACACAAATCGTGAAATTTGCGGTGGCCAATTCCTTCCAGTACTCGGCAATTGAAGGCAAAAAAGTTGTCAGAGCTAGCCTTATGCAGTACCGGTGTCATTTTCGTTTCAAATGCTAAAGTAATACTACTCACTGGAATCCGACAGTGGGAGAACTTCGAGATTATTATATTTGAAGTCCGGCTGCAGCTGGCATCTCGGTCCGACCATTGTTCCGGCAGTGCTCCTCCAAGCCCAAAAATTCGAGCTCGATCTGTGGATGCTGGGATCGAAAAATTCTAAGGCCAATAGCACGCAATATTATGGGCAAACGCGGGAATAAAAAGGTAAGCCTGAACCAATTCCATGAAGATATACTTACCTATTTCATTATCATACCCCGCATGCTCACATTGGTTTAAGGGTGGTGGTGGCGCAGGCAATCGCGGTCGTCGACCAAATTACTCCACGATATTAGTGAGGGAGAACGAAAAATATGAAAACTATTACAACGGCCTCCATATTGTTCCTGATGATGAGAAGGATGATTTCTGGGCTGCTCTCAGACGAAATTTGCCTAACAGCTTCCGATTCACAGGATCCAAAAGGTAACAAACAAGCTTCGAGTTTCTACAAGACCCTGTTAAGTTCTATGCGACGGAGCTGACTTTTTGATTTTTCTGTTATTTTTCCTAAATACAGCCATGCGCTCGCGGTACAAGAACGCTTGAAGGATTTTTATATCCCTAAGATTACGTCCATCACACATGAAGGCAACCCTGTTGACCCACCAAAGCCTGTACCTTGGTACCCAGACCAATTAGCATGGTCGATGACAACTCCAAAAAGTGTGATACGCCGATTTGCACCATTTGCTTCATTTCAGAAGTTTCTGGTCGCAGAAACAGATGTTGGAAATATCAGCCGCCAGGAAGTAGTGAGCATGATTCCTCCGCTGGTGCTCGACGTCCGCCCGGGAATGACAGTGCTGGACATGTGTGCTGCTCCAGGCAGCAAGTCCGCACAATTGATGGAGTTGGTACATGCGGGAGAAGAGGAGAGGATGGCGGAGATTGCCAAGAGGCTTGAATCTGTCGCTGAGGCTCAAAGAAAAGAGGGAACTGCAGACATTCCTAAGCTGCTTAACGGCCAGATGGGATCAGATGGTTTGGAGGATGATGGGAGATCGACGGGATTACTTATCGCAAACGATAACGATTATAAACGCGCCCATTTACTAATTCATCAGATGAAACGTCTCAACTCTCCCAATTTAATCGTTACAAATCACGACGCTACGATGTATCCTTCTCTTAAGCTGCCATCGCTGCCCCCACCGGAAGGGAAACCAGTGAGGAACAGATACCTCAAGTTTGACCGCATCCTAGCTGATGTCCCTTGCTCAGGTGATGGAACTACCCGCAAGAATGTGAATGTATGGAAAGACTGGAACCCTGCCAATGCGCTTGGCCTTCACCTGACCCAGTGCCGGATCCTGACTCGAGCTTTACAAATGCTGAAGGTTGGGGGAAGAGTGGTATATTCGACTTGCAGCATGAACCCTGTGGAAAACGAAGCGGTGATCGCAAGTGTTATTGACAGGTGTGGTGGCCCAAGCAAGGTTCATATCATGGATTGCAGTAACGAGTTACCTGCATTGAAAAGGTCTCCGGGTCTGTCAAGCTGGACCATCATGGACAAACAAGGAAGAACGTGGAGCAGCTGGAAAGACGTCGAAGAAGCAGTCTCTCAAGGTGATGATACGCTCAATAGGATAGTGGAGGGCATGTTTCCTCCTCTGAAGGAGGAAGGAATCGACTTATCCCGATGTATGCGCGTATATCCCCATCAGCAAGACACAGGGGCATTCTTCATCACTGTGCTTGAAAAGATGAGCGACATCAAAGCAAGACCTGAAGGAACTAAAAAGTCTACTGCATCTTCAACAACCGAAAGTACGATGGAAAATACGGCCGACCAAGACGGAACCCCGGCTCCCTCTGAGGCGGGTGCTGTATCGGATAAACTAGCCCCCAACGAATCATTCACGGCTTCTGCAACGGTTCTTCCGAGCGCGCCAAAGAGGGCCTTTGACGAGTCGAGTGAAGATCCTGCAAACAAGCGGCAAAAGGTGGAGGATAGCCACCCTGAACCTCCTTCAGCTCCCTCTCCTGCGAAAGCTCCTGAAGAGAAAACCGACCAGAGCGCACAAGAAGTTCCGCCAACTCCAGGGGATGCAGGGCCAAGTGAATCTGTGCAACATAAGCCAACCGAATCTATAGCGCCTTCTCTCCCCGCAAAACGCAGACCTGGCCAACCGATGGAGGAACCATTCAAATATCTACATCCTAAGAGCGAAGAGTTTGATCAGATATTCAGCTTTTATGACATATCGCCTCAGTTCCCGAGGGATCGTTTCATGGTTCGAAATTCCCAAGGCCGCCCAGCTAAGACGATCTATTATACAAGCACCCTAGCTCGTGATATCCTTACCGCCAACGAAGGGGCTGGAATAAAGTTTGTACATTCCGGCGTCAAGATGTTTGTTAAGCAATATGTGCAGCATCAAGACGTCTGCCCGTGGCGCATCCAGACCGACGGACTTGCAATTCTTGAATCCTGGGTTGGACCGCGCCGTGTGGTTAAAATATATCAGAAGGAAACCTTGCGGAAGCTATTAATTGAGATGTTCCCCAAGGTAAACGATAATGGCTGGAGGCAACTAGGAGAGATCGGCGAATGGGCGAGGGATGTTGACATGGGATGCTGTGTTCTGAGAATCGAGCCCACAGAGAATGAAGATGGCTTCCGGTATGTCTCCACTCGTGAATCTGTGCATTGCTGGTAATTATTACTAATTTTTCACTTAGCGAACGTATGGTTCTTCCGCTATGGAGAAGCATGTTCTCGCTGAACTTGATGCTGCCCAAGGAGGAACGGCGTGCCATGCTACTGCGATTATACGATGATGACACTCCACTGGTGAATATGACACAGAAGCGCAAAGAAGCTGCGGCTGCAACGCTCGATCAAACATCCGATGCGGTGGACGCACCTACAGATGCTCCAGTTGAGGACGTCGCTGATGTGCGATCTCCAGCGGATGACACAGAAACTCCTCGACCAGTGGAAGAGGACAAGGCTGGCGATGTGACCATGGCAGTGTAGATATATAACTATATACAGCAATTTATGTTCAAAAACTTTGTACCTTTTGCACATCGATCCCCTCTTTCTAATCCTTGGCCGCTTGTATCTACGTGTAGCCACATGATAATTTTCATCACTCGTCATATTTCCACGTTCTATGTTTCGGCAGATGAATCCGATGAGCGACATCGCCAAGTCAATTGCCAACTACCGAGGGAGGGTCTAGAAATGCCGTACGCTACAGATTGCCGGTCGAATCAACTCTGGGCCTAAGAAAGACTTGATCCCGTTTTAAGGATTAAGCTATCCTTTTCCGCCTCAAGACGGAATCGTCTCCCCCTTTTCATTCTCTGCAATTTACTCCACACGCTGTGTGTAAACGTCACAGTAATGGCACGAACGATGCTGATCCGTCCAAAAACTCCATTATTCACCCCCTCCAATAAACTGTAGTCTCAATTGTGGATCTAACTTAAGGAAGCTAATGCACCACTAAACGCGACACCGTCGACCGTTTTCAAGTAACAGGGCACGGAAGCTCGTTCAAGTTGCCCCTTGCTAAATTCAGGGTTTGTCCAGTCCTGTCTTCGCATCTGGGGATTTTGGAGACGTCCGTTCAACTTTGCTCCCCAACTGGCAGCTCAACACGTGAGCATGATGATGATAACCATATTTCTAAGAGAGTTCAAACGAATGAAGCACAGCAAAATAGTGGAAAATATGGTTAGTAGATCAATGTGTGATAGCTTCTGATCAATTCTAACCGTTCAAATAGGATGTTCTGGATAAAACTGGTGTCAACGCTTTCAATTCATTGCAATCATACTGGGAAGATCTACATCAGTCACGGCAGTGGAGGGCTTATTAGGCTTATATAAAGTGTTAGATACCTAGGTCCCTTCCACAAAACGCCCCATGTGAATCAGCCCTGCTATACCAATGGAGTTAAGGATGTGGAGGAAGCTAGGGGTACAAGTACAACGGCGCCCTATTTCTCATTTATTGGGGACAGTGAACCCTAGGTAATGGAAGATCCTGCTATGAACACATACCATACCCTTTGCGCTCCCTTGTGTTATCCCCCTTGGTTTCCAGGGTCACGCTTGGGTCTCGCGTGCGTTGGAGGGGCGAATATAAGAATACGGCGATGGCGCCGCTCGGATGAAAAGCTGGGACGACTCTTCTACTCATTCCCTGTAGTCTAGGGCCACTTCGAGTCGCAACCATGAGGTTCCTTTCTGCATGCGCAATCGCGTTCCTGGCACTTCAGTCCGCTGCTGTTGTTGTCGTGGACCGTAAGCTGGGAGGATTCACCGTCATTGAGCATCCGGATCCTGCAAAGCGTGATTTGCTTCAAGATATTGTTTGTGGCTCTTAGGATACCCTGAAATCGATCACAGCTATTCTAACCTATAGCAGGTAAAATGGGACAATGAATCTCTGTTCATCAATGGAGAAAGGATCATGATATTTAGCGCTGAATTCCATCCGTTTCGGTATGTTTAACGGATGTTAAATCCTCCTCATCCTTCCCTGCACCCCTGCACCCCTGTTTTTCCTCGAGCTAGTCATTTATGGGACTGACCATTTCGATGGAGCTTGCCCGTTCCGTCACTATGGCTCGATATTTTCCAGAATATCAAAGCCCTCGGTTTCAATTGTGTCTCTTTCTATACCAACTGGGCCTTGACCGGGGGAAAACCTGGTGAATACACAGCCGAGGGCATCTTCGCCTGGGAACCATTCTTTGAGGCGGCCACCGAAGCTGGGATATATCTCTTGCTCGACCTGGCCCATGCATCAACGCAGAAGTGTCTGGTGGGGGTTTTCCTGGCTGGCTACAACGCGTGAGAGGCCAATTTCGGACTAGCGATAAGGATTATCTTGCTGCAACAGACAAGTACTCCCTTTGCTTCTATGTCTCTTTGTCCTCCCCGCACAAAAATATCTGACTATAGAAAATAGTTATATCGCCCATATTGCGTCACCAGTGGCCAAAGCGCAAATCACGAACGGGGGACCAGTGATATTATACCAGCCAGAAAATGAGCATACACTCTCCCTGCGCATCCATGATTTTCCCGACGGGGATTATATGCAATACGTAATTGATCAAGCCAGAAAGGCTGGGATCGTGGTGCCCATGATTAGCAACGATGCATGGGCTGCTGGTAACAACGCTCCTGGGACAGGGAAGGGTGAGGTTGACATCTACGGCCACGATAAATATCCGTAAGTTGCTGAAGCCATCCGAAAAAGAAACTTCTATAATGCAATGCTAATTTGTTTGCGAAGGCTTGGGTTCAATTGTGTATGTTGTGGGAATCTATTCACTCTCCTATATCTGATTCTAACTTTGTTCTAGGCCAATCCCGACTTCTAGCCTCCTAGATTTTTGTCCACCCATTGGCGGCAGCTCCACCTCATCCAAAGTCCCATCACACCTTACGCCCTTGTCGAGGTATGTGCAGCTCCTAAATAGATATTGTATTCATTTACTGATAGAAGATTAGTTCCAGGCTGGGGCATATGACCCTTGGGGCGGGGCTGGGCTTGATAAATGTGCTCGACTTCTGAACCGCGAGTTCTAAAGAGTCTTCTACAAGAACAATTTCAGCTTTGGGAATGTATTTTTGAATCTCTACATGGTACGTGTGACTATTTCCCTCCTGTATTCTCCGTCTTCCGCTTTTTCATTTTAAATGCATTCTCTAATTGTTGCATATCGACTTTTGGTGGAACAAACTAGGGAAACCTAGGGCCATCCAGGAGGCTACACATCATACGACTACGGGGCTCCTATATCTGAAAGACCGCAACATCACCCGCGAAAAATATGGCGAACTTAGGCTGATTGGCAACTTTATGAAAGCGTCACCTTCCTTCATGAATGCCGTTCCTGGCCATTGGTCTATTTCAAAGTTTACGACCACACCAACATTAACAGTCACCTCACTGATCGGAAGGTTGTCCGATTCGTCCTTTTTTGTATTAAGGCATTCCGAATACAGCTCAAAAGCTTCAACGAACTACAAATTGAAGCTCCCAACAAGTGTTGGGCGCTTGATCATGCCCCAACTAAACGGCACTTTGACACTAAATGGCAGAGATTCTAAAATCTACGTTACAGACTACGACGTCGCGGGAACTAAATATTTTCTACTCGACTGCCGAGATATTCACATGGAAGAAGTTTGGGGACCGCAAGGTGTTGGTTGTTTACGGCGGGGAAAATGAACGCCATGAGCTTGCTGTGTCCACGAGCTCGATAGCTTCTGGTTGAAGGACCCTCGCATGATATGACAATCAAGAAAGTGGATGATTATGTTGTTCTTAACTGGGAGACGATGCGGGAACGCCGCATTGTGGATATTGGCGATCTGTCTGTTTTCATACTCGGTAAGCATATGTCCTTCAGAACGGGGAGGCGTTATCAAGAAGAAACCCAAAATGCTAATGAAACCTATATATAGACCGCAACTCTACTTATAACTACTAGATCCCTAAAGTTCCCCGCAGTGGATAGACCCCGGGTTTCAGCACGTTTGAAAACACCGCTTCCTCAATCATTGTAAAGGCTGGATACCTAGTGCGGACTGCTTTCGTTCGTGGAAGTGAACTTCATATTACCGCAGATTTTAACACCACCACGCCAATTGAGATCATCGGTGCTCCAAAAAACACTAGCACACTGCATATCAATGGAGAAAAAGTCGTACATAAAGTGGATGACCATGGCATCTAGACCACCTCAATTGAATATGTGGCTCTGAAAATTGACCTCCCAGACTTGGAGAGCCTGGAATGGAAGTACATCGATTCGCTACCGGAGCTCCAGGAGGATTATGACGATTCGTTATGGACTGTTGCTGATCATAAGAAGACCAATAATACCTTGCGCCCACTTACGACCCCGACTTCCCTGCATGCCTCGGACTATGGCTACCATACGGGCTACCTCGTCTATCGAGGACACTTCGTCGCCAGTGGAATTGAGACGGGCATCTCCTTTGAGACGCAAGGCGGTTTTGGGTTTGGGAATTCAGCATGGCTCAATGGGAGTCACATTGGATCCTGGAAGGGCAAGAGCTATCTTGGGAGCAAGCAGCACCAACATATATTCCTTCCCCAAACTGAAAGCCGGTGAGAAATACGTTTTCACTATGCTCGTCGACAACATGAGTCTAGGTCAGGACTACGTCATCGGTGCGGATTCTACAAAGAATCCGCGCGGCATTCAGCATTACAAACTTTTCGGACGCCTGCAGTCAAGGGTCACTTGGAAGTTGGCGGGCAATCTAGGCGGAGAGGATTACCAAGATCGCTTCCGTGGACCACTGAATGAGGGGGGTCTATACATTGAGCGACAGGGCTGGCATCAACCAAACCCCCCCCCACCCAGTCCTGGAAGTCTGCAAGCCCCATTACCGACGGCGTTGTGGGTGGGTGCGGGAGTAGGTTTTTTCACCACGGAATTTAACCACGGAATTTAATCTCAATATCCCACGCGGATGGGATGTGCCTCTGTATTTCACATTCCCAGGAATCAACTCGTCACCTTCCACGTACCGCGTATAGCTATACGTGAACGGATTCCAGTTTGGCAAGTATGTCAGCAACCTCGGTCCACAGACCAGCTTCCCTATCCCCCATGGCATCCTCAATTATCAGGGAAAGAACACGGTTGGCATTACGCTATGGGCGTTGGATGGGAAAGGAGCCAAGCTTGAGCGTCTTGTTCTGGAGTATCGGGAGGCGGTTAGGACAGGAATGCGGGATGTCACTCACTCTTGTTGATGGCCCCGCCTGGAAGAAGCGCGAAGGAGCAGAGTTTTTTTTTTTTTTTTTTTTTTTTTCCCTTAGCAGATTTAGCTGTAAATATTGTGAGATTAGAAAATGAATGGTAGCTCCCATATACGGAGTATTGCTTCAATATTTCACGCTTCTATAAAATTCCCTCCTTGTTATATATTCTATTCCTCTATGATTGCGCCCAGCCGGTGATCGCTAGATTTGCCTAATGTAGGGCAATGTCTTGGCAGCACTAGCCACGACCAATCAGCCACCCAGGATACGCCAAGCCCTCTATGTCATCCCCCGCCATTCGCAAATAAACATGAGGCTGGGAACCAATATTAGAATAATCAAGAAATATTGCCAACCCGGCTGCATCTTCGATCTCAATTGCACCCAGCTTCATATTTTCTTCTCTGTTCTCTTTCTCTAGCCTTGCTTCTTTTCATCTTTTTATTCTTCTCTCATTTCTGCTGTTGGCATTGTTGTATCAACACTCGTTTTCACCTTTACTAGTATATAACTAACTGTTTAGTTAACTACGTCACAATTGCCCTCCAAAACAGCCAGCTCCCTTCTTTATCTACTACCTATATACATCCTTGGACGTCCCGCCTCCCAGACTCACCGACCCTCTTCCCAGAAACGCATCTGAAAAAATTGCTGCTAACTACATATGAGACAAACCCGTGACTATTTCAATACATTTTTGGTATCTCATGGTCAATACCAAATCCTATCCACAAAATGGCGCCTGTACCATTATTCACAGCTGCCTCAGGTAGCCTGCAAAACTTCGCCCGAGATATCGCACAGATAGATCCTTTGTCTAACCCACAAAAACGAGCCTCCCTATCATCCCAACACAATGCTTTCTCAGCACCCTCCCTCGGTAGATCTCTCATGGCCAAAACCAGAGACATAACACAATCGATATCATCTTCCTCCTCCCACCTCCAGCGCCGCGACCGCATGATATCAATCCCGTCGACCTACTCCTCCTTCACCTCCTCCCCCGGCACAGTAGTGGGTATAGTAGTCGGCACAGTCGGCGGCTTCGTGCTAGTTATATGGATTCTATTCCTCATTTTCGGCGGCCGAACTACTGTTATCGATGACACGACGACAGTGACAGACGACAGCAGGCCTCCTCGCCGCCCTCAATCACATCGACGACGGCCGGAGGTGATTGAGGTTTTCAGTTCCAGTGCATCTTCGCCATCATCGGGGGAGGATGTTGTGGAGGTGTTTGAGGAATTGTCGACGCCGTCGCAATCGGAGAGGTCTTATAGCAAACGCACTGGGTCTTACCGGACTGTTGATCCCCGCCAGTATGGAGGTGGGAGAGGTTCTGGTCGACGGGCACGGCATTAATAAAGGGGGGGGTTTTTCTGAGGCGTTGTTATGGAATCTGTGAGATGAGAGTATCAGCTGCTTTTTCGACCGGAGTGCATTGTTTGCATATAAAATTCACTTTCACCGAATCCGATATTCAGGGAGAATGCTGCGGCAATGACTCGCGGCTGACCCACAAAGGGAGGCAAGAAGTCACTCCCAAAGTTGCCCTGTATTCAACCTCGCTCGCCCTTTCTTCTTGATCGAATGTTGGAATTATCCAAAAATGGTCAGGGTCTCGAGATTTTGAGACACATCATTGAACCATCGTCCAGGTCTCTGGGTGAGGAATCCGAGATTTCACAATACGGCTATTGTGTGCTTAGGAGCCCATCTGGTGTTTCTTTCCGCCTTCCTCTCCGGTTGTTCTTTCATGCCCGAGTGCGAATCATCTTGGCTTCTGTTGACGATGATAAGAATGGGCCTTTCCTTTCTTTTTTTCCCCGTGTTTATTATGATATCCAACGAGAGGCGTTCTAAGGATGTTTGAGTGGTTCTGTTTTCCTGTTTTGACACTACCTAGGGGTATACGGTTGTTCTTAATGATTTGATTTTAATGTACATTTCTCAAAATTTTGTAGGGGATATATCTTCTGGCAATGCATGTGTTGGTTTGAAGTCAGGCAAGAGAGGGAAATCGGGATATTACCTGGTGACTGCATTTGGATGTGAAGGTTTTTTATCGGGCTACAGTTGAACGTGGTTGCCAACAAAACTGAACATGGTGCAGCTGAGCAATGGTTCCAACCAATTTCAACTGTGGACCCATGGCAGTATACTCCCCATTAGCTTTTAAAGTACGTGGTACTAGACATATCCCGCACATTATTATCTCTACACTCTCTCAATAATATTGATTTTTCATATTTCTTGAGATTCTAACTCATTCTATTCTAGGTCTTTCTAATACTAATTCCAGTTTTTAACCCTCCAATCTACATCTCTACACACTAATAAGAAGCTGGATACTGAGAAGGGGAATGAGGACAGTCAGTCTTTATCAGTAATATGGGTTGTATTATTATGTATGAGGTGTGGAGTGAGTGTGCTAAAATTGAACATTGTGGTCCAGAAAAGTGGGTCATGATCAACTTCTTTTGGCACCATGTTCAAAGGTGTATAACTACGGAGTAACTACAGCGTAACTACAGCGTACAGCGTATGCTCGGTTTTTATTTCGGCCGGGAGATTTTGATTTCTACAGCGTATCCAAATGTAGTGTTATCTAACCCCGCGCTACCCATGATGGTGGTATGTATGTACTGCGTATGCAGCTCGCACAAAAATCTCTATCAACTTTTATTAATCCTTGGCCTGGTTGGCATCACAGAGAGCGAGCTTCATGCTTCATCCATCGCATCGGCCACAGTCCGGCGCAGATCTCGGATGCCTGCACTGCACTGCCTGGCCCACCAATGATGACGCGGCTGAACACGGGCAGCGTGGCTGTGGGCTGTGGCTTGGCATCCATCTTGGCGCCACTAGGCCCAGACGCGGATTAGTCATTCGCTCCTCCAACGCTAATAATAATCTCCCGCCATAATAAAGCCGATCCTCGGTTCCACATATATTGGTCACATTTATCTTTCTGCTCCTCCAGTTCCTTCTGTGACATCGATCAAACGTTTCTATATCCAACCTTTTGCTCTATTTCTTTCAACCGCGTATACCGTGCCATCCCGCTACCACTCCTACTATAGTCAACCCCTCGGGGATCCAGATCCACCCAAGCAGATAACTGTCGAGAGCACATTTCATAAACTATCTCACAAAATAAATAAGTGGAAAAGCAAGAGAGACAACTCTACCTACTACCATCAATAAAAGAACAAAAAATGGCTGACGTTCGTAAACACCAATGCCAAAACCAACATGCAACTTTCCCCCCTAGACCCATCCCAATACTAACTCTATCTTAAAACGTCTCTAGAAAGCCGGTGCTCCCCCATCCTACCCACCACCCGTCCACCAAGATGCAGGGCCCTATCAACCCCAGCCAGGTCCATATGGCCAACCCCAATCCGCCGCTGCAGACTACTACAACCAGCCCCAACAGTACGTCCAACCACAAGGGCAATACTATCCACCACAACAGGGTTACCAGCAACAACCTATGTACTATGCACCCCAGGGCGGGCCATCGCCTCAAGGACATTATGTCGACAATAGAGGTAGCAGTCGCGGAACGGGAGGCGGCCTCTGTGCCGGCCTGTTAGCCGGTTTGGCGTGTTGCTGCTGCTTGGATATTCTGTTTTAAACATTTTCTTTTCTTTTCTTTTCTTTTTTTTTTCGTTTTTTCTTGTTTTTTTTTTCTTTCCTTGTTAAGCGATGCAGAGACGAGATGAGGAGAAACCCGGATAGTATACATGTGTTATGTATTATTCGGGGGGCCTGTTTTGTTGGTATATACTTCTGTTCGTCAGGAGATTGTGCATAGGGAGTGGTGCCTGATCCATAGATGGAGTTTGCGGCAAGCCCTCCCGCCGTACTATCAACATTTCTTTTATACTTCTTTTCCTTATTTTCCTTATCCTTATTTTATTTTTAATTTTTGATTTTTGATTTGTTTCTAGGCGCAGAAATGGCTCATATGCAACGATTGTCCCTGCTTGTTTTATTGCTATTTATTTTTACCGCTTGTTGTTCGTATCTCTACTTCTCCATGTATACCATACTCTGTACCTCTCATGAATACAATTTTATTTAATATGCTTTCAGGCCTCTTTTTTTTTCATGTGACAGTGCTTCATTTTCATGAGTTAATTGGGATCCCTAGTGTAGTTCTTCTATATCTACGCTACCAATATATCTAATATATCTAGAACCTTTTACTTCCAGACACCGAATTCATTACCTCACGAGCATTGCATGATTGGACAACCTTCACCTATCCCTATTGGTATTTTCTGTGTTACCAACCATTCTAGGGCAAGGAATGCAGGTCTGTACATAACCCGGCAAAGAGCGTCTTTTAACTAATTGGTTGTTCCGGCAATCATAATAGCTATTTGTTTCAGTCATCATTCGTAACTTAACTCAGATGTTAATAATGTCCAACTACTCCCCGTCCCGTACCCTGATTTTTACGATGGTTAAGAGCAAAAACAATAAAAATAAAAACCCAACAAAGAAAACAAAATCAAGCAGAAGAATTGCGCCATAAAATTCTAGAGGTTATCATAACTTCTCCATCTCACTCTTCATCACTTTGCCAACTGTCTTCACTCCCGGCAACGCCTCTATCTTCCCAATATTCCCAGGATCATTATCAAACCCCTTAAAGATACTTTGCTAACCTCCCCAGCCTCCAAAAATATAGCACCACAGGTATATTCGCCCTTCTGAATTAGATCCACCATGGATGCGGCGCTGAGCTCCGGCCTCAGCATCTGTGCCCTATCAGACCAGAAGTATGACAATAATTCTTCGTCGTTGTCCCAGATAGGGGTGTCGGTGATTCTTTTCAAATTTCCCAGTCCAAGTTAGCTAGCAATCAGGAACCGCAGAGAAAACAAGAAAAAAAAAAAAGATTACCCCGGACAGATCCCAACAACCTTAACCCTGCTCCGCTACCGCCATGGATTTCACAAACCCTACAATTGCATGATTAGATGCAGCATATAGCGGCTTACTCTATATACCTCATCCAGCCCGGCAACGGAGGCTATGAGCAGCACAACACCCTGCTTCTTCCGCCCGAGCAGCGCGCGCACCGCCATACGCGTGAATTTTATCGGATGAGATATGAGATATGTTGGTGTCCAGCGTTCCGTGGCGGTTTTCTTCCTGCTCGCTGTCGAGCCAGAAATTGGAGCGGGGCTAGCCATGGATATATAACGCGATGGAGGTGTGTAAATATAGGCTTTGGCTTGTCTTGCTGTTTTTTGTTCGTGATGTATTGTATATGATTTTCCTCTCCGATTTTCTCCTTTCTTTCCTTTCTCCAGATTTTTCTTTTTGCGTCGGCAAATTGGGACACATTGGGACCGCCCACATAATATGGAATGAATAATGAAGGTAAAATGGAGGATAAGAATGACCGTGTAATGGGAAGAGAAGGGAAGGGGTACTAGACCGGCTCAAAGATGGCGCCCCATATGGTTCATATACATCTGGAATATCCCCAAATATCTCCCTCACTTTCTCGACCAGGTTTTGTAGCCCGTCCCATTTCGTTACGTCGCATGGTACAATGCTATGGATACGGAATGGCGCCCGGAATCACCATTCTTATTAAGATTATTTTTGCCGGGAAACGAGCTTCTGAGCCTCTGCATTAAGTCTTAGACCGCCGATGAGCACTTTGGCGTTGAGGGATAGTGCTTGTTTGACGAAGGAGAGGCCGATTCCTTAATTTCGCTCTATCGATTAGCTTGAGGGCTTTTTTCTTATTTATCCTTCGGGGGTTTAGGAAGTAAATGTTAAAAATACCTGATCCGCCGCCGGTAATTCCCGCGATTCTGTCCTTCAAAGGGAAGTCTCCCAACATCGCTCTTTTAATTTTTGCTTTCTTGCTCGATTACGTTTTCGAATGATCTCTTTGGCCGTTCAATAATTGATAGACTGCTTTATGACCCAAGGAAGTGGAACACTTGGAATTGATTGATACCTGCACGCCTTCTCAATTGTAGGAATCCGGAGCCATGCCCGGCAATGCATCGCTTATCGATTATAGAGTCGTAGTCTGGGGTGGGGGGTAGTACGTTAACTATATATGAATACTATCCAAGTGCCTGATCGACCAAAGTGTGTATGCTATACACACCTACACGTACCCACTAGAGCTACATCGAGACTTCCCAGTGCGCATTTAGCTAGACAGACCTACGCTACCCTAGTCGGTGGGGCGGAGATGGGGATTAAAGCGGTTGACACCAACATGGGCCAGATTTGTGTTTGGAAGGGTATAGTCGATATCCATCTACCATGGAAAAAATGATACACTGCCGTCAACTAGTGCGGTGTGGGACGCTGTAGGTGGACATATTGGATAACCTTTGGAGATGGATAGAAAATGGTCGAAATATGGCGGGAGGAACTAGGTACTTGGCCAGAGTTGACGGCTGAATAACGGGATAAAGTTGGGGAATAAGCACTGACAAGCCTTGAGAGGCAGTGAGTGATTGTCTCAAGTGGACAAGTGGAAAGCGCTTTCAAGCCTGTCCTACGAAGCCACCTCAAGGAAGCAAAGTAACGTAACATACTGGAATAGAGCAAATAGGCCCGGGGTGAAGGCTGGGCCCTGGTATCATCTGTTATCAAAACGGGATAGGAAAACGGAAAAGAAAGAGACGAATATTATAGTGACTTTGAATAAATAAAATGATAACAATGTTATATACGCTGATATCGGAGCAGAACTGAAAAAATAATACAATATGCTAAAGGGAAGGAAACGAGAAAACAAACGACAGCAGAAAAGAGGAGAAACGGATACAAGCTCCACATGATCGTAATACACGTCAAGAAAGCAGGGACAAAACAGGTATCTATTCATATATATATATGGATATATATATAGAAACAGTGTATCAATGTTAGCTATCAGGGTTGCCTGACAAGGACAAGAAAAATGACCAAACTAGAAAGCGGAGTTAAACAATCCATCACTATTATTTTTCCCTTTTTTTTTTTTTTTTTTTTTTTTTTTGTTCACTGCGCGGAGACGAAGGCCGTCAAAGAGTACATCCAGCTCATTGTGTTTGTAGAAGGAAGGACGAAAAGAAAAGAAAAGGAAAAAAAAGAAAAGAAAAAAAAAAGAAAAAAGAAAAAGAAAAAAGAAAGAAAGAAAGGGAGGGCGAGCAACCGAATGATATATCCAAGAATTGGAAAATAAAATAAAAAATTATACGGACGAGCTGGGTTCGCACCGGGGGCTGTAGGTTCCACTGCCAGGTTAGATCTGTCGTTTATCACATTTAAACCTCCAGGGAGGCTTTCTGAAGCTCTTCAGCTGCATGGGCGACCGCATCTTTCTCCTGCTTAAGCTCCGCAGGAGCAGAGACGTGCCCATTAGCACCCTCGCTCTGGAGAGCAGGTTTGCGAGCAGCATCTGTCGCTTGCTTCTCTTTGGCGTTTGTATCCTCCTCATCGAGGCGGTCGATTTCTTCTTGGGCCTTCTTGATGTTCTATGAAAAAAAAGTTAGCTTCGCTGCACGACTAAAAGCATACTGGGCTCTACCGCTGAAAAAGTAAATTTTTACCTCAGCGGTCTTAGCGGCCTGCTGGGCCTTCCAGTTGGTGATCTTCTCAGCTAGTTTTGCAACAAGGGCTGGAACATCCGCTTGGCTCATTGGGGGGTCTGCTTTGACGCTTGCCAAATCCTCGATAACACCAAAAGAGAGGTTGAATTGGGCGGGAGCTGGAGAGCTGGCTGCCGAGTTCTTCTTGCCCTTCTTGCCCTTCTTTCCGCCAGTGCCTCCCATGAAGTAATTTTCCTCTCGGTCATCTTTCTTTATGATCTTGATGCCCTTCAGATCAGATGCATCAACAGTGCGTCCCACTTCGGCACGGTAACCACCACCTCGTCCCTTCTTATCCTTTTCCAGGCCCAAAGTAGAGAAATCGTACGAGGGGTCAAAGTGTCGAATGAGGCCCTGGGCGGTTAGGATCTCATCAGTGTAGGCTGGCCGGGAAGCCTCTTCCAGCTTTTTATCAGCAATCTTCTTCTTCTTCTCCCGCTCATATGACTCCCGTTCAGCCTTCTGGCGTTCTCGACGAATGCGGTAAAGTTCATCTTCGTACTCCTTATATGCTCTACGCGCTTTGTAATAATTATCTTTAATTTCCCGGACTGCGGTGTACGCCTTCTGCTGCTCGCCATGGATCCTTGTGCGCTCGTCCCGAAGAGCGTTCAAGTTCTTAAAAGCAGCGTCCTGTTCAGCTTTCATGGCGTCTAGCTCTTGCTGGATCGTGGAGTATCTATCGCTCAGGGCCTTGGCCTCTGGATTGTCCAGGGATTTCTTTAGTTCGCTGAGCTGTGACTTCAAGTCGTCAATAACTTTTTGAGATTCCTCAAAGCCAGAGAAACCCTTTCGTTGCTTTCTGAGGTTCGAGATTTCAGCGAGGTTTTTCCGTTCTTCAACCAACTTCATGGTGCCTGAATCAACTTGCTTCTCGAGCCGTTGGATTTCCTTGTCGATTTCATCAACACTTTTGAAGGCGATGCGGGAACGCGAGGCCTTTTGTTCAGCAACACGGGATTTGATATTGGCCTCAAGAGCATTCATCTTTTCCTGGATACTGTTTCGAGAGGCCTTGAAACCCTGCTGTTGCTGACGGATTGAGGCAAGTTCAGCACGCAATTCCTGAGCCCTCTTAGCGGTTGGAGAGTCTTGGTTGTTTGGTTTGGCCACATTGATTTTGGCCTTTATCTCTTCCTATATTATATGGTCTACAGTCAGTATCAAGCCAAGGAAAGGCGCAGCACGTAGAAAGCGGCGGTTACACGTACCATTCTCTTTTGGATAGAGGCCAATTCATTCTCCGCACGAGCCAGATTAGCCTTATAGGCCTCTTCGCTGGGATTCTCAGGCCTTGTCTTGTGCCCATCCGACGGAGCCTGGGCTTTGGTATCAGCGGCCATTGTGGACAGATGTGCTGGACAGAACCAATGTAGATCGTGCCGTAATGAATTCCGTAGAACAACGTAGCGCTGTTCAATGCCTAAGTGGGTTGTAGTATAAAGAACAAACCGCGAACCTGGCAATGAGAATTGAGATTGCAGCACTACAGAATATTAACGACAGGGCGGACGGCAGCGGAATCTGGTGAAAAGGGGAAAAAAAAATCAACACGGGGAATAAATCTGGCCGCAACACAACGGGGTGGCCTGTGCGCCTAGCCTCTTTGGGCGTTGCATCGATTTTTCGAGAAAGTACAGCCAAACCAAGCCACCACCGAAAAGAAAAAAATCAGACATTGACATTGACATTTCTACACCTTCCACCAACATCAGCCTCCACGTCAAACCTATTGCTTGCCTCCGCCATACACGCGGTTTGGTCTGCTTCCTTCGCTCTGTATTTTTATTTTGTTCCAAGGCTAAACCGCTTCTTACAGAACACGGCAAACGAGCCTAGCTCGCCATGGCGGATGAAGAATACTCGAGGGCGTCTGCGGACGCGGATCGTGAGATGACGAGGCTCTGGCGCACATGGAGAACAGTTTTCGAGATGCTGGCTGATCGGGTATGCCTTAATTCCCGTTTCGCGCCCCCTATATATGTGCGATTGCTGATACGCTTTTGGGTGTTGTATTCAGGGCTACGAAGTGACCGAAGAAGAGATAAAAATTCCTCTCGACGAGTTCAGAACGCGATATTCAGACGCGCTTGGGTTTCCTGAGTACGTGACAATATGTGTTTCCGTGTTATTACCGATTTTTGCTCTTCCTGCACAGAGTACTGATCGCCTTGGTTTGCGGTGGGTGGATAGTCGCAATAAGATGAAAATCAGCGCCCGGCCTTCACAGGCAATGATGGACAGATACACTCCCCTCCCCACAACTTTAAAACCAAACCCAGTCCCCGAGTGCGGTACTATTTACGTTGAATTCTGTCCCGATATACACAGCGTTGGAACAAAACAAGTCCGTGCGTTTAACCATTTCATAGACGAACAAAACTACCACACCGGCATCTTCATTAGCCAAACGCCAATTTCCCCATCCGCCATACGAGTTCTCAATAGTATACCAGGCCGTTTCTGCGAACATTTTCAAGAACAGGAACTCCTAGTCAACATTACACATCACGAGTTAGTACCCAAGCACGTTCTTCTAAGTGCGGAGGAGAAGAAACGGCTCCTTCAACGATATCGGTTAAAGGAATCTCAGCTTCCGCGTATCCAGAGTGGAGACCCCGTGGCGAAATACCTAGGTCTGCGACGAGGACAGGTTGTGAAGATCATTAGAAAGAGTGAAACGGCTGGCCGATATGCCAGCTACCGCTGGGTTACCTAAACGGGCGCATCCATGTCTAGGTGTTGCATAATGTATGAACTGGTATTCCATAAGGGAACGCGGAATACCCTGGCCTCTCCTCCTTGGCAAAATACCCCGACTCGGATTATTTGACGGATGAGCAGGACTTTGAAGGATCAGACTGTGTCTCTTACCCCTTACTCCTCGCTGATTAAAGAATCAGCCAAATGGGAGGGTGGATGGACCGGCCCCACACAACCTCGCCTTTGTCCTCTCTATCAGATCATCGGTATACCACCAATCTTTATGGACGAAATTGTAAGCGTTACCCTATTTCGGGTAGTCTTCGCGCTTTACTTTTACTATTTATTCACGACGAGCAGAATGGCGTACGGTGTCGGGAAGGGAGCTTTGTTTGATATGTTTTACCTTGAGTTTTTAATTATTGATTGCATCGCTGTAACGTTTGGGCGTGTAGACTACGCAATTTCCGTTTTCTTTTTGATTCAGCTTTCTGATTGTCAGATTGCATCAGCTTAACCTTTCATGCTTACACAAGAGCGAAAGCCTTCAAAAGCTTTCCTGTTTCTGATATCCGGAAGGGGAAAAGAAGGAAGGGAGGGATGAATCGCGCTGAATTTCAAGGCAGGTTGGACAAAAGGGAATAATTTAATTATAGGAGAATAAAAGGAAAATGACACAAGATTGTCATACTTATTGGTGGTCTTGTTATTTTGTTCTCTGCGGAATCGCCTAGAGGAGTAACCTACTAAAACTTGAAGCAAATCAGTTTTGGTCATTCTCACAAACGGTCGGTTGCATACAATCAATCAATAGGTGCAGATGTCATCCTCACTCCCATCTCTGCGGTTAAAAAATGCTCTGCCTGGAATTTTATCACCGTGTTTCCCCCGACGTAAACTGGCGATTTGCCTTCAGCTGCCTTGTTGCCGACTGGAGGCAATTGCTGAGCTCCTGACGATTCGTCTGCTGCTCTCTGAGCATGATATTGACATTGTAAAGCAGAAAAAAGACTGAGGTGATCAAGGATAACCAGCTTGAATCAAATCTACACACACACTGTCTTGAAACCTTTCGCACCTTACACCATTTTCTGCGCTAACCTGATTCGTCCCAAATCCAGGCTGGGATATTTATCCAAGGACGCCAAAAGCTCGCTCAGGCGGTTTTCAACCACAGGAAATACTTCACGTTGACATGTCACCAGTCACCAGCAGTCGCACAAAACGTCTTCGCTCCAAAAGTTCCGACTTGGTCAATTTCCATCAGGTGCGTTCTAAATTTGGATTTGCGAATAATCCCACTTTTATGTAACCGAAGAACGTCCCTTTCTTTGGCTCTAGGAGTTTTGCACCCGCCTAGCAAGGTGTGTCGTTCCTCGACTCGCGCCTTCACCCCACGTGCTTGGGTCGATCCATGATACATTGGCCATGTTGCAGATGGGCCCTCAAGATACCGTTACCGCGACCTCGGTGGTCAAATATGCCAGCTGCCAGCGGTCGTTTCCCACCCGTCAGATGTATGCCAGGGCAGTGAGAAGTAAAACATGTCCAGGAAAACGGCAGCCCTCACAGCCAGATTCGAAACCATTCAGATATTAATTGCCTGTCCTGTTACAGGGAATTATTTATTAAAAACGCATAATAATGCGCAATATATAAACAGCGTCAGGAGAAAAAGTGGTCGAAGTTGCTCATTATGGCTTGAGAAAAGCAAATTACCTCCTGAGGGACGGATAAAGAACGAAAACGTCCCAACTACTTATTGTTACAGGCTGCTAACACTGTCGCCTGTCGACGACCTAATAATCTTCACAGCTACATTTGATGTCGCGGTATGTTACTACGTGGCGCGAGAGAGCACCGCAAGGGCCGCCATTTGGCATATTTAAGCCCTTCAACAAACCATTCATGCCCATTTTATCAGCCGCTATCTTTTCTATCGACAGGGTAATATTTCAACAATATTATCTCCACACAGTCTATGCTCTTATCTTTATCGATATAGCAATTCCGGAACTAAGGGATAAAATACTTTGTTGCTCCAAAAATTCCCCCAGAAAGTCGCCTAGGCCGGTTCGTTGCTGCGTGATACTACGCATGCGGTGTACCTATAACCTATTCCGGGCCCAATAGACGGCGCAATTAACGGGCCTGCAACGAAAGCAACGAGAGCAACGAAAATACTGTTGTATAACAATGAGTATCACCTCGTTCATATCCCCGACTTCTTATTTTAGCGCACGTCTGGTCACTCCTGCTTGCTGGCTTTGGATGTGATTAAGAAATATGTTCGGCCGTCTGTTTAACCTGTCAGAGATCATGGTTACCAGACCGCCACATTCCAGAAGTCAGCGGCTCCGAGCAACAAAATTGGCAGAGCCCGAAGTACAAGCAGGCCCAATTATTTCATCGATACCCTCCCTACCCTTGCAGGCTTGTCAAAATGATTACAAGAAAAATTCAACTGCTAGTATGAACTCTTCAGCTAGAATAGCTACTTTGGGTTTTCCTTTATGGTTCCTATCCGTACTTTTCCAAAGTATTGGAAATCGCAACACTATCAGTAGTAGAATTTATTTGTACTGAGAAGTACAAGGCTTGGTTTCCCGAATGCCTGGTCGACATTTTATTCGGTTGGGATGACGTTGCATTATTGCATTCCGCATCCCCAGGGCTTATTTTCTTCATCATTGCCATCTACTTTAAATATTTGTGCTTCTGGAGATTGCATGATCAGTGAGCCCTCCTTTGTTCTTTCAGAAGTCCTCCCTATCCCCAGCTTACCAAGAAATCATCCCACGACCTCTTATCGTTAGAATCTTCAAGTGGTCCATAAATACTTTCAACCTTTGCCCGACACGCTGCCGTTTTGCCTTGTGTTTTCCCACATTGTAACCCTTCCCGTGATTCCCAACATATGTTATCTCCCGTGAAACATAGCTCACGAGCACTGTTAAACGGTGCCACCCTCTTTTGACAGGACGTTATCCTTTGAATTGTCGATGCAACTTATCCATTTTTAACCTGAGCTACCTTAAATGCGCACACCACTCTGACCTGATGGGGGTTGGAAGATAGCCATCCGAGAGCAACTACAGGAAAGGCGTTCGGAGAGGGAAGAAAACTCTGGAACGTGCACCAGTGCCGGTGCCATTTACTTTGTGAAGCTGACCAGGCGGAAGGTCATAATACCATCACCCCCCCGGTTCTCACGCCGAAAGATCTGGCGCTCATAACAGTATATCGAGGGTTGTTACTCGAATGTATTCGAGCAATGCGCCTGACGAGCTAACCAGGTGGGATGTGATACCCACTCTCCTGGTTAGTTGGTGGTGTACCGGGTTCTCCCTCGCGATTATTTTTGTTCGAATTCTTGGCCGGTATATTCGAACCCAAGTTCTGTTCCCGGAAGACTGGGTTATGCTCATCAGTGTCATCCCATTGCTCATCCGCATGGGACTGGTCCATTTGGTTCTTCTTTACGGCACGAACAACATGATTGCAGCAAATATTTCAGATATTCAGCTTCGTCGACGGGAGATTGGAAGCGGGCTGGTTTTGGGAGCAAGGATATTCTATGCGCTGTTGTAAGTTCTCAGCAATTCTAGATAGGCTTTTGTCGCAGCGCATCCCTTGTAGTTCAACTCGCCTACAGAAGATTGTTTCTCGACTAATAATCATATTCCTCAGCATCTGGACTGCTAAATATACCATCGCTGAGTTCCTCACACGACTCACCGCGCAGACCTGGCGGCGCTCCTTTCAACTGATGTTGAATTTTATCCGTTTCTTCCTTGTTGTTACATTTGCTGCAGTGGTAATTTCCACATTAGCGGAATGCCAACCATTCCAGGACTACTGGCAGGTCAGCCCGATGCCCGCACCCGAATGCCGGCAGGGATATGCACACCTGGTGGCCATGGGTGCCTGTGATGCCGCTACAGATATCCTTCTCGTCGCTTTTCCGATTCCTATCATATTTGCTTCGACTATGCCTACAAGGCGAAAACTCTCTCTCACTATCCTCTTCTCCTTGTCCCTGATCCTCGTCGTAATGACATGTTACCGTGTACCGGCCGTGATTGAACGTCATGGAAACCAGCAATACCGCTCTCTATTTGCATCTCTCGAAGTTCTAGTCGCTACGGCGATATCTAATGCGATTGTTATTGGATCATTCATGCGAGACAGAGGTGTGAAGAAACAAAAGTACCAAATTGGTTCTGTCAGTGAAGCTAGTGACCAAAAGTTCTCCCGCAGTGCTACGATTACAACCCACCAATGGGGCAGTGACGCTGATCTTGCAACTGATGTTGGGATTCGCCTTGACACAGAAGCGGAAATGCCAACTTACCAAGAAATCCGACCCGCTCCCCTAGCTCATGCGAATAACGGGTATCCAGAAAAGAACAGCTTATCAGGATCTAGGGTGGCTCCATGTCATCGGCTAGAACGAGATGAAGATGTCATAACCGATCGAGATTCCCAAAAGCCCTTTCCCTTTGACCAACCTGGCTCCGTCCCAAATACTCCAGAAGCTACAGCTTCAGACACAATAAGCACTGTAACACCTGAACCACCGCCTAAGGACTGTTTATATGGCATGGGAGGTTGGGAGGGTTTTTTACAGGCATGCAAGCGGCACCAGCTACAGCTTCTCCTTGTGCAGCAAATGCCCCTACCTTTATCCCACCTCCCGAACCAAGACTCAAGAGACCACAATCTTGTCGTCGAAGCCGCCAATTCCTTGACGCAGTCACTAATTTACTATCACTATCCCCAAATAATTCTGGATCTACCACCGGATCTGCCACTGGATCCGCCACTGGCCCAGGCCTCCATGACCAGCATCGAGAATCCCGACCTATTAGGCCACCACGTGAAGATGAAGACCGTATCGATACTAGCTCCATGGGGCCGCGGCGACTCCAACTTAACGACTCGACTTGGGAAACTTGCTAAATCAGGAAAGCGAATACGAAAATATAAAATATAAAAAAAAAAAAACAAATTATGCGTGGGATTTCTTACGATTTGCTCCAAGGGTGAGCCATTCGAGCAGGGGGTTATAACCCCGACCTACAGAGTATAGTGTACAACGATGTTTTTCGGACCAAAGAGAACGAATGTTTTAATGTTTATGATACCACGCTGTCTTTTCATGTCTTGCTATCTTATTACTTGTTTTGCTAAGGCTCCTTTATCGTAGCAGTGGCGGGCTTTTATAAAGGTGTTTATTGGTTTCAACATTTTATGTGTAAATATTGTTTGGCGATGACCTCTATGCTCTTAGAAATTATGAATTGGACTGAATCTATGGCTTCTGAGCTGTTGCTCATGTGGCATGTAAGTGATTATATAGATTGATGACTACATGTGCCGAATCGCTTCTACCTCACCTGGCGAAAAATGAAAAAAGGGGGCTCGCTCTCCCTTGTTGAACCAATGGCCGCTTTATCAGAACATAGAGTAACTTAGTTGTGTAACAGCACGTTAGAAAAGCTCTGATTCGAGAGGTGAAAAGCTCAGAAACGGCATGAATAATTCGCATTCCCCTCATTCTATATCAATAAACCTGAATTTCATTTATTTGCATTCTTTCCGCATATTCACACTCCGATTTGGCCTCCCAGCTACGTAAATACATGCAAGTCAATCTTGCACAGCATAACCCCGTACATATCTGAATCCGCAACAAGCTATCATTAATAACTTAGTTGGTTTCGCATGTTTCCTCTCCGAAGGGCACTTGAGCAACCGGCTCTTATTGAAACTCACTGCATGCATCGGGCAAGCATCTGATGCATCGAGTTTGTCCGTGCCTGTGCCTGTGCCCGTGCTTGTGCTACGGCGCTGAACCCATACATAGTAATTGCAACGGAGCAATCTCGCAATGGTTAGCTGGAGAGACAAACAAGGTAACACCTTAACAGTATATGCGGAACTAATATTCAAAAACAGACTGAATAAAGAATCGAATCAAAATCCATGCCAGAGGAAGAACCTAGAGGTCTTTCCGCCTGTGCCAACTCATCAGCCTTGGGAAAAAAGCTTCTTCTCTTCGTTGAGATCGTCAGATAGTATGATATGGGTTTGCTGTACTCATTTTTTTTTTCTCTACATCGGGGTTAATTTTGTTATTCTGAAAGGCTAGCGATGAAACCACAGCCCGGCACCTCATGTCACAAATATTGGCGGCTTGAAGTGGTTAACTACCTGTGCGCTGTGTTTGGTTCCCTCCCTGGTCCCGATGTGGACGATGCGCTGCCAAAGTCGTCAACGAGATTGATTTTACGCTATGGCACTACGGGATAACAGTATTTTGTGTTCGTAAATCTCTCCCTACCTTGCGGATGCTAGGTTCAAGGCACTATTTTCCCATGATGGGGCGCCATGGCCGGGTATATAAAGGGAGCGTTTGGGATCTCTCTGTGAAGAGATCAACCTCTACCATTTTTTCCAACTCACTGGTTGTTGGTTGCCATTCAGCTATTTAACCAGTTACTTAAGCTTTCGCAGTTATATCAAGCTTTTAAAGTCTCATTCCACCGACACACGTACACCAATGACTGATCTGAGGTATATCAAACTAACCGGCACTGTCCTTCAGTTCGGGGAAGAAAGTGCTCCAGCTGCTGGCGGCCTGCAGTTGACAGAACCCAGGAGTTTGAATCAACCTCTCCTATTTATTCAAGGTTCGTTGTGGGTATCATGCTGCCCTTTGGAGTCCAAGCCTCTTGGCCTGATCATCAACGGTTTGGTTGCCGCAAGTCGAAAACAAGCAATTCCCAGTCGAATAGTACTCGCATGTACGAGGATCGGATGGGGCTTGGATGACGGAATCATGCAAAACACTTGGGCCACCAGAGACATCAGGAGGAACAACCTGAAACTCGTCCATACGGGAGTGCAAACTTTCTGTTCTCAGAGAGAAAGTAAAGGCGGATAAGTTCCGTCTTTATCTTTGCAAACTAGCAATGGCTAATAGATCAGAATACAAACTCAGCAACTGCAAACGGTGAGGAGCCTAGACGTGGGCCTTTGAAGCTTCATTAATCGACCAACCAGTGCTTTATCGTCAAGGGCAGACTTTCTTCGCTTCTTGCCATATCTGCGGAGTATGTGTCGATGGAGTGGATCATATACGCACAAAATTGAATCCACTCTGGACAATATTCATTTTTCTGATGCGTTAAGTTTCATATCTCAGATGAACCGATTAGCACAGGACATCAACACAAGTCACGGATAAATCTAATCCTAGAGAAAGCTAGAGAGTATAAAGGTATTATTTGTCTTGCGCTTGGCCTTCACGATCCCAACAACTTTTGCAGAACTTGAGCGATACCCAGTACTTTCTCTTCTTCAAGTCTCCGGCCTACCACCTGAACAGCGACAGGGAGTCCCTTATAGCGCCCTGGTTCATAATTCTTCCGGACCGCCGCGTCAAGATCGGACCTCGGTGAAGGGATAGGCTGGCCGGCTGCATCAAAATTTCCCTCTGGATGGTCAGGAAGATCCATATCCGAATCTACAAATGTCACCGGGATAGTACAAGCGGTGAAATCGAGCAAATTCACTGTACCCGTGTACGCCACGTATCGTGTCCGTTTTTGTTCTCCGTGCATAAAAGCTACGGACGGGTTGATGGCGGTGATATACGCATCCATCAGGCGCGAGGCATCTTTCCTAGTGGCATTCCATTGTTCGAGAACTGATGCTCGAAAATCAACACGCTTCATAGTAAGCTCCCATGCTTCTAGGATTGTGAGTGGCTTCTGACCAGGGCGAAACGAGAGTCCTAGGCCAGGTTCCCCAGACTTCGCCATTGTGCGATCAACGTCACCGCGACCATCACTGGTGATCGCAGTGGTCTAGTAATAATAAGTTCAGCACAGGAGCGGCGGTAAAATAGGCGACATGCGGTCACATACTAATAGTTCCAGTGCGTATTTCTGGTCCAATTTCCATGGAATAACTTCGTGCCCAGCAGCTTTAAGCTTTGATTCAATCTCTCGCATGGCTCGACGAATTGGTGGTTGAGGTAGAACGCAATCATCCCATGGCATTAATCCAATCCGCAATGACCTCCCCGATAAAATATCATCAAGCTCCCCCGCACGCCATGGAATGGGGTGGCATTTTGGGTCATGAAGCCATGGTTGGGAATCCACCACAGTCTTTGTAAAGAGCTCAAGAGACTTTGATGAGTGGGACATCGGGCCCACGACCGATTCGATGATTTCATTTCCTTCCATGGCATTTAGCATGCGATGGTACGGAATACGGCCAATTGACGGACGAAGACCCCAAAGTCCCTGGTATGCTGATGGGCTTTTAGGTGTCAGTAAATATTTTTATAGAAATGTTTCTATCCGAAATATCTCACCTTCGAATTGAGCCTGCTAAATCCGATCCTACACCCATTGAGCTACCACGCATACCTAGCAGAGCACCCTCTCCACCGCTAGAACCACCACACGAAAAGGATCTGTTGAACGGATTGCTTGTATGGCCGATAATACTGGAATCGATCAGCCTATCTATTGGCCAAACGAAAATCATAAAAAATATCCATACTTATTGATGGTCTCCCCCCACAAACATCCAATACTCAAGCTCGTTTTCACGAAGATCACAGCTCCTGCATCGGCCAAAACGTCGACCAGGGTGCTATTCTCAGAATCTATCACCCCAATCTGGGAAACAAACCCACATGTGGTCTCCGCTCCGATAATCCGACACTGGTCCTTGACGGATATTGGCAAACCGTGCAAGGGCCCTTTAGTCTTTCCGCTTTCTCGCAGGTAATGATCTAACTGCTCTGCTTCCGCACGAGCATCTTGGTATCTGAATTCAAGACAACAATTTAACAACCTGTGTGCAATTACTGCTCGGTGGGTGAATGCATCTAGAACCCGGACTGCTGTATAAGTTCCCTTAGCTATTGCTTTTACGAGCTCAGTGGCATCTAAAGCGGTTATTTCCAGTTCTTTGGCGGATAGAAGTGACGCTGGTATGTCGAGGACTGGATTCGGATCATAGTCAGAGAAACACAGCTCAGGGTGTAGGAACTGGCTTGGAACATCATTGAGGACTGAAGCCTTCTTGGCGTTGCTCTTTTCTTTCCATGAAGCGTTCTGATCAATGAGCGTAGGCATCGTTAGCAAAAAGAGGGCAGTTTGAGGTTCAAGATGACAGGGACTTGGTATCGTTTTTCAGAGGCAAGGCTTGATTACAAGATCTTTCGGGAATAAAAGAATCATATTTAACAACGCCCTCGTATAAAGGGTCACTTTGCACCCCTCCTGCTTCTACCGTTTACCTCCCTCGGCTGCTGCCGTTTGGGGGTTATGGGGAAGTGGGGTTGAACAACTCAAAGCATCTGTGGGGAAGCGGGGGAGCTATTCTGGGGATCTATATACCGTATTTATGGAGGATGAGCACGGAGCTAAGCGAGTCTAGGCTGACACTGGCGTTACGCCCTCAAGTAAGCTAGTTTGCGTTTCGTGTGTTTCTATATATCAAATGGACGCTCCCTGAGAGGAATATTTTTCATTGAAATAGCCTATATGGAAGCTGCAGCTCCATCTTACAAAATAGCCCAACACCTGGCAAAATCCCTGGTCACAGCCTTGCTCTTGGTCGCGCCTCTATATGAACGAACTGCTCAAAGTACTTCAAACTTTGAGGGTTCGCAACGGTCGAGCTAACCTGGACCGTATCACCACTGATGATCCGCTTAACGGCAATCTCAACCTTTTTCCCATTGATCGTCACAGGGATCTCCGGTGTTTCAATAATAAATTTCGGAACGTGGCGTGGAGAAAGGCCAGAGCGGATTTCAGCCCGGAGGCGTTGTTCAAGGGCAGCAGTGAAGGGTTTGTTGTTCCGCATCTTGACAAAAAGGAATACGACTTCGTCCTTGTCTTGTCCGCGCCGGCGGCCGATGCACAGCGTATCTTCTATTTCGGAGTTGAATTTAGGTCCTTCGGATATTGAGTAGATTTCTGCGCTACCGAATCTGATACCGGAGGGGTTTAAGACGCCGTCACTATTCGAAGAGATTTAGTTGGGTTAATTAAATGGTGGCGGGCTCACTCAGATAGAAAACTGAGGTCTGGAGCAGAGACAAGGGTTCTTGGGATTGCAACTCTTTCGCACCTTCGTCCATGAATGACGGATCCTCTAGTGGCTGGGTTAACGCTAATCCAATCATGCTGGGCCCAGACACAAATATTATCAAATCGTTCGAAATAGGAAGATATATATTTTTTGTTGTCCTTGTCCCCCCAGAAATACACTGGCATTGACGGGAAGGGGGTGCGGCAAATCAATTCTCCTGACTCGCCGGTCTATTGCCGCCATTAGCTGGGATCTTATAATGAGTAGATAATGCTCCTATACGCACATGTTTTATCGACTCTCCCGTCATAGGGTCTGCGACATCCACATCCATTCCCAGAGCAAAAATTTGCATCTCTCCGGCATGTACGGGGCTGGAGGGGTCAGATGCCAGCCCTACAATTCGCCAGTTAATACAATAGTAGATAGATTTTGGGGATTAAACGTACATGACGAGGCGATATCTGTCCCTCCTGCCACACTACTCAGGTGTATGTAAGGAAATGCTCGGTAAAACCATCGGTATTGGTCCGCCGTGAGTGTTGCGCCTGTTGTGGTGACCATCTTGAGGGCGCTGAGATCATACGAATCCCGAGGAACGAGCTTGGAAGCCTCAAGTTCGAGGAGATATCGCGGAGAAGTTCCCCAATATGTCACCCTGGCAGCACATTGTTGGCCATTGAATGTTATTACTTAGACGTGGAACAGGATGAGCACACCTAAATCTCTCGAGTATCTTAAGCGTGGCTGTAGCGTCCGGCCAGAGGGGAGATCCATCGTAACAGATTGTGGTGGCACCAACTGCAAGATGTCCGTTCATGATATTGAAAAGGACCCAGGAGGTACTCGAATATTGAAAGACAATATCTTTTGGGCCAAGGGAGTTGTGCAGCAACGAAATCTTTTTCAGCTGGAGAATAACACCATGTTGATGAACTAAACACTTCGGAGGTCCAGAAGTACCACTCGAGTACAAGATATAAAGGGGGTGGGAAAACGGGACACGGGTGTACTCCAGAGCATCGGAGTCGAACCCTTTGGAAAGAAACTCCGCGATCAACGGAAATTTGGGTCGGCTTTGAGTCGTAGTCGGAATGACAAAGATCTTCGTGAACTTGGATAATTTATCCATGATTGCTTCCATTTTTGAATCCAGAGAACTCCTCTTTCCCTTGTAAGTCATATCACTATCGGCAAAAACTACGGCTGGCTGTATTTGCTGTAGCCGTGTCACGCATCCCTAAATCACAAAGTCAGAACCCGTTGCTATAAAAAAAAATGCAATGTATGTAGTAAAACCATACTTCTACACCCATATCAGGAGAAATCGAAGAATAAATTGCACCCATAGACGCCGACGCAAGGAGGAGGACGACAGCCCAGATTGACGTAGACACCAAGGCACCAACGCGATCGCCTTCTTTGATGCCATTTCGAATCAACGCACTTCTGACAACTCTCACCCTCTCTTTCAATTGCGCCCATGTCACAACCTCCCCGTCCAGGCCATCTCCTTCTCGCAGACCAATGAGGGCCACTGCATTAGGATCTTTCCCAGAGAAAACATTTTCCGTATAGTTCAAGTTAACCCCCTCAAAAAACCTTGGCACGGCGCTCAGAGGCAAAGAATTGTCGAAGGCACGGGTAATATGCGGCGGAAGCTCTGGAATAATACCGATGTATTTGTATAAGTCGATCCAAAAGTCGTGCGGCCTTGTCACGCTCCAGCGTTGTAGCTCGTGGTTGTCCGTCAAGTTGAGGGAGAACTTCCTATTGGCATGCCGTCGATAATCGTCAATGGGGTACTTGCCCGCATGCGGAGAAACCCACAGCTTTTCGGCTTCTTGGGTAGCTGGCATTGTTCTAGAGCGAACTGAGTTGCGCGATTTGTAAATGTCATAAATTTCCAAAAGACAGAAGAGGATGAGGCGCCATAGGTTTTTAATAATCAATATCAGAATGTTTGTAAGTCGTACAAAATACGGTCAGTCAGGTCGATCTCGGGCCCCGTCGTCCGTTGTGAAGTGAGAATACCTCGGACCGCGAATCTGGTTGTTCGAGATCTTGGCACAACCTTCCAGTCCGGCCTTCACAATTTTCGGCATAACAGGTCCTCTAAATCCAAACTTTCCGGTTTGAAAATTCGAAACTTCGATACCGATATATTCAGGCAACCGCCCTTTTTTGGTTCCTGCTCCCTAGGTGGAATAAAAAGCATATTTATCCACTGGATGAATGATGCTTTTTCGAGTAGGATAAGAACCGCCAACTCTTGGACCGCCCTATGACGAACGATGACTTCTCGACAACTAGGACAAAATTTTCAATTAAAACGGCAAATCCACTAGATCAAAAAGGATAAATAAGAGTGGTATCACTTGGCTTCAATTATAGGGGTATTATAGTAAACTGAAAAACTTTAAACGCAGCGTAAGGATCTAAATGAAATCATTATGCAGCCATGCCGAATTTTGTTTGGTGATGATAACTGGAACAATACGGATATATATGGTATGACAGTGCAGTAGAATTGATCGCGAGCCAATATCAATTCCCAGTGGAAAACCTAGAATTCCTTAGCACAGAAAGCCGGAATGCTGATTCAGTCCAGAAAAGCCTAATCCGTACCTCGATACCGGAACACATATTATGGCGATCAAGCAAACAAGAATTCCAATGATCGAAGCTGTTTTAAAGATTAGCATCGGTCCTGGCCATGAAAACGGAGGAATCTCACCAAAATAATCGAGCTTAACTTCCTTTCGCCCCCAGAAAAGTTCGCGACTGCCCAGTAACCAGAAAGGAGTCCGTCCACCACAGCTCGAGCCCTCCACAACCAAGCACCCCCTGGAGCCTGGTTTACATTCCTGATGTCGCCGTCGTTTCTCCATAATCTCTCGAATCTCCGCATTGCAAAATGTCTGATCTGTGCGAAGCTCGCAACTCTTGAATGGGACCCGAAGTTTGAGCCGACAACGCTCAAGTATCCAGTTGACTTTAAGCACAAGGCCTGTTTGAACAAGAGCGTAGAAGTATCTGTTTGTATGTTTTAGTGCCAATGCGTCCGGGTAGGATAGATATGATGCGATATGTGCATGAAGTTCAGTTGGTAGATCCATGAAAGGCGATCTCGTTGAGGACGACATTTCGTTCATGTGGTGAATCATTTTCAGGTAATAATATCAGGTACGGGCGATACTCTCCGTACAGCTAGGGGTTTCGAATTCTTGAAATTAAAACATGAATTGTAAATTGCGAACACTGGATAGCTTATATCCTGCATAGGCTGGATATTTTGCTGCCTGTCATTGATGCATCGTGGCTTTGTCAACGGCTGGCTTGGGAACCCAAATTAGGCACTCCAATTAGAAGCTTCGTAGTACGATGGGACCAGGCAGGTCTTCAGCCTGCAGAATTATGGACCGGATTTAGCGGTGTTATCATATTGCGGACAGCTGGCGTTGATATCGGGAGGTTGATACGTAAATGGCATAAGGGTCATTCGCACCCACCTCATCAAAAGGGCAGGTTACCTGGGGCTTCCAGGGCTTCCCTGTCATCGCTAAGAACTCATATTATATACGAGTAGTGGCTTGGTTAAAGCTTTTTTGCGCGAGGCTTTACCCCTAAGTTCTAAGCCTCATTGGTGGTTGAAAACCAGAGGGCGAAGAACAAAATCACGTGATTGTTGATTTGATCCATGTATAGCTTCTAACAAACCTTTCTGCACGGGCTCGATACATCATCATCATACCTCAACAAGATCTACAGAAATCACTACCATCCTGAAATATTTGTTGAAATTCAAAGGGCCTCCAAAATCATAGGTGCCTATTGAGGCCTGAAAAACCAAATAATCACTATTCCAGAAGCATACCCAGCCTTAGCTTCCAGCTCCCTTTTAATTGCCACAGCATGTCTGACCCTCCCAAGAGAGCGTCCGCATACGGAACGCCTTCCTCAGACACTTCCTTCCGCAAAACATGGGATCGGGAAGAATATTCCAGAAAGGCTGCTGCCGAAGAAGCCAAGTCGAAAGTAGAGTCCAAAGCACGCTACGAGGCGAAACTAGCTGGCAAGAAATACCATGCGCCCGTCGACTTTAGCACTCTCGAAGCCACAAGCTCCCGATCTGAGCGACTAAATGTCGCGTCAATGGTTGGCAAGACCACCATTATCCCCGCAGGGTCCGCTGTCGGCAAAAGAGGCCGCGGGGCAGGGTTCTATTGCCCCGAGTGTAACCTGACCTACAAAGATAATATCCAATTTGTCGAGCATTTGAATAGCAAGCAGCACTTGATTGCGACGGGTCAGAGCGGGGAGGTCGTTGTAGCTACTTTGGAAGACGTGCGGCAGAGGCTGAGGTGGCTGTCGCATAAAAGGAGGGTGCAGGAGGAGGAGGAGCGGAAGGCGGGCCAGCTGGATCTTGGGGAGAGGTTGAAGACGAGGGAGGAGGAAGAGGCGAGGGAGAGGGAGGAGCGGCGAAGGAAAAGAAATGAGAAGCGGAGAAAAGGGGGAGTGAAACAGGAGGATAGCTGGGAGGGGAGGCTCGGAATTATTTCGTAAATATGGAGTGATGAAAGTATGTATCTTTTTCACCTTCTAGGACTGGGATTTCTTGAACGCACTTATTATATACCCCGGCGTTATGGTTTCCTATCTTTCCGTGCTATGTATAGAGACATTTGTCCCGAGGTAAAAGGAGGGGAAAATAAAAGAACAAATAAAGCTCTATGACGCTCTGCTTGGAAATGAACTGAAAACAAAACGCGGTGTATGACAGCAATTCGCACAGCATTTCCGCCAACCAATAAGCCCCGAAAAACGTCGAATTGATTATCATTGAACTCATTCAGTACATTCGATCCCTTCAAGGGCCATCATGGCTTTCCCCCCTTCTCTCTCAAAAATGCCAACCAATCGTTCACATTCGCTTCTCAACTTAGTTTCCCCATTCTTCGCATTCCACATAATCCATTCTTCCACGGTCATATTTTTCTCTAGACTTGTCAGGTCCCCTTTAACAGCGTGAAGTATATCATTGATATTCACATTCTCTTTACTCATCGAATCTGGGAGGAAAATCTCTTCTGGATCAACGGGACTCCATGGGTGGGAAGTCATTAGCTGACCAGAATGGGCATGTATTTTTGATGGTGAAGTGGCAGGTGTGCTTGTTGCAAGGGGCACAACAAAAGCTGTGTGAGGCTTGGAAGCAGAAGATGAGGTGGGTCGGGTATTAGATGGTCGGCTTGATGGTGGCCGGTTTTCTGCGTCAGACGATTGTGGTGATGGCGACGGCGTGGACTCATGGACTCGTGCATTAGGCGATATTGGATTGTGTGAAGCCTGCACTATCCGGTCTGATGCGCGCTCAAACATTCCTGGGCTATTCAAGCGTTGCCGGGCACCATTCCATTTTGATGAAGTATCAATATTTCCAGATGCTCTAAAGGCAACCTTCCGCGGTAGATTGGTCGACTTTTGGATTTCTGGGTCTACCTTTGTTTCTTTGTCACTGGAGCTTGTACTCGTCATCTTAAGCTCTTTACTGTGAGCAGCAGTCCTTATTTTGTTCTGGATTGGCGATGTGTGGAGATCGGATGGGGTAGGAGCAGCCTCCTCCGGAACTCCAATCTCATTTGGCGGTTGCTGCTTTGACTTCTTCGAATTGCCGGTAGAGCCCTTCGGTCGTCCAGGTTTTCTACGGGGAGGTTTCGGCTGGGAGTTTCCAAGGGGCTCGTCCTCCTGACCTTTAGGAATAACTGCATCTTTCATCTCCAAATTGTTTCCCATCTTCTCGTCTACGCCACCGTCTATGATCTCCGCTCCAGGGTTGGGTTTAACACTCTCAGCTTCATCAATCGCTACCTTGGCAGGTTCTTGTTCACTGTGAACGCTAGAACTTTTCTTTGATGCGAGCTTCTTCTTGCCCACATTCCTTTTTCGTTGAGCTTTCTGGGTATGAGTATTCGGCTCCTCTTCAAGATCGCTTGTGCTAATAACTGTCGGTGCCGGCGGCTGAGCGTTCGCAACTGATACGGTTGAAACATACCTCGTCCTCGCGGGGAGTTCGTGCGCTTGATATTGCTCAGATACTGCTCTTGCATCAGCTTCGATGTCCGCGGCGAGGTCCGCCTCTAATTGGGCGTCAATCTCGTCATCATCGGGAATCCTTGATCTTAAGGAGGCTTTGGAAGCTGTAGATTGTTTCCGTGTCGTTGAAGAAGCTCGCTTCGATTTTTGTGGTTTTCGTGGGGGTTGTTCCTCCACATGCACAGGCTGGTCATCGGCGAGTGCCAATTCCGCAGCACGATTCGCCGCAGTATTTTCCGACCTCGCCGCCCGTCGTTTAGCAGGTGGTGCTGATCCAACCACATCGCCCTTTTCATTTTGCACATCGTCACCGTTCATTGCCTCACTATTTCTCTTTCTCCCCCTTGTTGTTCTCTTCGGCCGGGATGTTTCTGGGACATCACCATTGTTACTCTCGATATCTACTTGGCTACTTACTTCAACCGGATCTCCCTTCTTGGACTTTGCTTTCTTCCCTTTCGATTTCGTTGTCTTTCTTGTCGTTTTTGACGTTCTATTGGTTGAATTGGACAGGGTGCTGTGATCCATTTCGTCATCAAAATCAGCCTCAGGAGCTTCAGATACGGTTGTAGCGACGGATTGTGTTGATAGGCGCGATGCTTTTGATGATCGAGTCTTCTTTCCACGGGTTGGTTTTGCCGGATTACTCAGTGCAAAATGAAAAAATGAACAATCTGAAGATCTGCGATAATGCTCCTCACTATTCCATCGTTAGCCAATCAAGGCATGTGCAGTCAGGTCATGATTTGCTCACAAAGGATCATCTTTTGGCTCCCAGCCATCCAGTGACAGATTGCAATAAGCGCAGCTTACAAAATCCTCACTCTCTTCATGGGCGCAGTAATACCAGCCTGCTTCGACCATCTGTGGGAACAAAACCTTGTTAGCAACTACAAACCCAAAGTCCCGCTCTAGGTAGGTGCTCACCTTTTCCGTTTTGCATACCCAACCCCTTTTCCCATCGTGAGGCCACATAGACGCAAAAGTTGCTCTCCTTGCCTCGGCGATTCTGGCGTTTGTAGGGTCTTCTATTTCTGCTGGGTTCGAAGATCGGCGTACAATATCCATCATAATTGCCCATCCACATTCGCTCGAGTGTCTCAGGTGCTCAGTAACCGGGTCGTCGTCCTCTTCCCAACCATCTAGGGCTCTCTCGCAAAGGAAACAAGCAGCATTATCCGGGCTAAGAGGAGTGGGCTTAAAGTAAAATCCGGCATGTGCAAGCTGGAATTTGGGTGTCAGTTAATTGGGACGCAAGGGGATCATTGTGGAACATAAATTGCCGTTAATACACACCTCTTCAGGCGATGGTCTATCATGAGGCCAGCTAATGTGCGTTGTAGCCTTTGTATTTGATGTTCTTTTACCTTTTGGTGCAGAAGAATAAAAGGTGGCAAGCCGGGCAGCGACAGTCTCCATGCCGATTGCAATCATAGCGAAATTTATTTGCCTTTCAATTAGGTAAACATGGGGGTATTCAATTATATTCGAGATTGATCTATCTAGAGTTTGTAAATGGCGATGTTGGGGCCGCAATCTGGCTCGGAGCTGGTTTGTTTACTCACCTGCTCAATGATTTGTTTGGGATGTTGTTTTGTCGCGCCGACGCGGTCTGGTCAGGTGATGATGACTGGTCATGTGACCCGCTTGATTATATCAGCGAGCGTTGACGTCGGCCGAAACCCAGAGGCATTTTAGTCCGCCGGTTTCCCGTTCTCCTTCATGGACGAAATCGTATCACAGCCCTCTTTGGCAGTTTTTATATTCCCCTTGTTGTATCAACCAGGGCTTGGTGAGGTTGTTTGAAGACCCATGGTACCTCTTAGCTTGACCTGTTGCAGCTTCTGCTGTCCCCCATAGTCCCTCCAACATGGCCACATCCCATCTTCCGGTACAAACCAGTCCCCCACCAGAACACCTTTAGAATTGTTAATATTACAAAAACTAACTCTTCAACTGCTCATTATTAGTTCTCCCCGATACGGTCACGACTAGCGGCGTCGTCTCATCTTCACATCTTCATCCCACCTCTTCCGTCTTTTCCCAAGAACAGCCCCAGATGTTACCGGCTCCTCTCCACCGAGCCATCTCCTGGCCCGCAGCATCGGGATAGCGGGCCTCCTCCTGGATTCAATATTGCCGGCCATAAAAATGTAAATTCTCGATCGGATGCTTCTCCGGCCGCATCAAACTCCGGACAATCGATTCCATCATCCGAGTCAGGCACGCAGTGGTACGACAATCCGGACTTCACCATCTCGACATTTTCGGAGCTACCTTCAAAAAACTTTGGAGTGAATCAACACATGATTATCAATGAGGAGTTTAAAGAGGCCCTACGACAGATTTTGTGGCAATTCAAAGCTCCAATCCGATATGCGTTCGCCTACGGTTCAGGTGTATTTCCGCAGTCTAACAGATCTGCCTTTCCAGCCGAAAGTTCCCATCCGGCCGCTCCACAAGCCATTCAAACAGGCCAGGGGAACAGTGGAAAGATGATTGATTTTATATTTGGGGTCTCTTACAGCCAACATTGGCACGCGCTCAACTTGAACCAACATCGTGACCACTATTCTGGTCTAGGATCGCTAGGCTCATATATTGTTTCCCAGATCCAGGAAAGATGGGGAGCCGGCGTTTACTTCAATCCCTATGTCACCGTGAATGGAACCCTTATAAAATATGGGGTTGTTAATATTGACACACTTTGTAAAGATCTTAGTGACTGGGACTCACTTTACCTTGCGGGACGACTTCAGAAGCCGGTGAAAATCCTTAGGGACCACCCGAAAGTCCGTCTTGCGAACCAAGTGAACCTTCTTTCAGCCGTCCGCGTGGCATTGCTATTACTACCACCGACATTTACCGAGCAACAGCTGTATAGCACTATCGCTGGCATTAGTTATATGGGCGACCCTCGGATGTCTTTTGCCACAGAGGATCCGCGTAAGGTTAACAACATTGTATCCTCGCAGATGACCAATTTTCGCCGTCTATACGCACCCTTGATCGAAACATTGCCAAATGTTGCTTTCAATGACCCGCAATGCAGCAGCCTAGATTGGGTAGATAACCCAGAGGTCGACGCTCGGCTAGCCCAAGATATGGATCCGTTAAAACGAGGAAATATGGTTCGGAGACTACCCCAGTCCTTCCGCGAGAAGCTTTACTTCCAATTCCAGTCAAGATACCAAATTCCGAGAGTGGAATTTGATAACATGATGGAGAAAAATAACGACGAAGACCCAGAACGAGTTCATCGTCGAGTAGGAGGCACATTCGAGCAAAGAATTGCTGCCGACGAACATCTCAAAGACGAAGCAACTAAATCGATCAGGAAGACAATAGCGTGGCCGAGTATGAGCCAGAGCGTAAAGAGCCTATTCACCGCTGGCCTTGGAAAAGGATGGCGGTATGTAAGAGAGAAACAACAGAAGTACGCTTCCGCTAAGCAGGAGACGAAAGAAGACGCACCTAGCGGTTCTAAAAAGGAGTGAACTTCCTTGGACATATTTTCTTTTGGGGAACTGTGTACCCTTCTACATATTATTATTAATACTGCCCGTACTGTGCATACTCGAAGGCTTTGGCGTTGAATAAAGTGGGATAAAATACAATAGAAATCTATCAGGATAGATGTAGTATAGCAATTGACTCAAGTGATAAAATAAATACCTCTTCCTTTTCCACTACATAATAATAATACATAAAATAGAGTTTGTGACTTACACTCCGTACTATGCGCCGCGTCGAGTCATCGATCTTGCCCCGCCACTCCTGATAACGGAATAAATAGTCAATTAGATGCACAACAGGAGCAACTTCAAAAATCCCCCCCCTCCTCACTCTCTAACGCGTCGCCAGCGCCAACCATGGCAGTCAAGAATCTCCCTTTCGACCTCTCGAAATGCGCGAGACCCAATATTCTTCAATTGCAGCCGTATCGTTGCGCCAGAGAGTAGGCTTTTCACCCTTTGTCCTGCAGATCTAGCTCGTGAAAGTTGACCTACGAATGACAGTGACTACAAAGACGATGGGACGAATATCCTGCTAGATGCGAATGAAAACGCCTATGGTCCAGGCCTCGTCTTAACTCCTGATGGAAGGATACAGGAGGGATGGTCGGAGAAATCGGTGACAAATAGCGAGAATGCATCTTCTCCAGATATCGACTTCTTGGGCTTGAACCGATATCCAGATCCGTGAGCATATGATCTCTTCCCAATCCAGGCCAATATTTCAAAATGCTTCTGTAATTCTGACATTTTTTATTTTTTGCCTTTTCAAATAGTCATCAAATCGAACTCAAGCAGCTCCTTTGCAATCTACGAAACACACACGTTCATACTCAAAAGACATTGACGCCAGACAGGCTTTTCGTCGGCGTTGGCTCAGATGAAGTTATCGATGCCCTTCTCCGCTGTTTCTGCAAACCAGGTCATGACCAGATCCTCACCTGCCCCCCCACATACGGCATGTATTCAGTCAGTGCGCAAGTAAACGACATCAGCATCGTCAAAGTCCCCCTTGACACAGCCAACAATTTTTATCTCCGCCCCGACGCCATCAACGAAGTGCTATCCTCGACTTCTTCCATAAAATTAGTCTACATCTGCTCCCCCGGCAATCCCACGGCAAGTCTAATTCGCAAAGACGATATCCAGAAGGTCCTCGAACACCCGACATGGAATGGCGTGGTGGTGGTTGACGAAGCCTACATCGACTTTGCGCCTGAGGGCTCAAGTCTCGCAGAGTGGGTGATGGAGTGGCCAAACCTGGTTGTAATGCAGACGTTAAGCAAAGCATTCGGACTTGCGGGCATCAGACTGGGTGTGGGGTTTACGAGCCCTGAAATCGCGAGGTTGCTGAATAGTTTGAAGGCCCCGTATAACATCTCCAGCCCTACCAGTGCGTTGGCAAAGGCTGCGCTAACACCGAAGAATCTTGCGCTCATGAATAAGAACAAGGAGAAGATACTGGTACAGCGGGAACGGATACTTGCGGAGCTGCCTAAAGTTCCTGGAATTGGAAAGTTTCTGGGCGGCACGGAGTCGAATTTCCTGCTCGTTGAGGTTCTTGACATGCCAGCGGAACAGGGAGGGAAACCTTGCAATGATGTAGCGATAGCAGTGTACAAGGCTCTTGCGGAGGCGAAAGGCGTTGTTGTCCGGTTTCGAGGGAATGAGTATGGCTGTACCGGATGTCTAAGGATCACTGTTGGGACGGAAGCAGAGGTATCGAAATTTTTGCGGGAGATCCAGGCAGTTCTGTCTAATATTTACACCTCCAACGGGTTAAAAATGAAATAGGGGTTTTACTATAGATATAGACTTTTTGCTAGCTATCCATAGTTCTTTTCCATCTATAGATAAGCGATGGGTGGTTGCAATCAAAGGGCGTTTTAGTCCAAACGTTCAGTCCAATAAACTCCTAGATCCTTCGCACATCAAATCTAGTTCCAAAGAAAGGATGGTCTTGCGGACAGACGGGAATAGACGGTGTAAGCCACAAGAGTTTGTAAGAAAGATAGGTAAACCTATCCGCTGAATATAACGATGGTGACACCAACACCACATGTGAAAGTTACATCTCAAAACAAGCCAAAGAGATCCCAATCCGGGGTATATTTGCCACATCCTGAGAACTCCAAGAAAATTAAAAATAACCAGGGACTCAAAAAAAAAAAAAAAAAAAAAAAAAAAAAAAAAAAAAAAAAAAAAAAAAAAAAAAAAAGCTCCTACGTAGTACGTTAAAATAAGAAAGACCTCTTCGATATCGTACAAATTTGGACGAGGATTTCAAATCTATTACACAGGGCAAGGGTTAGCATGGAGTTCAACGATCAGCAATTAACATCAGCGTCAAAAGTGAAATGAGTAACGTACAAGTCGCAAAGGGGTGCGCATAGGGGCACGTCCTCCTCGCAACAACACCGCGATAGACTTGTTTGGAATCGCTTGAAGCTTGCGGTACGCCTCATGAATGTGTCTTGGCTCTATGGGTGTCCTCCCCTCCTCAGGAGGGTCGAAGAGACCCGTCTCTCGTTTTCGCTTCTTCGTCTTCTCACCGTCATCCGAAGCTCCACGGCCTTTCCTACCCCGGTCTTCCTGCTCCTTGACCTTCAAAGCCTCTTCCGTCAAGGTTTGCACAATTTCAAAAGTGAGGAAGCCAAGAATGTCGACGATGTCATCGTTGGGTCTAAAGTCCGTCACGATTCCAAAACCTGCCCATTCTCGAAATCTTTTGGCTTTGCGAAATGTAAAGGAGGCCTGTCGACAATCGGACCAGAAAACATACTCCTCGCGCGTCATGTTTTTTGTCCGTTCGTCTGCGTTTGCGAGTCGCTGTAGGGTGGCATAATTTTGCTCCTCCTCCTCTTCGTCTTCTTCATCTTCACGTTCAGGAACTTGGACTGAATATAAGTTGTTGAGATCCCAGGGCAAACCAACTTTAGCCCTTTTGTTTTTCGGTTTCGCCGCAACATCTGTTGGACCCGCAACGCCAGCTCCAGCCAAGGGATCGTCTCCGGCCCCAAAATCTGCTGCATCACCACCACCTTTGTCATCCGAGTCCTTCACGTTTTTCCGGACGTCCTTCCATGACAAAAAAGTCTTCAGCCGTGATACCTTAGCCTTGTCGTGACGAATTAGAAAAATGAGATCATCTGTGGAAATAGATCGAACGCCCCGTCGCGCTGCAAGGGCAGTGCTTCGACTAAGCTTCAAATTGGTGAGCTCAATATGCAAAAGAAGAAGCAGTGTACGAGCACCTACCATTTCAATAACCTGTTGTCGTACAATTTCTTCAATGAGAGTCGTCGTTTCAGCTGATGGTTCTGCCGTCTCGCCGGAGACAAACATCATCTGGCCAAAGATGTTAGTAGGGACGCTTCTATGACCACTCCAAGAAATCTGTGTTCGCTCTGGTGCTGGTGTTGGTCTAGTCCCTGTAAACGTCCTCGTCCACAACTGTATCGAAATAATATCGGAAGGAAGCGTTTGCATCATTCTCGTCATCAGGCAATGCGTCAAACTCTATGCCTCTGCCTCCAGAAACGACTTTGGAAACAATCTCAGCAGCCGCATCGGACCAGCGCTCAACCCACAATTTACCGCCTATCCTTCGCTCTATGAAAGCCATCGCGAAGAACCGATCAATCCCACAGATGAACTGGGTTTAAAAAGGTGCAAGTCGATGAACAAGATCCATAGACCTGAGGCAACTGCAAGAGCTTCTGAGGCGTTCGAGAGTGGTAGTGTTATGGCGCATATATCTTTCCGGAAGACAAATATCGAAGATTTTGAGGGGATATCGTTGCTACGGAGAAGTGAATAGCACTCATTTCGTAGCACATCTTTCATCGCATGTTGAGATCGATCTATCCGACTTCACTAAATGTTTCCAAAGTGCAAGCTGCCATTTACCCCATCATCCACATTTGGAGGAGGTAAAATGGGCAATGGCAAAGATCACTAGACGAGGGCCGGAAAATCTCGAAAACTTCACACCGGATCAAAAGATAGGTAGCGTCGCGGCCTTTCCTGGACATATTTTCTTCCGATCGCATAGGGGAGAGCGTTCCTCGATTGGAAGATATACTGACTTCCGCCACGGAGAATATAGTAGCCAGCAAAACGGAATTTCCATGGCTCCCATGCATCCTACAATACCATCTCGTCACCCTATCGTCAGGCTTCCCCAGTGCGCAAAACGGGATTCTCTAACGATGATAGCTTCCTTCGGGATTTGAGGGTCGCGGGGACGCGCTTCCGGAGAAGAGGTTCCATATCAAAAACCAACGGAGGAGACCAGATGCCAAGATGACCAGATGTGACCTTTCACCGAATCTTCCCAAGACGTCTAGAATAGAAGGGATTTAGAGTCTTACCTGTTGGATCTCCTGGCGGTACTTGGGCGATCGCTCCGCCATCTTCACAGGTTGGTAGGCAAGAATAGTAGGATAAGGCAGGTAATGACGAAGCAGTGCGTCGACACTGCGCAGGCTTAGTCCTGATAACTGATACTACGCAGCATGCGAAGGGACTAGATAGGGATAGTGGTTGGATGAAGTCGGCCGCGGCTCAATTGTCGGCGTCATGGCTCTGAATTACCTCAGCACGCTTGACCCCACTTCAAGATTTGCGCTAACCCAACTTGAACTGTGCAACTCATTATTAAAATCAGCAGAGACCAACTCTGATTCAAAGTATTTTCCAGCGACATCAACCACCCGTCGTATCCCCAGTGCACTTACACTGCGCCCTCGCCATGTTGTATCTGGTCGGGCTCGGTCTGGCGGATGAGACAGATATCACTGTTCGGGGACTGGAAATCGTTAAGAAGGCCGAACGAGTGTATCTTGAAGCTTACACGAGTATCCTACTGGTGGATAAGGAAAAACTAGTGCGTGATGGTTTTGATAAAATATATATAATAGAGCTATGGTTAACGTACTAATGCGCGTCCGCGACTGATCAGTAGGAAGCGTTCTATGGACGCCCTGTCATTGTAGCAGATCGCGAACTGGTCGAGACGGGCAGTGATGATATACTACAAGATGCTAATAAAGTAGATGTCGCGTTTCTGGTAGTCGGAGATCCATTTGGGTACAGTCGCGCTTCAATAATACTCTTGCAAATCTCAAGGTAGCAATGGAGAGACTAACAATTCTTATTTCGAATATTAGAGCTACAACGCACACTGACCTCGTCTTGCGCGCCCGCGAACTCGGCATCAAAACGTCAACCGTACCAAATGCCTCGATTATGTCCGCCATAGGCTGCACGGGTCTCCAACTTTATAATTTCGGTCAGACCGTCAGTATGGTATTTTTCACAGAGACATGGAAACCATCTTCGTTCTATGACCGAGTGAAAGAGAACGTTCAACTAGGGTTTCACACGTTGATGCTCCTGGATATTAAAGTTAAAGAGCAGTCGATAGAGAATATGGCGCGCGGAAGGAAAATATATGAACCACCAAGATACATGACTGTTGCGCAGTGTGCGAGTCAGATGCTGGAAATAGAGGAAGAGAGGAAAGAGTGTGTGTATGGTCCGACTAGCCTTGCTATAGGCGCTGCGCGAGTTGGTGCGCCGGATCAGAAACTTGCCGTGGGGACATTGAAAGAGCTATGTGATGTCGATATGGGTAAACCCTTGCACTGTTTGGTTCTGCTCGGGAAAAAGACCCATGATCTAGAAAGGGATTACATTCGGGAGTTTGCCGTCGACAAGGCAACTTTTGATGAGGCTTGGAAAGCAAATTATGGAACGAGTTCATGAACGTCTGTTCTAAGACAAAAATAACAATTTAGATATAAGTAAACGCGCAGCATCAGTCTGAGAACATAGCCATTTTTACCCTTATTTTCATAGATTATTTTTACAACTTCGGGGAAAGTTATCTTGCAATTGGAACTCTTATTGGCTCTTTCTCTTTGCCTCTGTACCGTACCCGCTGTTGTGGTTTTGCGGGTGCTGTTCAAGGTCAAGCCCTTGCCGCAACTTTTTTTCGCTTCTCCACCAGATTGCTACGGTTCATTAATATTATTGGACACCTGGGTTCTAGCCCTACCTAGTGAAGTCTTGGCCACCCACCCCTGCCTTGGACGGTTTTCATGAAGGAACCGGAGTATTCTAGGTCGTTGAATCCCCAACAAATCAGGCAGCCGGGAGGGAGGGCTAACGTTACCCCTACCCTTCCACCAAGAAGTCTCGCCTACCTCCCGCCCTATCATGGCATTTTCCGTGCGCATCTAATGTTGCAGTTTGCTGTCCCTTCTCCTGGCTAAGTGACACGGCAGCATACCTAGCTCATTCATCATGACCCAGAGTTATATGATCCCGTGGGTTTATGACTTCGGGATATGGATTTTCGCGTGTTGTCTAGATATTTTCTTCCGTGAAATTTATTCCCGGGGAGCATGGCGGATCCCTAAGAGCGGCCCGGTGATCATAGTCGCCGCGCCGCATGCCAACCAATTCGTCGATTCCGCTGTGTTAATGCGCAACATGAGACGCTATGCTGGACGCCGCACATCTTTTCTCACGGCGGACAAAACTATGCGCGACCCATACATTGGGAGGATGACTCGTCTTATGGGGGCTGTATCTGTGGTCAGGGCAATGGACCTTGTCAAGCCTGCTGAGGGCACGATTTGCCTGCCCCATCCGGAAAATGACCCAACTCTGGTCCGCGGGAAAGGAACGAACTTCACCAACGGAGAGTTCATGGAAGGGGGCTTAATTGTTTTACCTAGGGTGGGGAGAACGAATGTCGAACAGCAAGCAATTGCTGAAATCCTGGGGCCGCAAGAACTGCGGCTCCGCAGACCATTCAAAGATTTTGATAAGGACCACCCGCTCTACGATGGATTGCGCAATGGGACCCCGTTTAAAGTCGCGCCGTTTGTGGACCAAAGCCAGATGTTCGATTCAGTGTATCGCGAACTTTGCAACGGCGGTTGTGTTGGCATCTTTCCCGAGGGAGGAAGTCATGACCGCCCTAATTTGCTTCCATTGAAAGCTGGCGTGGCTATAATTGCCCTAGGTACTCTAGCACGAGATCCTGACTGCGGCCTCTCTATAATCCCCTGTGGCATGAATTACTTCCATCCAAATAAATTCCGGTCCCGTGCTGTTATAGAGTTTGGTAACCCCGTTCAGGTTCACCCAGATCAAATTGAAGCTTTCAAGGCCGGAGGACAGCTCAAACGTAACGCTGTGGGATCATTGCTGGAAACAATTAACGACGCTCTTGCTGCTGTCACTCAACTAGCTCCGGATCATGACACCCTTATGGCCATTCAAGCTACGAGAAGACTATATAGGCCTCTACGAATGAAGCTCCCTTTACCCGTTGTTGTTGAACTTAACCGGAACCTTCTTAAAGGCTATACGCGGTTTAAGGACGAGCTTAAAGTTCTTCAGTTAAAAAAGGCTGTATCAGACTACAATGATCGACTGAAGGCATTAGGTATTCGGGATCACCAAGTCGAGTGGGGAGATGTAGAGCAACGGCCGTGGTGGGTAGTGTTTGGCACTCTGCTTCGGCGTATCGGTGAATTTCTCGCACTGGCAGTGGGAACTCTACCGTCAATTGCTTTATTCTGGCCGGTTTTCATCATTACGAAGATCGTGTCTGTCAGAAAACAGCGTAAAGCGCTAGCAGTTTCCGTTGTTAAGCTAGAAGCACGCGATGTTGTCGGAAGTTGGAAGATTATTGTGGCGATGGTGCTAGCACCGGCTTTGTACACCTTTTATACCGCTATAGCCACGGTTTGGTTGCGTTATTGTCGCCACGATGGGCATTACTGTTCTGCTGTGTCTTGGTGGATTAATCCGAGGAATTATATCCCTGATATTATGCCGTTGTCGCTTTTTTCGATATTGTTCTTCGGACTCATGATTTTCGTCTCCCTTGCCGGGCTACGCATTGGCGAGATAGGCGCTGACGTGCTCAAGTCTCTACCACCACTACTAGTCGCTTTAAACCCCAGATCAGCTACTTCATTGGCTCAGTTGCGAGCTGAGCGTCAAGCGCTGGCTGCTCAAGTTGTTGAGGTAATTGACACGTTCGGACCTGAAATCCTACCGGATTTCGAATCGGAAAAGCTTGTACATGAGGGCCCTAATGGCGATTCTTATCTGTCTCGACTGAAGAGCATGCCCCCTAGCCATGCAAGTAGCAGGAGCAGGAGCCAAAGCCGCGGCAGTGGAAGGCGGTCCAGCAGCTTTGGTTCCTTTCTCCACGATACTCTGATAAAACCGCTGTCTACCATATCGAACGAAAATTTGGTTGAGGTGAACAGGCGGATCACGGACTCTGAGCAGAAGAAACGTGGACCGTGCTCTAGAAGAGAGGCCGATTCGGACGATGATGATGTCGTCATGGTTAACGGTCCTTCCTCCATTATGACCGGTGGAGCTGAAGATAAGAAATCACGATGACGACGATGGTTAGGATGATAACAATGGCTTCAATCCAAGAGATCTATTCGGAAGGGTATATGGATTTCTAAGCCGTAAGATTCCGTTGGAATCAAGCATTGTGCTGACGCTTGTCCACGAAATATCAAACAAGCATACATAGAACAAGCCTTCGTTAAGAGGGCCACTAAGGGATGGGACGCTACCGCGAATAATGTATATAATTTTATATAATTGTAGATGCCCGTGGATGAAATTTCTATGGCCAAAGGGTAGATATAGCGGCGGATGTCCTATAAATATAAAGACATTGTTCAATTATCTTTGTACATCTATATCACAGGCGGAAAATGCTCAGGGGACAATACCTAGCTGTGGATGCCATCAAGGGGCTCATGTGACCTCACCCTAAACTACCTAGGTATCACTGGACTTCCACGCAGAATGTTGCACCATAAGATATGCTTGTCTTTTAGACACCATACATGTTCGACAATAAATATTCCTAAAACACACGGGACTACCATCCGTGACATGGCAATCACTCGTGGCTCAAGAGCTCTTCCTCCGTTGATATGCAGGCCATCCTTCTAACTAACATCTCAATTAATCTCCTGTCAAGGCCATTCGAGCGAGGTCCATCATCAGTATTTTACCTACCTCCTCCAAAATGGTCACCTATATACTTTATGGCTTCCGTTGGCACAGAGCGCCCAACCCCTTAGCTCCAGGTATACGCGCTTACATAGCCCTCTACAACCTTCTCGACGCAGCTGCGGAGTACCTCCAGCACCCGACTACAACGGCAGCAGTCCTCAATTCATTCAAGCTCCTTGACCCTGACATCCTCACTCATCTCCCTAATCTCCAACTTATTGAACAGTACGACCCTGAGGACCTTAGCCCTGACGCGGTAAGCCAACCATATGCATACGTCGCAGCAAAGACCATGACTATGGGTGCAGAGGCCTTATCCGGTGCGGGGCTAGGATTAAGGGTCCAGGAGATTCTACAGCAGGACCCGGGCTTGTCAACGGCTGGGAGTGAAGTATTTAGGAAACTTAGAAATGAACTCGCGCCTGATGCGGAGATTGGCTGGTTCGTTGTTTACAATGGAGATCCAGAGCGTTCATTTGAGGATTCTGACGAAGATTCTCCTGTCGATGACGGCGAGGATGATGTGATGGGTTGTCGTGACAGCGAAGCTGCTACTGCTGATCCTGTCGATTCTACGGTATGGTCCTATTCCCGTTCCTACGATGTCAAGCTTCATTAAGTGGCAAGACATGTCCGCGATAATGCCTGGGCGACTGATGACAACCTTATGCAGAGTGCGGATATTTCGAAATCCAGAAAGATGAGCCAGCGAATCTTTGATAGCAAATGAGATGCTCACTTATCGAATCAGAGGAATATTTTAGCGTATTGGTTTTTGGTATGCTTGAATATTTTAGTTATAAAATAGATTTTCAGGGGAGAATGGTTCTTTTGTATAGTTTGGACGGTATCACTTCATCTTTCGGGAATTTTTTGAGAGAATAACTGTTTCCTCGTATCTCCTTCTAGACAATTCAATGCTGTCTATTTCCGGTATAACATTAACGCCGCTGTTCCGAATAACTAGTTACTGAAAGGCGGTTGCACTTGGCAGAATGACGTGAGATAAGCTTCAACCACCAGCTTGGAGTATTGTACTGCAATATCTCATGCGGCAAACATACACCTCCATGAAGCATTAGCCAATGAAAGGCTTGGTAACAGGCCATATTTATGCGGCATGGTTCTTTCATTTATTCTTATCCAGAACAGGCAGTGTGTAGACCCTTCTCCAAATGCGTGAACTTCGCTAACGTGGCCAAGAGGCAAGACCCGTCTGGCAAAATGGTATGCCCCATACAATGTAAGTGACATCTTATCCGCCATGGTTTATATGTTGCAATTAATAGCTAACAAAGTATTAGGACGATGAGAAAGTAAAACTAAAGGGAGAGGTCCGTTTCCCGCCACCAAGAATTCCCCTCCATCTAGATCTCCCTCCTATATATGCGGAACATCCAGCGCAACGTTTCCTATATCTAAAGCCCGAGTTATCCTACAGGTCCACCGCCTCATTGCCCCTCGAGATCAAAAATATCAATCCAACTTTGTCGAGTTCCGTCGCAGCACGAAGATCGTTTATAGGCGATATGCGGGCCTATTCTTCTGCGTCTGTGTCGATGCGAATGATAATGAATTGGCATACTTGGAAGCCATACACTTTTTCGTGGAGGTCCTCGATCAGTTTTTCGGCAATGTTTGTGAGCTTGATTTAGTTTTCAACTTCTATAAGGTGCGTCTTTCGTTCCGTGAGCTATGGATGATGTCGAATATTCTTTTCTCTCTCTTTCTTTCCCCCTTCTTTTTTTTTTTTTTTTTTTTTTTTTTTTTTTTTTTTTTTTTTTTTTTTTTTTTTGGGTGCGAAATCGGGCTGTGTTCAGTGTATCGGTTTGGATGCTAATTTTTTTTTTAAAAAAAAAATTGATATATATCCAGGTTTATGCTATTCTCGACGAGGTGTTTCTCGCTGGCGAGGTTGAGGAAACAAGCAAACAGGTTGTGCTGACAAGATTGGAGCACTTGGATAAGCTTGAATGAACGCACGACTATACACTTACCCGTCGGCATGTCCTTTCCCTCAATTGCTTTCATTGATGTAATTCTCAAAAGACTCCGCCATAGAATGCCCGCACTATACACTTACTTCACATCTTGAATCCCATCATTACTCCTCGAAATACCCCGGATATGTGACATAGGAGCCTATTCTCCTCAGGTTGTTGTTTCTTATTTCACCTTTTCGCGACGGTCTCTTTTCTCTATCCTTTTGCAGTTGAAACCCGGCTTCTAAGAGGTTATCGCATGCCGCCACAACAACGTTTTCTTCTTGCTTGGTCCCTTGCTGGCTCCATGATTGCGTCGAACACCATGTGAGATTTTAACCACGTAACTGACTTCATCAACATACTGAGCGGATGATTTTGATCCCTTTGAATTGCCGAATACTAATAAATTGGAGTCATTGATTATGTTTCTGTTTACCCAAGCCTGAAAACAGCCGGGATTGAAGCCAGGATTGGTCCAAACTTTGAAACACACCCCCAGGTCAATGGAAAAGTAGGTTTCAGTATAAACGGTAGAGTTTCTGCTGATCAGTGGCCTCTTGCAAGAACATTCCATTTCAGCAATTATGTTACGCAACCAGATGGGAAAGCTTGCGCGTATCTTCACACCAGTATAACTCCCACGCGTGCATCTGGTTGAATCTGTCAGTTTTCATTAGTGCAGGTTTTCCGTTGCATGGCTGGCAGCAACCGGGACAGAAATTAGGATAAAATATTTCGGAAGATGCCAGAAGCGCCGAACCATAAACTACAAACTCCTGTCAGTCGTCTGCTACATCCTTGACGACGTGCTGCGGACATCCGAAGTTCTCGCTCCTCGCTCCTCCTTCCAAAGATGAGACTCTATGAAGACGTTTGGTGCCCATGTTATCCCCACCATTGGCGTATAACAAACATACACGGCCGATCATACCTTTCCGTCTCCATATTTTTCCGTCCCCCATAACAAACCGGAGCCAGCTCAAGCTCGGGCTTTTGTAACAGTTTAGATCAAGGATCAGCGCTCTGCTCTTCTAATTCTAGGTTCATGACCTATACGAGTTGATGAGAGATGGGCATCCCGACTTTTTTCTCTCGATCTTTTCATCTCAATATTTTGCTTCAAGGCGATTTTGACTACACTCATTTCAACACGAGATTTCCTTCTACACTGTCTATTTTTTATTTATTTTTACTTTTTTTTACATTGGCATCATCTAACGAATCGTAGGATCACACTCCTTGTTTTCAATTATTGCTGTTTAGATATGACTTCCGCAGAGTCCCTCCCTCCTCAAACATTAGCGGATATTTTTACAGAAGATACCTGTATAGAGCGGCAGAAATGGCATCGGACAGTTCCCATGAAGGTGTTGACCATTGGCGTAGGGCGGACTGGTACTGCATGTATGTCAATTTGCGATTTCACGGCAAAGGAAGAAATCATATAAAAGAAAATGGTCAAATTGCTGCTGACGATATGTTCATATAGCCTTTCGAGCCGCTCTGGAACGCCTCGGCTACGTGGATACATACCACATGATGAGCGCAAGCGTTGAGAACCCTTCAGATTGCCTGATGTGGTAGGATGCGCTAGCAGCCAAATATGATGCCGTAGGCGAATTCGGGTGAAAATAATGGAATCAACTCCTGGGGCATTGTCATGTATGATTCCTTCGCACGCTCCGGAAATGATGCATTCATGTATCTATATAAGATATCGACAAGAAACACTTACGTACTTCAACAACAACAGGCTGTCTGCGACTGGCCTGCGTGAGCCTTTGCAAAGAGTTAATCGAAGCATATCCAAACGCCAAAGTCATCCTCACGACTCGGGACGTTAATTCATGGCACAACTCCGTCATGAAAACCGTCTGGTAGCGCGTCACCGATCCGGAACATAGACTCGTCTCCGACTTCAGCTGGACAGCCAGCATGTACCGCCCCATGCTTCAGAAATTCTTCGACACTTTCTTCAAGGGCGATTTCCCCAATAAGGGGAAACAGGTCTATCTGAACCATGTCGAGGAAGTGCGCAGTCTTGTCCCGAAGCAGCGATTACTGGAGTACAAAATCGGCGAAGGCTGGGTCCGCTATGCGAGTTCCTGGGTGAAGAGATTCCAGACGCTGTCTTCCCCAGAGGAAGCATCACGCAGGGGTTTGTTGAGCGGTGCCGAACGTGGAATCGCAGGCAGATGATGAATGCTAGTCCCCAGGCCGTGGCCATGTGCGCCTCTATGATTGCCACCTCCCTTGCCGTTACCATGACCTGTAAACGGCTTTTCCGCTGATTCCATAGGTTCCGTAAACTTGTTTCTTTCGCGAATGCTTCAGAGCTCAAAAGGCGCCGGTTCGCTACTTCGTGACTTGAGTTATTCGCATTCATTCCTTTTCCCCATACTCGTCCATTTTAATTGAGATATTTTGGGCATGGCCTTTTCCTTCCTCTCCTCTCCTTCCCTTTCCCTTGCTTTCCTTTTTCCTTTCTTTTATTTCTGGTTTTTATATCCCCCAAGCTAAGCTGTGATTCATGTTTCTAAGCAAGGTCGGACTTGCGCATCAGGTTCCTTGTTTCGCATTAGGCACTAAAACACCCTTTGTTTCTGATTTCTACTTTGAATATAGACATGTTCAGGAGTATTCCTCATATCTTCACCTTTTGGCCAACTAGTTACTGTATAGATTCTCTTTTAATTTGACTTTTCTCAGTTTGTGCATAGAAAAGCTATATATCTATGACAAATATCTTCTCTCAGCATCAAAATTAACAGAAGGTCTAGATTTGAAACAACAAAATTTTCACACATGCATGTATTCAGAGTTTTTAGGATACATGAGTTACATAGTTATGATGTCAAACACATAAATTCCCTTTTTGATCCCTGACTTTGTACACATAAGATGGAGCCAAGGCCCACGATCAACATCCCGCTGCTAGGGGCACAGCGAAGACTGGTATACCCCCAATAAAAATGCTATATTCTACTTACTTTCGACTCCAACCGCGCTGTCAACTCATCGACGAACACAAACTTACATATGTAGTGTGTATTGATCGTATGAACGAGTCCAACTTGCGCGGCCCCGGTAGATGCCTTAAATTATCTCTCTCCCCCTTTGGTTACTAACCTTCCTCTCATGATGGTCACCAGAATATCCTTCAAGCAAGGTGGTAGAAAATTAAACATGCTGGGCAAACAAGCAGGTCGTAGCAGTTTCGAAAAGGAGGGCAGGAATATATGTAGTATGGTTAACAAAGTGATGGTCAGTGCATGGAGTAAAAAGATCAACCGAACTTTTACTCTGGTCCCTTTCCTGCATTTTTATATGGAGGGTATTTGGATTGAAACACCCATAAAGATCCATGATTGAAGTAGTATTTCTCAGGCACACGACATGCATATGTAACTGTACAATACATGTGGTACTGATCATATGTACCTGCTCCATAGGTAGGAGAATCTTTGTTGATCTGAAAAGGATTATTTTCCGAATTCCCCCCGTTTACCCCTGATGTTTGCAACTACCCAAGTACGTACAGTGCATGACCCTTGCGCTTCGGCGTCATCACCATGCATAAGAGGAAAAGTAATGGAACTTTGTGGAGCTGGTGAGCGTTAGTTGAGGTTATACTTCCCAGAGATTTTTTTCCCCCGTCCAGGGCTGGGCATGAACAGGGTAGATGTAGACCCCGGAAAGGAAGGTAGCGAGCAGAAAATACTATGTAATAAGATTATCCATGATGCCGCCGCCAGTGGATAGAGAAGGGACCCGAAGACAATCTGTATAAGAATTTGCAGTATTTTATGAACGGCAGTGAAGTATGGCGAAGGGCACATGTTGATGTACTCCATTAGGTAGGGCAGGGTAGGCCAACTTGTGAGATGTGATAATTACAGCGCAGCTACTCGTTCTGCAGTTGTTGGATGTGTATTTACTGTATCTAGATAGTTAGCCATTCCAGCTGTGGCAAGAAACATTTCATGCTCTAGAATCTATGTCACTTACATATCTCTCGCCTTCCAAAATCTTCCTGAGATTTCAATACAACAAGAGATCAACCAAGTGGGATTGATTGCAGATCGCCAGCAAGGTTTGAAAATCTATTGTCCCCCCCGATATATCCGAGCAGAATAGTTTCCAATTTTCCAATCAGTTTTTTGGTCTGTCTTGCAGACGCACACATAATCGAGAAAGTTGTTGCCGGATTTTGGAATCTCGATAGTTATATGTTACGCTCGCGCCATAATCTGGAAACTGTTCGACTTTAGGGGCTTGAGGGGGGGCGTTGAGCAATGGCCTGGACTCATAAATCGAACGACCTCGGTTTTGACAGGCATAAGCATCGCATACCGAAGGCCCGTGGGACTTCTGCAAGTGGCCTCGAGCTACATATCAACAACCTTGGAAGCCGGAATGGGAGCTTTGACTTGGATTCACAACAGGAATGGGAACCAGCAATTATGGAAGGAGGAGAGCGCGAACATAGGCGAATTCCATCGTCGTCGTCGACGTTGCACTTCGGCGCAGCAGAAAGGCTGGAGAGCAATGTGAAGCCTCAGCATGTGACGTGGATGTCTCTTCCTCGAAAAGACCAGCTGGTAATACTTGGGATATGTCGGGTGTTCGACTTTCTCTAGGTCACCTCTCTACAAGCTTACATGTTCTTCAACTCAAATCGTTTGACTCGTCGCTATCCGATTCAACAATCTCGACTCAGGCCGGTTTTCTTCAAGGCGCATTCACGGCTGCTCAGTTTGCTACTGCTGTTCCCTGAAGTCATGCTGCCGATGCTAAATTGGGTGAACGGAAATTTGTCCTGCTTCTAGGGACGAGCGTATCCTATCTGGGTATTGCGTTTTCGACGTCGTTTACCCAGGCCATGTTCTGGCGTTCCTTTGGTGGAGCTATCAGTGGTATGGTTGGAATTATCCGGACCATGATAGTGGAAAATATCAGGAAGAAAAACTACCAGTCAAGAGCCTTTTCGATTCTACCAATCGGATTTAATATTGCTTCCCTATCCGGGACAGGTAAGGCTGTGAGACATTTTCCCATGCCATATTGCAAGCATCCTTTTGTCATAACTGACTCATAGACTCATGATACATTTCCTTGTAGTTATGGGCGATTTCCTGGCCGATCCTGTCACTAGTTACCCACGACTTTTTGGAGAAAAATTGACTTTTGGAGACAATGCTGGAGTCACGTTGTTGAAAAAGTATTTTTTTGCGCTCCTAATGCTTTTAAATACCGTTCTCATGACTATTTGTGCAGTTTTGGTTGCATAATTTCTTGAAGAGGTAATCGTCTATTCGGTGAAAGGAGTCAGGGTCCTATCACGGACCTTGACACTCCCAGCATCCATCATTTTACTAAACAATTGTTCGTCGCATCTATTAGTGCTGGGTACTGTCCATGGCATTATTGGACAGTCGGTTTCATCCGCATTCCGCACAGTTGGCCCAGTTTTTGCGTGGTCATGGTATGGTCTGGGGCTCGAAATTGGTAGTTATGGTGGGATTGGCATTGGGCTAGTGGCGGTTGTCTCATGTCTTGGATGCACAGCGGCATTTTGGGTTTATGAGGGGTCAGGCCACGAAATAATTCTGTCTGGAGAAGAAGAGCAGTTAGCACTATGGAGTCTCACTCCTTCGCAATTTTATTAGTCCCTGCGTTAAGATTCGGAACCATGGAGATGGGTCGTGAACTGTTGGGCCTGCACCATATGTGTGAGGTTGTGTGTTTTGGGGGGCTGCATCCCCTGATTTTCTGCATACTGCGTAAAAACAGGTTTTCTGAATATCAAATACCATCCTCCCTCGCGTTAATTCCTGCAAATGGAATAGATTCGACTTTCGTGCCCTGTAGTGTTGACAGGGGCCTTGGAATCGCGTGGTTCCCCACCTTGTAAAGATTTGGTGCTTATGCTAGTTATGGCTTAGCGCCATTGGTCGGCTGCGCTCGGTAACGCTGTCGACTAGCCGCGGAGCCGCGGGTATATGACAACTCACCGATGTTCTTCGCGATATGCGTACGCTCTGTGCTCGGGGTTGAGACTGCGACAGTAAAATTTGTGCGTCCGTACTGTTGTGTTCTTGCGGAAGTCGAAGGCAAATTGGGTTTTGATCCCCTGAAATGCATTCCATGGCGCTCTCGTTTGAGTTGAATGAAACCCTAGCTGTCCAATCTGTGGTTGTTTAACCCAAACGGAATTCGCGTTTCTGGGCGGCGGGGATCTTGAGAGGAATAAATACAAATAGGCAAATAATACGACGTCTCACGCCCTTTTCAGCATGGGTATAGAGGGACTATTCTTAACATGGCATCGAGCCATTGGCCAAGCGCAATTCTTCTCTGCTTATGTGGAGACCCTGTGCGGACCTTGCTCAAGAGAGAACCCCACATGCAAAGCTCCAGCATTTTTCGCTATTGAAAATCCAGCTCTTCTCCCTTCTTCAGATGAGCTCTATTTTGCAACAACTTCACATAACTTCCAATTACTCATTCGTTCTCGAGTTGTTGGATGCTGAGCTCGAATTTTCCCAAAGCAATGCGCAGAGTCAGATATCAATCTTGCTTGTTTCCTATCGCGCCTTTCCCGCACTTCAATGAGATGGACTTCAGAAGCCACGCAGATCGTCATTTGTGCCGCACTCAGCTCTCTCCAAATCTTATTTCGATGTGGCTACCGATTGCTTGTAAAGTGCGGCGTGATCAAGTCGTCTAATCGATCATGGGGACCCGATGATAGCTGGATGACATTCGCACTGCTGCCCCTAATATGCCGCACTGTTGCTATGATAAGAGTGTTTGGTCTCCGGCTATCTCCTTCAATTGATGACCAGGTGTTGTCGCAAAAACTCATCTTAGTTGGTCGTGTATTCTATGCTCTTTTGTGGGTGTTATTTCCTCTTCATCTAGTTCGAAATTAGATTTACTTTAGATCTACGCGAGATCCGAGTGACAGAAGAAAAAGTTCAAAGTTTATGGACATCACCTAATATTTTTGCCATTCTTCAGTCTTTGGTGCATGAAACTTTGCTTGCTACGGTTTTATAAAAGGCTGGAAACTGGGTCCAACAAAGTCCATTACTCTCTCCAGTTCCTGCGGGCCTTTATCGTGGTAACTTTCTTCGCTACATTGCTGGCTACACTGCTTGAATGTCAGCCATTGTTCATGTAAGACATCCCCCCTCTCAGTTATCAATTACACCCCACTAATAAAATGGCTGTTATGTAGGTTTTGGAATCCTAAATATTCGCATCGTAAGTGAACTTTAGATGGGCATCATCGTGATTTAACGCCCTATTTTCATAAATGTTTTCAAGTGAAAGCTAATCATACTACGCCAATTTAGATCCGTGTCGGAAAGGAATGTCTAATTTGCTCACCATGGGCTCGTTAAACATCGTAACTGATCTTGCTTTGATTCTCTTCCCCATTCCAATGCTCTGGAGAATGACATCTCTCGACTTTCAGGCGTATGTACTGGATCTCATGGCCTAGTCAAGAACCCAGTATCATTCACGCTTGCTAATCCTCGTATAGTAAGCTACAGTTAACCCTATTGTTCCTAGTCGGCATATTGGTTGTTGTAATAACAATTACGCGACTGCCTCTGATATTAAGTCACTCAGTGGCTCAAACTACACGTTCTCTGGTACATGCTCCAAAACTCCGAAACTTGACGAGTATACTGTATTCAGTGCTAATGGGGAGATACTATCTGTGGCGACACTATAGTGGGCATCCATTGAGATAGTCTGCGCAAGCATTGTTGCAAATGCCTCATTTTATTATGCCCTTTGGCAAGGATCAAATCGATACCGCGCCCGGCCTGCTGATTACGACGACTCGTCTACACCATTCCAACTTTCACATCGGCCTAGGAATGAAAGTGATAGCCGCCTCAGCACACCGTAAAACGAAGGTGGACCAGACGAATACATTATCTAAAATAACTTGGGGCTGAAGCCCCCTTCTCTATCTACAACATTCCCGGCGCTATAATCAGGATATTCTATCGTGCACGGAATAGGCAGCTGCAGCGATCTATCCGCAGTAGATTACAACATGCGCTCATTTGACCCCGATAACATTCCAGTCTCGGCGCCAATTCTGAACCCGTCTCCAATTAAACTTATTCCTCCAGCCCGGAACAATTTCTGTCAGTGCCAGATCTCAAGACCTTTTCTCCCTCCTAGATTGTACGGTGAAGTTAGCAGGACAAGCATCTGGCCAATTCGTCCAAGTTCCGGCACGGAGCATAAGTATCGAGCGACAGCAGTCTCTGACCGTTCATACTTTTATGCGCCCACGTAACCTATCAAGCCCTCTCATTTGGCATAAGTGTTGATGGGAACTATACCACGACCACGACAACATTAATTTTGTGTTTCTCCTATCTTCGGCAGCTCTTCATACGCTGCACTGGTAGCATGACCTGTAGCCTTCCCACCGCGCACAGTGGCCTGTTTCAGACGAATTTCCAATGAGGTTCAACGGGCCAAAGATGGCCAAATTCTAATTTCCGAGCTTGCGGAATATGTCTACTGGCTCCTCCAATTGGTTAGAACTTCGCTCTATAGTCGGATGTAATGGCCATGGAATTGCTGCCAAGTCGGGAGGGAAACCCCTGAATGTACAGTACATGTACAGAGTACATGTACCTGGTTGGAACGAAGGGATAAACGCCATATCTTGTCGGACTACCTCCTCTCAGCTTTCGCCTTCGTCTCCGCGTCAGCGCTGAAGCTCAATATTTTATAGATTCGGAGTCTACCGATTATGCCTCAAGGATCTCCATACCCGTTCGCTCAAATAATTTTTCTATATGTTTTTCAAATCATATACACCATCTATCAGCTAAACACACTCGGCATGCACTTTCTGAGCTTTAAAATCTTCCAGAGATTTCGACCACTCGTTATCCCGCATGGCTGGTACCAGACAATCACCAACTTATTAATTCGAGCATTTCATTTTCTGGTTACCTGCATCGGGTACTTGCTTTATGCTATGCTCATAAAATCTGAAACGTAATTTACTTTGGATGCGCTTTCCCGCCTCTATTTTTCTTTCCGTTGCAACGCTGGATTACCAATCCCTCCAGTTGTGCCACTGTTGTGTGTTACAAATATCGTTTTCCGTCAACAATTACACAACCACACTCAATTCTGACCATTGATTGTATTTCGAATCAAGCTCCACGCTTCGTATCACACCTCACAAGTCCGATGTTGCACCCAACAACGGCTCAACTTCAATTTACACTGCCGTGCAGCTTAATACGCTCCCGGCAGCCATGTTTAGGAACATGTTCTATCTCTTGTGTCCTATTCCGGGCAAGTGGGCTCATAACTTACAGAGTGCCCAGATGGCTAAACATAAGTAAGTGGTGGCATCCTGGCTTATCTGTTTAATTTACCTACACGGACCAGGCATCATCGTATCCATTTGAGCGAGTGCCGCCGGATGTTGAATAATATACAGGCGGCTTTTCCTGTAATAGAGTAAAGTATACTCTGTAAAAAGAAAAAAATAAAAAATGGCGGAAGACAAGGACAGTGAGAAAGTTTCCCCTGCGCGGAAACAAGAATGTATTGTCGATAATACCCTTCTCGATGAATCGTCAATCATCAACATGGATTATTCTGGCGCAAGAACGACATTAAGCCCGGAGGAAATCAATCTTGTCAGGAAACTAGATAGATGGATAATGGTAATGCACATATATCTTCGCTATTCGCTACACTCTGAAATTGCTAACGTATTTCAGCCAACTCTTTGGGCTATGTACTGGCTTAACTATCTCGATCGGAACGCCATTGGTACGCTTTTTTATCCTCAGCCTCATCCTCAAGGGGACGGGGGGGGGATATGGACACCGGATCATTCTTGGTGGAAATCAAACTTACATTGTCGTAACAGCCCTTGCCCGCGTAGATGATCTCGAGCAGGATCTTCACCTCAAGGGGAACGGTAAGAGTCGATACTTCCTCGTCCCATCAGATCACTGCCTTTGACTCACTTATTTTTAGAATACAATACATGCATTTCTATCCTTTTTGTCGGGTACCTGATTGGGCAGATACCATCTAACATGTATCTCACACGGGCTAAGCCGTCATATTACCTGTCCTTCTTCATGGCTCTGTGGGCTATCGCTTCCGGTCTAACAGCTTTAGCAAAGGATTTCAAAGGTCTTTTGCTGACGCGCTTCTTTCTTGGTGTCCTAGAAGCTCCGTATTATCCTGGCGCTCTATACCTGCTATCAATCTTCTACACACGTAAGGAGATAGCCACCCGGATTTCCATACTCTACACTGGCAATATTTTAGCCACCGCATTTGCTGGCTTAATCGCTGCTGGAATTTTTGCAGGAATGGATGGGCGGTCTAGTATCAAGGGATGGCAGTGGCTTTTTATTTTACTAGGAATTGCCACGTTTGTTGTCGCCCTTGGATCGGTGTTCACACTCCCAGATGACCCCTTAAGCACCAGATGGCTCACACCGAAGGAACGCGAACTTGCACACAATCGCATTACCAACGACACTGTTGACCGCCAATCGCAAACCACAACCTGGGTCGGGCTCAAAGCAGCCGCTAAGGACTATCGCCTCTGGATCTTTGCCCTGATGCAGCACCTCCATCTTGCTGCAAATGGATTCAAGAACTTCTTTCCCACGGTTGTCCAGACGCTCGGTTTCAACAGACTTATAACATTAATTTTAACATGTCCACCATATTTAATCGCGGGACTGATATCCGTCCTCTGGTCCATGAGCTCCGGTAGATTCAACGAGCGAACATGGCATATAACAGCCGCAAAGGCTATCGCGGTAGTCGGATTCGCAATCGCGTGCGCTACGCTGAACACAGGGGCGCGATATGCTGGAATGGTAATATTTACCATTGGCACATATGCTGTCAATTCGATTATCCTGGGCTGGGTAGGGTCCACTTGTGGACAGACGAAGGAGAAAAAATCCGCGTCTCTCGCAATAGTCAATACCATTGCTAATGTGTCATTTATATGGACTCCTGTAAGTGGAGTTCCCCGTTGGAGCTTTCCAAGATTGCCTTAATTAGCTATATGAATACTCTTTCGATTTTTTGTTAATCCCGTGATAGTATCTCTGGCCCAGTTCCGACGGACCACGGTATTTAATCGCCATGTCTTCGAGCATTGGGCTATCAATTGCAACTGCAGTGGCGGCATGGGGGATGCGATTTATCCTCCTGAGGCAAAATAAGAAAATTAAACAAGTTAGCGAGGGCGGCGGCCCTTGTTATGCTTATTGATTTTGGTTTAAAAAATTACGTTTTACTGAAAAATGGTATTGAATATGGAATGGGATGGGAACCATTTGGCTACATGTCAACTGCGAGCGATCTAGTAGACGTTAGAAATTCCCTACAAATTAATTATATAGGCCCATTCCAATTCTACCTATCGGCCTAACAGGGTGGCACAGGGTATTCTGCCCTTGTAGAGTGTTGAATAGGGCAGAATGGCGAACAAAATACACATTCTTGAAATGATTTGGAGGGAAATTGAAGACATTGCACAGAGTCAGATATGAAAGAGCTTTTGATTGACTAAATAAGATATCTACTATAGTTAATGTTATCTTAGCATGCCCAGTCCCTCTTCTCAATATTTTTAAAACGTCTATTAAGTTCTACGACTGAACGGAACTCGGGCCGTCAAAATAGATAATACTCACCGCAGAATCCACCCTATTATTTCTTTCATGAAATTTGGAAAATACATATATAAGTAGGTCAACAAGTTTAAATATTCCCAAAAAGCGTCCGATTCACATAATGCGAAAACTTGAAGCACGCCGCGTTGATTAAATTGCCGAAATCATAGCGTACCAACTTCTTAGACAACTAAGGGCATCGTTCCTTGCCATAACTTCGTAAAGCAAAGTCTCCCAGTTATCCCTAGTAGATCCCCAGGTCCAGGTACACCTTTTCCAGAAGAAGCTTCAAGTCCGGTCCAGAACAACGCGAAATAGCATTTCTGACTTGAAACTAATGAGGTCTTGTTCACTTGGCTTTTCCAGTTGATTATAGCACAAATAATTGACTTCTCGCATCCTGCAATGGCTGTTGGGTAAGTGGCGTTCAAAATTCCATTGCCTGGAGCCCCCTGTAGGCTATTTGCGCGATGAGACTTCGACTGCCATTTATTTCCCATTGCGCCAGGTTTTCCCGTGCAATGGTCATTCCAGAACCTGGCAAGTAATGCGCAGAGGTTGGACAAAAGCAATAGATACCAAGCTCAAAATTTGAAGGATAGAAGATACAACCTAGGATTACTCGGATCGTAACCAGGGGTCATCAAGGAGTTCTTTTGCTGATTGCCTCGCTTCCGGATTCCACTGTAGCATTTTCCGTACGAATTGAATTAACATATCTTTATTACTGTCGGAGAGGTTTCTTTCCAACATTTCTAGTGAAATGGCTGGAATGTCAATTGCACCTTTCCAGGCTCCTATAAACCCCCCAGCTATCAGTTCTCATTTCCAACAGCAAGCACATAGTTGTGGAGACGCACCTTGATAATCAAAAAATTCTGGTGCGTATTCACTAGTTACGTCTTAGAAATCCAACCGGTGGAGTCCCAAGCAACGCAACCATTTCAGCCAAGTGATGCAAGTTCAAATTCTGCCTATTTTCGTCACGAGCGTCGAACAAGTGCATATTTTCAAAGAGATCCCAAATCTAATTGACTACTCCGTAGTCAGTAACGCATAATGCAGTCCAATGCTAGAAACTTACTAGAACGCCGACATTCCAGATATCCACCTTGTTGTCCCACCTCATCCGCAGCAAAACTTTAGGAGCCCGATACAAGTAAGGCTGAATATCGTCATGGCACGTCGTTGAACTAGTAAGAGCCTCCCCAAAGTCACATATCACACAGGGCGGCCATGGATTTTCGGAACTGGTAGATTATTCTATCGCCGTCAATTTTTTCGAGGCCTAGGACTCTCGAGCTCATTCTATTCAAAAGTAGACAGTATGGTTTCATCTTCTATGGCCAACGTAATGTTCTTCTCTTGGATCTAATGTGACATGTCACTGAAAAATAAACGAGTTTTTTTGGGGATTGTGTTGAGGTCCGAACCAGTATGAATGACTTGAGCTTCACTATGGAGGAAGTCGAGAGCATAGAAGATGTGGATTAAGGTAGGCTTCAACAGGTCCTCCGGGAACTTCCTTGAGGGTGCTCTAGCCCTAAGTTCTGCCAGGCTCATGGCAAGGGGTTTATGGACAAGGCATAAATGGTTGCCTTTTGGTAAGCTGATGTCCAAATTATCCACCGCAGTGCGCACAAGGGTAGATCCGATATGTTCAGTCACGATCAGGTTCAACTGGTTGTATACATGCAGCTCTCTTTGGGCTTGAGTGAAGTCTCGCTCGTAAACCTTCATAGCAACATGCTGGTGACCCCTAGAGATAGAATGTTAAGCTGTGAAATATAACTCATCTCCTTTCTCGATTTTTATTTTCTTAATTATTTTCAAATTAGATAACTTTACTTACTGCAAATCCCGACAGAGCCAAACGGTCGAATATGCTCCAAATCCTAATTTTCCTAGAACTTGATACTTTGAATGAAAAACACATCCAATGCGAACAGGGTAGAAAGCATCAGGCGAATACCATGCATAGTCGCCTCGACTGGTAAATCAGGCAGCGTGCCAGAGGCCAGGATTTTGCGTGGGCTCATTCAGGTTCATGACCATTTTAGCCACTTCATTGCCACCCCCTTCTGGTATTCCTCACAGCCTCTAATCAGAAACTCTCTCTTTTTCAACTTGTTCCTTGGGGAGGAGAAATTTGTCTGAGTTGAAGCCAGCATTTTCGGCCCTCCCTCTGGTAAGCGTATTTCATGAGTGAGCTCTGTGTCCATGGTTACAACTTGACAGGCTCAACAATGGTAATATTTAGGCAAAGGAAGGAGGCCACAAGATGGTGTGGATTATAGTAACAAGCCAAAATCTAGTGAAAAAGGGCGACTCCCTTTCTTCTATGGTCTGGCAGGGGATTGCAGGTCTGCCGCCCAGCTGAAATTGCTCCATCGCGTAAACTTGGCAAAGTTGTTGGTATTGTGTGCTATGCGTCCTTTTAGCGGTTGGCTGATGGGTCTCCAGAAACATGGTGGGGGATATGGTGAGAAGGAGAGAAAGAGTTGAGGCAGACGTGAGGATACACTCGCTGGCACTAATCCGGAGGAGAAACATCCAAATCTTCCAGTAGCTTGCTACCTATGTAGATAGATGTATATATACGGAATCAAGTTTCAATTTTTATTCTTCTTGTTGTAAGCGTGATCTTAATAGTGATCAAAATAAGACTGCTTTATACGAAATGCAGCAGAAACATGGCTCCTCTCTTCGTTTAACTGGGAATACAGGTTATCCAACTCTAGCAACGTACAAAATGTTCTTGATTAAATACTGAGTTGGAATATATATATAATAGTCCTCCCGAAGAACAACTGAGCAGGATAGATATAGGAACCTAACATGTCCAAAAAAGAATAATAATGCACAAGCTTGCTTGCAAGACAAACTCAATCAGTAACAAATGTGATATTCAAAAGAGAGTTGAGCAAATGTCACTATCATCCTGTTCAGATTTAACATGCACAGGTTCATTGTTTGACAGTTTGACAGTACTGACCCTCTCACTTCTTCAACGCAGCAAATCTCCTAGCTAACTCATCGACGTCGGGAATGCCGCTTTTTTTGCTCTCTACCGCAGCAGTAGCAGCAGGGGCATGTGTCGGCGCCTGAGACTTAGATGAGGATGTGCCGTTCGTAGCCGACTCATTAGATTTGTGATTAGGAATCACAGTACTTCCAGATGATGACTTTTCCCGTGGACCTGATTGTGCAGGTCCAGGCATATGTGCATCCTGTGGAGTGGAATCCTTTTTACTCCCATTCAAACCATCAGCTCTACTACCGTCAACATGTTTCGTCTGTGACACATCATTTTCATAAGCAGGCGGATCGTCTTGTTGTTCGCCTTCCCCTTTAACCGTCTCCCCCTTCCCCACCCCCTCCTCTTCCCCTTTAGCTCCACCATCTGCCTCCTCATCATCTTCCTGATGCCACGAGATCCCATGTGCCTTCGCAATCTCCTTCAAATAATTCTCCACCAGCAATTCAGGCGGATTTTGAATTCTCAACCGATCAATCAATTCGTCCGGGAGCGGGATGGAGGGGTCAGCTCCCTGGGCTTTATTCGCAAAGTCACTGCCCCATCTCTGTATAAGTTTTGCGCGCAGCTCTGGTAGGCCTGGTATATCACGCGGCAAGCGCATGTAGCAGTAGAATATGACTGCAGCGGCCTTATCTAGGTCTGGGTCGAGATAAACGTCTTTTTCTGTCGGGGGGGTAGATGGAAATTCTTGCCGCTGCTGTTGTTCATCCTTAGCTTGTGCCTCCGTCGTTGTCGCCGTTTCATTCTGAGCTGTAGACGTTTCGCCACGTCCAGCCCGCTGTTCGAGGTCATCCGGTCGTTGTGTTGTCGACGGTGGTGATTGTGGAGGTTGCGAGGGCCCGAATCCCAAAGCCTTCCATATTCCCCATCCACCTCCGCCAGCGGAAGGCTTAGAATGAGTCGCGCCTTTCGCATGCGCACCCTGTTGATTCTTCTTTGGCCCAGCCCGCTTCTGTCCTAGCGCGATATGGTCCACTATATTCGCACGCACATGAAGCTGCTCACAGTATAACTCCAAAATCTCCAGCGCAGCAATCACATTATCATTTCCAATGACATCTTCGGTTTTTATGCGCGCGAGATCGTCACGGCCTTCCTTGAGCAGCTTCGCGAGCTCACGGTGCTTGGCTTTGGAGTAGCCGTGGCGTTCCTTTTTCAGCTGGCGGATTCGGTAGATGAGAGCGCGGAGGGAGAAGATAAGTTCGGTCTAAGGTTTACATTTTGTCAGCTTGCCTGCCACGCGGGGGGTTATGGTTTAGATGAGATGAAGGGGAATTTGCGTTGGTGAGGGGATGGGATGGAGGGGGCGTACAGTCTGCTTTGGCACGGGCATGTCTACCGTGAGTTCATATCTCTGTAGGAGAGAATAAAGCGCTTCTCAAGAAAAGGTTTCATAAATACATCTCTCCAAGATCCTATTATCTCCGCAATGCGCCGAAACTGCAATTTTGATGGTCGACGTTAGGGAGGTGAGGTTACCTATTGTGAAAGTGTGGGGTTGGTCAGGCCGGGGATTAGCGCCAGCGTCACGCCTATCGATAGTTAACGATCAACAGCCACGGCCCATAAACTACATCATCCTAGTACTCGTACATTAACTGGAGAGCAAAACTGACGTAACAAGATCAAAATCGCAAAAGATCAGACTGCACTTCAATACTTTCTTTCAGATGGGACCTTAATTGTGATATTAATTTTCATTAAACTACGCTCTTCTTGGGCACATCATTACTTTTGGATCCTTAATTATCCCTTGGGTATCGGGCATCCAGCAATCGTGTATCAAAAGATCTGGCAATTAAAATTAGATAAAATGAGAAACACAAGTGGCTAACCACGAGCGCCACCAAACACCTGCCATATGGAGGCTTGTATCGTTCCCTGGAATCAACGCCATGCTGAACGTGAGTGTAAAATGCAAAAAAAACACCGGGTCATGTACTGCTGCCACGGAAAAAAATGGGAGCAAAAAAAGAAGAAAGAAGGAAGGAAAGAAGAGCCAACCGCCTGTTAACCTGCCCCCTCAAAAAAACAGCCCTTGGAGTTTTCGCGTTCAGAAGAAACGGAAAATCTCATCGTCAACATCATCGTCACCCGCAAGCCACGGGATATCCTCATCAACCACATCGTAGAAAACGAGCCCAAGGCTAAGAATGGTATCGAGACTAGGACCTTCCGAAATGAGTGGGGAATCAGACGCGGCATTACTTTCGTTGTCATCCTCGACGCGAAGAGTCCCAAACCTCCTTTGCAATTCTCTGCGATCCTCGCTCGTAACGAACCCGCGTGGCGCTTGTCCAAATCGCCTAATTGCTCTGCGAAGAGCCCTTGCTCTTCTCGCATGGTTTGCGCGCTTCATAGAGGATATCTCCTTCTTGGTGAAGATATAGGGAACTTTCGTAATGGGGTGGATGTGAGCGAAGTGGCATTCGTTTCCAAAGAGACATTCCCCCGAGAATTCCGGATGAAGGAGACCGCCGACTTCTGTGTCTGGGTTCTCGATAATAGGTAGATCACGCCATCGTTGAATGCTCTCTGCAAAATAGCGGCAGGGGATTACCTTTAGGCGGGCGAGGTATCTATCAATGATTTTAGCCTTGGCCGGGTTGTCTGCTCCAGTCGAACTACTAGGCTCAGCGATTCCGGTGGAGTCATTCGTAGAAGCAGTTTCGCTCCTGGCAAGCCCAGTGGTTGCAGCGGTAGGTTGTGGCGGGGTTGGAAATACTGAGCTGGGCACGACAAATTCGCTTTTAGTCCGGCAGAGCGGGCACGTCTTAGTTGTCTGTCTTGGGACACGAGAATCGGGAGTATTGATCATATCTTCAGCAGAAGTGCCCACAGAGGAGCGCCAGCTCCGTATACAGCCTATCCAAGTTAATCACCTGATATTGCTTGAGTGAAGGTCAAGAAACAAGGTGGATGAGTGGAATACGTACTTAAACAAAAGACGTGATCACAATTGACAAGCAGGCCGAAGACAGTAGGAGTTTCCATGCAAATTCCACACGGTTCCTCAGGGGTCTCTGACTTAGGAGAGTTAGCTGTCGTGGGAGGAGTCTGGTTTGAGGTGGACTCAGAAGAAACCGAAGGGCCTTTCGTATTAATTACGGTTGCATGTTAGCTTATTGAGACTCATTCTAACAAAAGCGGGTTTAGAGGAGTTGAATTAGCTGCGAGGATCAAACACCTACCAGCTACAGCTGCTTCAGCGCGGGTATTTACTGCGGTTGCACCGGCTGCGGGGCGCCTTGCGGGCTTGTCCACGCCGGCCAGAGCATCATCATGGCGGAAATAGCATTCACGACCACGGAAACAATGGCCCCTCTTCCACCACTTACAGTCGACCTGACTTGCGGGAAGGCGGGCACGTGGCCCAGGAGTTGTTTGCGAATCAGTCTCCATATTGAACACGGAGACGCGGCTACTCGAGCGATCTCAACAAGGATGTTAATTAAAAGGGGGAAGAGGTGTGTTCCTCCTGTTCCTCTTAGACGTAAAAGCAGCGCATGGTTTGGCTGGGTTAGGGAAAGTGGCTGGTGATTTGTGGCACACCAGCGGTAACTAACTAAGTTAGTTAACTAAGTACTTGTGGCTGGTTACTCTCTCTCTCTCCCCGCATTGACTAGTTACGGATTACGTCACTTGTCCATCAACCTGTAAACGATACAACCTACTCGATACTCTCTATGTAGTAGTTATAGACGGGCCTCACGGTCAGGAACCATTTCGTGAGAGGTATTTAACATACTTTTTCTACTGTTGCCGTCTAGCTCAGTTGGCCAAATATAGGCTGCAAGGCCCTTGGAGAAAGAATAGCACCAAATGTGCCTTGCCGTCGTCCAAATCCTGCTCCATAGCATAGCGGCGCTTGATGTATATCCATTCTCTTTTGATATTTGCGGATACTGTCTCATTCAGGCCTAACAGGTGAAGGATAAGTGCCATCCTGAGAAGCGTGATACAATCGTGTCTTCCGCAGTTTCCCTCGATCATTTTTCCCATTGAGAGATATATAAATAAACGAACGGCTTGATTGAATCTCATGCAAAACTACTAGCTAGCTAAATAATTCAAATGATTGCGTTGCATTCCATCCATCCGCTCGTCCATCCACGCTCAATCCATTATGCATCAACGAATGATAAGAAGCACAGATGGGTTCTTGGCCCGAGTCCGAGCGCCTGCTGCTCTTTTCTGCAGCCTCTTCGAATTTATGCGAGAAGAGGGGAGATATCATTAGAGATTTCGTGCTGGTCCACAGTTGCCCTTGGGCTTCGCTATTTCTCCTAGGGGCCGCTGTTTTTGTTACAATTGTTATTTCGTATGAATTCGCCAGTATACCCAGAAGGAAACGCCGATGAACGCTTGGGGGGGAGAGGGATAAGGAAGCTGTGTAAAACTGCAGACAAGGCCATCGTTCCTCGCCCTCTTGAAAGGCAATATGGTATCTCTTGGGGAGGAACTTACATTACAGTTACATCCGCGGATATTCCCGCATTCGGCGTCATTAGCACACTCTTTTCCCTCCCTGGCTCCACAGACACCGTCCTATCCGCATTTCCTCCCAAGGCAGGGATTGTTGGGTCAATTACTGGTTGCTTGGCGGGCTTGACAATTTATGATTGGGAAGGGGGATGAGGACTATGGGAAAGGGAAGTAGAAGAGGGGAAATAGCTCTCTCACTCGTTTAAGAATGTCATTTTCGGCTGGGGCTGCGAGCGCAAGGCCGAACAGGGCAATGAAAAATAGGTCAATAAACTTCATATTGGGAAATATATGGGATAACTTCGTGTGTATTATAGAGGTTGATAGTTTGCGATTTCGAGGAAGTTTGTTCTGTATCCTGCAATATCAACGCTGGAAAATTGTAGCTTATGTAGAGAAGGGTTCAAAAAGAATGTCTTTCCGCGAGGCTGTTGTTTCTCCTTATATACCTCGACCTGTGTGCGATATGTTAGAATTACTCAAGCCACTTTTGATCGCCGTCGGGGGTCAAGCTGCAATAACATTTAATGTAACGAATGACCCATGGAAGTGCTTGTAAGATATTTTAGAGTGAAAGAGGCGCACTGGAAATTCTCCGTCTGCACTGCCGGTTATCGCCTAGTGTGCATGGAAAACGTTCTAAGCATCCACGGCGTGAGAATGTGGAAGAATTGTTGAGTTGGCTACCTTGGGCAGGGTAGAACTCTGATGTTACCCGAAGCAGCGCATGCAACACAAGGGCATAGAGCAATATGCCGAGAATAAAACCTTCAATTATCAATCCCACCGATAGACCTGCGTTAGACCCGTATAGCTTTCCGTTTTTCGAGGTTGGTAAATTATTTGTACAGTAGATGTACTGCCATGGCTATTTAAGGGGTCACGAACAAAGAAACAATGAGAACCGCAGCCCTACCCGCCCTATCACTATATTTGTGCTGTTATTTTCCGGGAATCATTCCTGTACTTGACGTCACCAGCAACTGGAGGGAATTTTCGGGACATAGCAAGTACATTAGAAATTTGATTCTCCGCGTAGCTGATCGCCGAGAACGGGAAGAGATGAATGCCGGGTAGAAATGAGACTGTATCAAACCTTTAAACGCGCCCACATATTGTTGCGGATACCTGAAAACCTTCTGCGGCGGTCCGGGCCGGGTCATCTCTTGAAGTAGAAAAATCTTTATTATCCAAACCGCCACAGTGTAAGCGTCGGATTAGCTATCCGCATGGCAGTCACTAGTCAAAATGAATACACCTAGGACGGAAATGGACCATGCTACTACGCTGTATGCATTGATACTGACGAGTGGTGGTGGGTGCAATCTGATCCGTCTGATCGCCAGCAGCCAGCCTCCAGCGAGATGACCACATGCCACGGCATCAGCCTACATCTTCATTTCCTCATTCCTGCCTTGAAAATGAGACACAAATGGGCACAGCCAAATAATTCATAAAAGGGGGACTGTATGTAGGCAGCCCGAAAAAGGTGGGAAAAAGTTAAGGAGAGAGCACGGAATTCAGTTTGACAAGGGATTATAGTCGCGCATGATCATCGCTGTGTATCCAACCCAAATACCAACGCACGAAGCACTCGAGGGAATATTTGCGACTAACCTTAATGAGTCGGTTAGATCCACTTAGGCTCGAGGGAAATCTCTGCTGAACAACCCCTCCGGCTTCCAGTTTCATATTTACGTCTTGTTTAGGTAGCCACTTCCGTTCGTACTTCGTGGTTGCTATCGGGCGGTTTATATTTTCCTCCTAAGTAATAACTCCGAGCTCGCTCGAGAAAGCAATATATATACGAACCCAGTAGTTGAGAAATTCTGAACACAGTTCCCGGTTGGCTGATGCAGTATGTGGAATATAGGAGATGTTAAAAGGTTCGGTATTGAGCGTCGGGCATCTGTGAAACTGAATATTTATTGTTAGAGTCCAGGCAAGTATCATCCCAAATAAATGAAAAGGTATGGAGATGAAAAGAGCTAAACTGGAAACTGGAAACGCGAGTGAACATATTTGGATGGAACACGTACGCAAAATAGTGTTAGAACCCTTCATAATCTCATATTGACTGTTGGCATAGCTTCATTCAAATGATTCTGCTGATCATATTGATTTTCCCATGGTAGTAACCGAAAATAGATCCCAGCACCGGATATACGCATTATTCAACAAGCTGAGCCATCCGAAAACAGAAGGTGGTGAAAAAGGTACAGCCTTAATCACGATCTCCCGATTTTCAAAAAAACAGAGTCTGCACTGAAGACAAAGTGGGCGGAAACGCGAAAATTGCCGTCGGGTCTGTATGCTCTGCAAAGCAGCCCACGAGATTCCCAATCCACATACAGTTATATATACCAATGGCGCTCGAGGCCTTCGTCCAGAGCTTTCTTCCTTCTCTCACGCCAAATTACTGTCCCTCCATTTCCTTCCACTCCTCAAATACCCCTCCTTCCGGGTTATCTCCCTTCTCTTCTCTCCAGCCCCATGCCACGCAGTAGTGACTGGCTAACAATTTCCACTCCTCAATCTCATCGAGCATCTCCAGCCTAGCCACTCTCTCTTTTTCCTCCTCACTGATCCATCGTTCCCATATGAAATCTACATCTGCCGCCCCCTGGCCACTCACAAATCCATGTCCTTGCAACCTTTCCCGCTGAGCTGATAATGACGCGTAGCGATGCAGCGTTTGCAGATGGATGCCCCTCGTTGCGAGATTAGCCACCATAGTTCTCCCAAACGGGTCGTCAGGCCGTATTGGCTCGTACAGTATCAGAGCTAGGGGTACTGAGGAGGCAGACGCTGCTGGTATAGATGTGAGTTCCGGTGTAGATGGGGCGGTCGATGACGTTGAAGAAGGCGGGAAGACAGCCTGCGTAAAATAGGAGAGTACATTGACCGCATCTGTGGGGGAGAGATAGATCAAACAGCATTCAGATATAAGTAACGTTGGAACCGTCCTGTCCACGCCCTGCAGTAAGGTGGGTGAGCTGGAAGCCGATAACGTCCGCAGATCAATTGGATGGATGTGAAGGTATTTCGAATGCAGAGCATATCCATCCGCTGATATATTCGCATCCTCTGGCTCGTGTATTCCTAAGGATTTGCGCAGGAGAGGCGAGGAGCGAATGGCTTTTATTTTGGTTGCTGTGTTGGTTGGGAAATCTAGCTCGTGGTATACCAGGTCAAGGGACGGATGTTTTGAGAGTAATTGGAAAACTCGCGTATCTGATCCTGCGCCGAGTGATATGATCTGTCTCTTTCGAGGCGAGGTCTTGTTTGTGTTTAGGAAACGGTATACGAGGGAATCCAAGGCGGTTGTTCGCACATACGTTCCTACAAAGAGCAGTGTCAGCAACGTATTGCGCAGCCAGTTCGAGAGAGCCCAGAAATGTGTAGAGAAGTTCAGACAAAGATTTAAATGAAGAATGGGAGGAATACCTCTATTAATTATCGGATACCTTCTTGAACCTATTCCCCCGCCATTTACTAGGACCTGTACAAACGGGTCATGGAGATATCCTAGGTCCACGGCGCTGAGCCTGGAAACACTGGCGTCGTTGTCTGTTTGCTGAATGATCTTATCCTTTGCTACTGTGCCCTCCGCATCGCTAGTAGTCGGTTCATTGATTCCACGCCCCCTCAAGCGGCCTCTTCCAGCCCCTCGTCGAAGAGTGTTTAGGTTGGGGATCTGAGGTGCTGGCATTGAGATTGTGTGATGGTTTTGCAGTTTGGATTTGGTGGGGGTTGTCTTGTTGCTTGCTGATATCATCCCTCCACGACCACAACCCAAGCACGCTAGATCTGCTTGATCGTCATTACAGCCTTTACTTTGAGAAATACGGGATAAGATGAATGGAAACACTTTAATAAATGAATTAAGTAAAATGAGTTTTTCTATTCACAGAGAGGAAAGAGTCTTCGCCAAAACCCCGCAATTCCGCCGTACAATGTCAAGAATGCTATTCGCAAATTTTCTGCTTACATGCTAATATCAAGGCAAGGGTATTGGAAACAGGAAATATGGCTGAAAATTTATGAATATGGGAAGTTGTTCCGGCAAAGTGGACAGCTACTAGCGTTGCTGCTCTTAAACCAACGGAAGAGGCAATCGGAATGGAACGTATTCTTGCACGTCGCGCATCTCTTGTTGGGCGTTTGCATGTTTGCTGAGATGACGGAATAGCAAATGGCACATTCACTCTGCCCCTTCAACGCGCCTTGGACATTCCTGCGGAATGCAAGCAGACCATCAACAAGGTTGCCATTAGAGAACATAATAACCCCTTGGATGGTCAGAAGCCAGCTCCTCCATTTCTTTTCGTCCACCGCAACGCGGGCACGACCTTCAACACTAGCTTGCTGTAACGGATATGTTGATGGCAGAGAGATGGCAACTGAAGTCGGTGGCGAATCTTCATCCACATCAACGCTCGCGATTATTTCAGCAGTTCTGTGAGAAACTTTTATCTGCAGCGGCTGATCCTCACCAGCAAAATTCTGGGCCGAGAACCACTCGTTAACGCTCTGAAGCGAATCCTCAATAATAAGTGGTGATATCTAAACTAGGGTTAGCCGGATGTGGCGATACATGTTCAAACATCTTGAGCTTACATATTTTTCCGTCCATGCTTCTACCTGCCCTTTCACACGCTTCTTGCTATCAATCCACCAAACTTTTATCAAATTAGGTAGATACTTCAAACATAAATAATATAAATGCACAAGCATGCACTGTGTTTCTTTCTGAGGTGGATCAGACTCATCAAGGTTGAAAGACCGGATATCAAATTTTGACGCGTCAACCAACTTTCCATGTTGATGTTGTAGGAAGTCAAACATAAACTCGAGAAGTGGATTCAAGCAGTCGTTTTCTTTGATATTTGACACATAGCTTTCTTGGACAGGAAGTGACTAAAGAAACGCATAAGTTATTCCCAGCGACCTAGGAAAGGTTTTCTGTTTTGGGAGGTGGGCCGAGCTTACAGCATTATTAAAGTGATCGAAGACAGTTTTCCAGCTTAATAGGTAACATCGAAGCCCGATCCATACATGATCATCAAATTTAGCCTGACTTATGATATTGATGGTAGGGACTTCCAAAAGAAGAGAAATTAATTCATCCGGGAGTCTGGCTACAGCATCCGATAACGCAACATCCAGGGTCACTGCCTCTTGCAATTTAGGGATCGCCCGGTGCAGGATGTCGTATGTAGCACGTTGGATGTCTCTAGAAGGCGCCGAGAGAATGGAGAAAAGGTCATTGATATCCTCGACATGGTCAATAGGTAGTCCTACTATTTGACGAGAAAGGATGTTTGCCGTGATCTGGAGAGGCTGGTCATAGCTTAACGAGGAGTCTATAGTTCAGTGTTAATATGAATAACCCACGAAACAAAAGGGAAGTAGCTTTACCAAATTCTGCAAGTAACCCTATCAACGCTGGTGAATGTGTCTTCTGGGAAGTAGTCCATATATCCACCAAGTCATCGTTGCTGTCGCTTGTCGCAAGAGATTTTAAGCAAGCGAAAAGTCGTAACGAGGAGTGTAGGGCAGGAAGGGATTCATCAGAGATCGCCATGTCGCCCCATAAATTATGGAGAAACTCAAATATGTTCGACCAGTGAGATCCGTATATTTCTCTGATCAAGGGTAAAATATTGACAAGCAACTTCAGGATTTCCGAAACCAAGCCCTGTGGTGGTGATTGCGACTGTAAACAATCGACCAAGTGCTTCACTAGAAACACAAGCCTAGGCTTTGGAACGTTCTGTGTAATATTACTCTCTCCGCAGATGAGAAGGTTGAGAGTCACGATCTTACGAAGGCCTAAATAACATTAGAACTGTAAATTTAGTGTATATAAATAAAAACCTCACCTTCAGAGCCATTCTCAACTTTAAACACACTACAATCGGAAATCAGTTCATTGCACAACCGAACGCCAGATGGACTGGCCGCGATAAAATCCCTGAACGCTGCGACAACTGAAGGTAAAACGAACGGGTTCGAGGGTCCGTCTAGCTGCTTTGCCCTCTTCAAGCAGGATTCGCCAGATCGCGCCGTCCCTGGCGAATCACGCTCGCCGATAACCTTGGCGAAAGTTTCTGCTACATTGTATGAGCTTGGAGACGTTCCTTGCAGCGACTCGAATTGCTCTTCCCAAAAATCGAAAATATTTGGGGCCGATTTTTCCTGATCTGTTATCGGCGATGCAGATTGGAGCCAGTCCTTAATGATAAGGCGAGCTTCTGAAACCAGCTCTGCGCATTCATCTCGAATGTCTGGAATATCAAGGTCAAGTAAACCCTTTGAGCCTTCCTGACTTACATCATCATTAACCAGCTGGGTCGCCAAGGGTAGGTAGAAGAACAGTATTTCACGGGCATCTTGTTCGATGAATTCCAGGCTGATTGACGAGAGCACTTTCGTAGCATAGAATGTCAGTCGGAATGCTGAAGAGAAATGGTAAGGGTCACGGTTAACGGAATCGAGCTCTCGGGAAAGGCCTTCGGGGGAAGATCTATCTGCAAGAAATACTGCTCCAGCAAGGGTTTCAGTTATGGCAGCGGACGCCTTCAGTGGCTTCCGAAGAAATGGGCCCAACGCTTGCCCCCAGTGATCTTGAGTAGGCAGTAAACGAGATAATATTCGAGGCTTGTCTTCCACGGACGTTTTCGCAAGGACCTCCTCTGCAATACCAACCAGAGCATCAATGCTAATTGAACATTAGCAAAGGGTATTTATGAGCGACCCACTTATGGCAACTTACGATAATGACTCTATTCCAACATTGCTGAAGTTCTGCTGGATGATTTCAATGGACGACCGGGTCCCACTTTCCCCTTTTATTATATCTCTAATATGGATTTGCAAGGAATCGGCAAGTTGAGAAACTTCATCGGTTGAAGTCTCAGAGATATACAGTATTTTAGAGAGCATCCGCGAGCCATCTGGACTATTCACAAACCCTCGGATAATCTCCGGGCATCCTAAGGCTATCTGGAAAAGACCATACAGTACCTCCCGGATATTCTTCTCAGATGATAGATTATCAACTAATGAATTTAGAATTCGATGAATGATCCCATTTCGTAGGGCTCCATTTTTGATCAGAGTTATGATTTCAATCCAGGCTTCGCGGGTATTATGCAATGCCCTGTCTAAATCTTTCATGATTAAAAGTTCCAACTTTGGGTGTGCTTCAGCATCAGAGAGAGTGACACATGAAAACAGCTTTTGGAGTCCAGGTAATGCTGAACTTCCAAGATCCGTCTCGAGGAAAGTATCAATGGAGCTTTTAAGGCCACATTGAAAGCCTTTTTTGCCGCGAGATCCAAATAGGATAGAAATAAGGCGATCCGCTGAAGGCGAAAACAGAAGCTGCGTGATATCTTCGCTGAGAAACATTTCTAGTCCCTCGACCTGGGCAGCAATACCAGGGGTTCTGGCGATAGCTTCATCAATCATTGAAGCAGCGCCATACGGCTTTCCATTGCGAGACCTCAGAAGCTCCACCGAAGCTTGAAGCAACGGAGTGCCAGCCACCTGGAAAATGTTCGAAACAAATGCCAGACCACTATTTTGAGCTACTTGGGCCAAAACCTGCCCCTCTAACTCAAAGAAGCGCTTCGCTTGAGCACATATTGAATCTTGGGACTCCTTAAACCCAATAGCCTTTTCTGGGGATGACAATCTGATTGTTTCGATCAGGCTATCGGAAAGGCTCGTCCAGAGGCTCTGGACAGCCTCCGCGCCGGTATGCTCCGCCATGACAACAAACGTTTTCGCGCACAACTCCGGCGCAAATTTTCCATTGAGGGACCACCGCCCGTTATCAGGGTGACCCAGGATGTACTGTTCTAAGATGGGCGAAATCTGGTTTTGAAGGAATTTATGGCGAGCGACCTTGTCTGAAATAAAAGAAGATATCCAAAATCCGGTATCGACAAAGCATGACCAGGCAGCGCCGAGATTGGCTCCCTGCTCTTCCCGACTTAGAACTGAATCGTGGATCGTGTCCATTAACCGGTTTGCATCTTGTACGGTGCTGTCGTCACTGACCGGTTGGGTAATCAAAATTCCAAAAGGGATGGATTTTAGCAGTAGTTGTAGGTTCTCCCAATAAGCGGCATCAGCCCCTTCCGAACCCTTTCTAATATACTGATAAAGTCGCTTTGTAGCAGAGACTTTCCCAGAATAGTCAGATGTCCATAATTGGGGGCGTTCTTTAGTCAAGGTTAATAGAACATTAGAGAAATCAAGAGCAGAACCTAGTTGGCTTGTTGGAAGAGCTTTCGATAGAAAACAAGTGCTGATGGTTTTCCATTCTATCAGGTTGCTTTTTATAGAAAGCAAAGTCCGAAGTAAATCATACGTAGATCGGCGAACAAATGGGTCTTCGTGGCACGAAAACGACCAAAGCGACTTGCTGGTAATAAGAGTTGATATAAAGTCGGAATCTTTGTCCAGTTGGGTAGTTGATGATTTTGCTGTTACAATTAGTTCCGTCGTCCAGCTAAGAAGGCCACCTACCGCATGAAACGTGTTACTTACCGAGCAGTTGTTTTAACAGCTGTAGAGCAGTTCCGGCAACGCGGGCATGTTTTGCTTCGGCTTCATCTGGCCTAACAGTACGCTTATCACTTAACGTCTGTGGAGTTTGCTCTAGTACAGCATCGATAACAAATTCGAAAATTGATAATCGGTAGATTTTCCACAGGCTTTGCCTTTTCTCTTCGGTTGGGAAAGCTCTGACAACCGATTCTTGCGCAGCTCGGAACACCAGTTTGTCACTATCGTAGAGGCCAGCGAGCCATGCCCCAACTACCCTTGAAATATAGGGGGCTATTCGCCTCCCGGATAATGATACAAAACGGCCTTGGAGGACATGGGCAAGTTGTCGAACACGGCGAGAAATATCTATTGACATACGTGGATATATTTTTATCTAGCCGGAGGGTAAGGTAAGCAAAGATTGTTATTTTGTCAACGACTTCCAGTATATAAACCAACACATACCCAAGCTTCAATGAGACCATCTTCCAAGCTCTCACTTCGGGTATCCTGCGCACATAAGAAATCTTGCAGATCTTCTAACGCCTTCGTTTTTGTGGTAGTATCCTTTTTCAGGAGATTTTTGAATGAGACAACCAGCTGAGGCTGGGAAATTCTGGAGAGATCTGGCGGTTCCGCGATGTATGACAGAGAGGAAGAAGCGCCTCCTTGAGTCATAGAATCCGTTGAAAATTTTCCAAATGCACCTGCAGAGTTCCCAAACCCTCCAAAGGCAGCTCTGCTGCTAGATGCTTGAGACTTAAATTTTTTACTCATGGCTTTTGAAGGCAAATCAGACAACAAACAGGCATACACATGGCTGAGCCAGATGAAATCAATCTCACAGCCCGCCTAACAAAATAAGAAAGAAATATTGGAATTAAAAGAAATGCGTCAATCCAATAAGCAAGAAATCCTATATGAAACAAGATGCTCTCTTATTGGTGAGTATCAACGTACGTTTGTTCCCTGCGTCTTGCCCCCGAAAAATTAATTTAGGCCCTGAAATCACCGATCTCGTGACCTGGCGTCCGCACTAGCCTTTCTCCGGGGTTAACGTTAACGCGTGTGAGCCTCATTCAACAACCGGTGCCTGCCAGCCTATCCACTACTACGATACTATTCTCTACGGCAGGGCGCCAGTGACTGACTTTGAGGAGAGAGCTTCCTCTTGCGCCCAATATGCAATTCTTCATCGAGTACGATTTTCCAATCTTCCTCTGGATAGCTATTTAGTCTCGATTTACTGATAGAAACCTAGTGACCTCCCTGTGCTTTTTCCATACCCACGCATCTATCCGGAGCAATATGCCTACATGTGCGATCTGAAAAAGACGTTGGATGCTGGCGGGCATTGCGTTCTAGAGATGCCATCAGGAACTGGGAAAACTGTGTCACTTCTTTCGTTGATTATCGCATATCAACAGCATAGACCTGAGCAACGAAAGCTCATATATTGCTCCCGCACAATGTCTGAAATCGAAAAGGCTTTGGCAGAGTTAAAAGCTCTCATGAAGTACCGCACTCGACAATTAGGGTATGCGGAAGACTTCCGCGGTCTTGGTCTTACAAGTCGAAAGAACTTATGTCTTCATCCATCTGTGAAAAGAGAGAAGAGCGGGGCCGTTGTAGACGCTCGATGCCGAAGTTTGACAGCAGGCTTTGTAAAAGAGAAGAAAGAGAGGGGAGAGGATGTTGAGTTGTGTATATATCATGAGGTTTGTATCTTCCCACCAGATTTTTGACTACGCTCACATGTATAGAATCTTGACCTCCTTGAACCAAGTAATCTTGTCCCGCCGGGCGTTTTTACACTTGATGATATAATCAAATATGGAGAACAACATAAACAATGCCCTTATTTCTCCATTCGTCGTATGGTAGGATTAATCTGACCCTTTATTTGGAGTTTATTCTCTGTGCTAACTATCACCAGATGCCCTTCTGTAACGTCATAATCTACTCATATCACTATCTTCTCGACCCAAAGATTGCGGAAAGAGTTTCACAAGAACTGTCCAAAGACAGCATCGTCGTCTTCGATGAGGCCCATAACATTGACAACGTTTGTATTGAGTCTCTAAGCATCGACTTGACTGAAGATTCGTTACGAAAGGCAAGCCGTGGGGCGACAAATCTTGAACGTAAAATTGAGGAAATGAAGAGCTCAGATGCAGAAAAGTTACAAAACGAATACCAGAAGTTGGTTGAGGGTTTGAGAGAAGCTGACGAAGCTCGACAAGAGGAACAATTAATGGCAAATCCCGCGCTTCCTGATGACCTGCTAAAAGAAGCCGTTCCAGGGAATATCCGTAGAGCGGAACACTTCGTAGCTTTTTTAAAACGATTTATCGAGTATCTAAAAACTCGAATGAAAATCACACACACTATATCCGAAACACCCCTTTCTTTCTTGGCTCATCTGAAAGATTTAACCTTCATTGAACGAAAGCCTCTGCGGTTTTGTGCGGAACGGCTAGCATCACTCGTCCGGACTTTGGAGCTTATGAACCTCGAAGACTACCAACCTCTTCAGCAAGTCGCTGCGTTTGCTACCCTCGCAGCTACATACGAGAAGGGTTTTCTCCTTATACTTGAGCCTTTCGAATCAGAAACAGCGACCGTTCCCAATCCAATACTTCATTTCACCTGCTTGGATGCTGCTATTGCTATCAAACCTGTTTTTGACAGGTTTAGTTCTGTCATTGTCACTTCTGGAACCCTTTCTCCGCTGGAGATGTATCCCAAAATGCTCAAGTTTACAACGGTGCTACAGGAGTCATATACTATGACCCTTGCACGTCGGTCTTTTCTTCCCATGGTCGTTACACGCGGCTCTGATCAAGCCCAGATTTCATCCTCATTTCAAATCAGGAATGATCCAGGTGTAGTCCGGAATTACGGAAATCTTTTGCTCGAATTCTCCCGTATCACACCAGACGGGATCGTTGTCTTCTTCCCGTCATATCTTTATATGGAATCCATAATTAGCATGTGGCAGGGAATGGGCATACTAGATTTGGTCTGGAATTATAAATTAATCTTGGTGGAAACGCCCGACTCTCAGGAATCATCGCTTGCCCTCGAAACTTACCGAACTGCGTGTTGCAATGGTCGAGGCGCTGTCTTGCTTTGTGTCGCCCGTGGTAAAGTCTCGGAAGGCATCGACTTTGATCACCACTATGGTCGGGCCGTTATCTGCATCGGAGTACCTTTCCAGTATACCGAATCACGCATACTTAAAGCTAGGTTGGAGTTTTTGCGCGAGAATTATCGAATTCGCGAAAACGACTTTCTTTCTTTCGACGCGATGCGTCATGCTGCGCAGTGTCTTGGGCGTGTCATCCGTGGCAAGGACGACTACGGAGTCATGGTCCTTGCTGATCGTCGTTTTCAGAAGAGACGCTCACAACTTCCCAAGTGGATCAGTCAGGCCATGCTCGAGAGCGAAACGAACTTAAGTACCGATATGGCAGTGGCGACAGCCAAAAGCTTCCTCAGGACTATGGCGCAGCCATTCAAGTCGAGAGATCAAGAAGGAATTTCCACTTGGAGTTTAGCCGATCTTGAACTTCATGTGAAAAAGCAAAAGGAGGAAGAAGGCAAGCGACAGAGGGAGGCGATGGCCAATAACCAAATCCCACCGGATGTGGTCAATGGAAATCGAAACGGAACAATGACTGCCGTTGATGAATTCGACGAAAATATTGACCAGGAACTTATGATGCTTGACGCCTAATGCAAATTTGATACCTCTTTTCCCACGTTTGTTGTAATAAGTTTCAAGGTGCATAGTGGATTTCAATGCCACAGCGTTCGTTTCTGCTTCTTACCCATTAATAGGAAATGTTATTGGGCTGCGGTTGGCGTTACATGGCGTTCTATTTGGAAACTAGAAAGGTTTGAGAGTACTACATTTGAACTGTGTATTTGAACGAATATTAAAGAAATCTTTGAACATGCTAAGCGATATCAAGTACATAGGATGAATCTCGTCCTCAACTTTTCGTCACTAAATATAACGCGATTCCAAAATTCGAAAACGGAAATACGAACGTGTAAACGAACAAAGGGAAAAGGATTGCTCATCACTCAAATGACAAGTAAACATGATCAAGTAATAGCTGAATAGAGAAAATTTTCAGCCAACAGGAGCAAGTACATCAAAAGCACCAGTGCCGATCGTTCCAACGCGTCCCATGACAATCCTACTACTAGGGCTATCCAGGTTGTCCCAGTCCCTCTCCAGCACAGCGTCTCTCAAGAACCCAACAGTGGTCTCGAAGCTCATCTTCATAAACGGCGAAGTGCTATCCTTCACCAGGCCCATGCGGTTAAACGCGCGGAAACCACCAGCATGGGTCATAACATCACCAATGAGATTAAGATGACGATTATCAACCGAAATGCTGTGACTATCGAAAACGGCAGCCATTTCACGAATTATAGATGCACGGGCAGCCTCAACTCCGTACATCAGGAGCATGTCGGCAATTGAATTGGTGTATAACGAATGAGGGTAGACGTAATCCTGGTAATCTCGCATGGCTAACAAGTTGACACCGTCAGTGACGATATGTGCTGGCTCTTTATCGTCGGCCTCAATGTAAGTACAGGTTCCCAGCCCCTTGACGAACTGGATCACGGAGGTCCGAACAGCATCTTCGACGAGAGGGAGGAGCAGAAGCTTGGGCGTCGAGATATCATATCGTAGCTGAAGATGACAAGATTTGCCTTTTTTAAGGTTGAACTTGAACTTTGTGATTTCAGCATGTTTCCCAATGATGGTGTCTTCGCTCTCTTTACTCTTTTGTATTTTTTCCGAGTCAGAATCGGCGTCTGCGTCTGGCATGTCGACATCTTCAGTCGCAGTCCCGTCGCCATGGCGGTTGCCCTCAGCCTCTTCATTGTCATCGGAGTCTGGCTCTTCGGAATCTTGTTCGCGTATAATTGCTTCCTCTCCTTCATCAGGATCTTCGTAGGAGACTTGATTGGAGCGATTCATGTTTGCCATTGCCCGTTTCGCATCGTCTTGGTCTTCCTCCTCGTCGTCGTCATTATCATCATCATCGCCGTCTCTGGCTTCACGCCCAAAACGCCTCGTAGACTCCTCTATCACTCCCGCGGAAGTACCGATGTCAGGCTGGGCAGAGGAGAAAGTAGATAATGATTTCTCATCTATTCGTTTCTTCAACTCTGCGCGTGTTAATTTGACAAGCCGTGGTACAAACTTGTGCTGGAGTGTTTTGAGAATATCTTCAATCTGGATGGCATATTCTTCGGTGTACTCTTCTGGGGGGAAAAAGTCTATTTCTATGTCGTATATTTTTGCCTTCCCACGGCTAGATCCGGATGAAATGCGCTCATGGACTCTAAGAGTGTCCACGACCTCCGCGAGGGTAAGCTTGCTAATCGCTTTAGCAAAAACCCTTCCATCCTTTTCGGTAAGCTGCTTGTTCAAGACACCCGTCATAGTTGGCGTAAGTATTTTATCACTGGCTGTCATAACAATTTCGCGCAGGCGAGGAATACCAAGCGTTACGTTCTTCGCTGAATGTCCAGCCAAATGGAACGTGTTGAGAGTCATCTGGGTGGACGGCTCGCCAATCGACTGCCCAGCAACAATCCCCACGGATTCACCAGGCTCCACAACCGATCTCATATATTTCATATTCATCACCCTAGTGAAATCCTTTTTGGAAATTCTGCTCTCGGTCTTGCCCTTTTCTTTTAGCAATTTATCGGGATTTTCTTTTTGATACTAGTAGAGGTATAAGTCAGTATGAAATGTGCAAAAGTTATAACATTCCGTAATCATGCACACACACCTTTCTTAATGCCATTGCGAAAGATTCTGAAGTACTTCCATAGCAGGACCCTGGAGGAAAAAGGGAAAGTGCAGGGTCCACACAGTCCAATTTGCCCGTCTTTCTCAGTTTTTTGATTGCATTTTGATTCCACTCTCCCGCCTTGTCGTCCTTAACCTTATTTAACTCGTCAGACCCATTAAGCTCTTCAACGACAGACCAGAAATTCTGGGCCAAAAAGGTGAAGTCTTGTAGATGGTTCTGCTTGGTAATCTCAAGCCCATCTTCACCGTAGAGGAACTGCATGACCGATCCGTCAGCGGTCTCGCGAACAGTGTTGTCATATTCTGCCTTTAATCCCTCCATTCCCTTAATTAAGCATCGCTGGAGATACCCAGATCTTGAGGTCTTAACAGCAGTGTCAATAAGGCCTTCTCTACCAGCCATAGCGTGAAAATAGTACTCTTGTGGCTTTATTCCCGTAAGGAAGCGTCCAGAGATAAAACCACCGGCCATGAGGCTGGTCTCAAAAGGCCTAAAGGATGGCAAAGTTTTCCCGCTAATCATCACGGGGACTCGACGACCTTCAAGAACCTGCTGGCCTAAGTTGCAAGAAATGAGATTCGCGTTGACAACAGACCCCTTAGCCCCAGACGAGGTCATCGCCTGCATTTGGTTCCATGGGAATGGCTTTTCGAGCCCGGTTGGAAGACAGGCGGATGTAATCTCAGATGATAATTTGCCGGTTTGCGAGTTAAAAACCGCATCTAATCCAGCCTGCTTCGCGTCATCACGGAGCGCGTCTTCCAGGCGTCGTTTAAGCTCAGCTTCTTCATCCTCCACTTTAGTTTGATCCAAAGTCACATATTTGAGTGCTATTTTGCGGCCTATATCTTCGGCTTCTTCTAGTTTTCGTTTCCGAGCCTCATTTCCTTTTTTCGTCAGGCGAAGATCATCCATGCCGCAAGTAAAAGCTCGCATGTGCAAGAATTTCGTCAGCAAACGACCTAGAACACCTAACAATTTTCCAGCAACAACATGCCCATAAATCTCATGAACTGAATGGACGAGGCCGCGGGGGCTTGGACCCAGTTGGGCTTTGTCCAAAATACCACAAAGAAGTTCGCCATCCCGAAAAATGACTTGTCCTTCCTCGGAGCCTTCACCCCAACGATCACCTCGAGTGCTTGATTTCCCTGTAAGGTTCAAACCATGGAGCCTCTCTGGTGTAATATTCATCATAATGGTGGAGATTACTTGTTTCCCAGTCCAAAGTTTCTGGGGCCGTAAGATCGTCGGCTCCATAAGTAAAATCTTGTCGGTAACAGTGTGGGAATTTTCTGGCCGCAAGCAGCTGTACAGTAACTGATAATAGTCATCTTTATCAAAAAATGTATCGCGACTGGTGAACCATGTTCCCATTGAAATATGGTCCTGGATCAAACCTCTCAGTGGTTTTCCTGCTGTGGCTGATAGGTATTGATGGTCGGTATCGGCCAACTGCATGGCCTCCGCTCTTGCGAGTTCGTTCTGCGGGAAATGCAAATTCATCTCGTCACCATCGAAATCCGCATTGTACGTATTACAATTTGCGTAGTGCATCCTGATTGTTCTTTCCCCAGTAAGTACTCGGGCACGATGACCCATTATAGACGGCTTGTGGAGCGTGGGTTGTCGATTCATCAGCACGACATCGCCGGTGGTTAGATGCCGGTAAACTTTCTTGTTTCTCGATCGTTTCATCTTGAAGTTTGACGGGGAAAGGAGCATATTGGCGATGGCCATTCGTTCGTCGTGGCTTTTGAATTTAAGGCTCACCACTTGACCAACCTCGTTCTCAACGGCAGCGGCACCAGGATAAATATCAGGCCCATTTATCACAGCTTGTTTAAGTTCCCAGTAGTTATGATTGGTGACCGGCTCCGGGTAGGTGAGCTTCTTCGCGAAAACGAGAGGAACTCCAATTTCATTGGTTTCAATATTAGGGTCCGGTGATATGACGCTTCTTGCGGCAAAGTTGACCCGTTTTCCCATCATATTTTTCCGAAATAGACCATCCTTCTTTTCCAGCCTCTGTTTGATACCATCTTCATTTTGCATTCCTGAAATTCCCTGGCTGGGGTTACGATCGCGATCGATAAGGCTATTGACCGCATCTTGTAGCTGTACAATTGTCTGAAGGAGGTCCCGGTAATCTCGTAACCTAGTAACAGACTCGGTGCTATCACCTTGCCTTTCTCTACTAATTTGGTTTATTTGGTCGCAAAGTTTTATGATTCTGGTGAACGAGGTGTTTTGTTGCGCTTCTATGATATCATTCGAGCCATTGGCAGCTATCGGGCGATATTTGTTTGGCGGTACGAGAATATTCTTGATAAAAAACATGTCTGGAGTGACGCGTGGGCGGTGTTTTGATCTCAGCCGTGAGTCGTATACTAGATCTAAAACTTCTTGTTCCTTTTCGAAAAGGAGTCGCAGTGCTGCGTAAACTTCTGGTGACGGCATGAATTGCTGCGCATCCTGTTCACTAGGTTTGTTCCGAGATCCCTTTACCTCGACTTGTGCCAATACTGCATTTCCCATGGTAATCTGCTGTTCTGCACCATGAGAATCCGTCGAAACACTAGCATTGTCGTCATCTGGGTAGCCATTCATATTAGAACCCTGCGACGGATGGCCATGTTTCTTCGACAGGTCGTTCGCTTCTTTTATCAACAACAATGGGTTAGGGACATGAAATCCAGCCTCCGCCATTGCGATCTTAGCCTTTTGCGGTAACGGCTTCTTGAATATTTTCGAGTATTTGTCTCTACGGAACGGAGGGGAAATACTATAAAGTAGTTAGTGGCCAGGTACACTACCTTGTGTTCGACGGAATATTCTCACCCACTACAAGAGGCACATTTTTTAACAGCTGTGATATCCTTAAGAAATCCTCGTACGATATTCCTCCGTTGTTCTACAGCTGCGGAATTCTTTGCGCCATGTAAAAATTCCTGATGCTTACTTCTCGCCAGTACTTGTTGAATACACCTTTTGACGTACGCATCCCGGCGCCTGACAAAGTCTTCCTCGTCTTCATCCTCACTTTCTCCTGATTCTGAACCAGCATCATTATTTGTGCCTCTTCGAGCTTCCATATTATCAATCGCCGCAGCTTCCTCAACCAAACCGTACTGTAACAGTCTCAATTTGCACGTGTAGGACTTGATATCGGCCCGAGACATTCTAAAGCGATGGCAATAGGCACATTGAGCTCTTAGGAGGCGAAATAGCTGGTCGAAGAAAGTGACATTGTACACATGGACAGGCAGCTCTATATGTCCGGCATGGCCATTGCAGGACCAGGAATTCAGACGGCATGTAGTACATCTGGGACGGTTTCAGTCAGCAAAACGCTCATCAAAGGACGGCATAAAAGGGACAAAATAGTCGCATACACATGATCACCCCATGCTCCGAGAGCAGGATCGTACAATCCTCCTGGTACAGGGTTATTCAATGTATCAAGCGTAGGGGTGTTGTAAATACGCTTGACGGAGATCGATTTGATCTCGTCATTGGAAAGCACTCCAAAATCGACCTCCCCAATCGAGGATGAAATCGGCCGTGTGAAGCTAGCCATCTTCTCAGAAATGCCTAGGCTTGTTCCGCTGGAATTGCTTTGGCCGTCGACTGGTGACAAGAGTCGAGGAAGAAGAGTAGCTCGAGATGGTGTATTTTTTTGGTGAAACTTTTCTGCCATGGCGCACCGCCTTTGTAGCTCTGAATCTTGTTTGCGCCAACTTCGCAACCAAACCTTCAACCTAAACAAGCATCTCGACAAACTCCCACATAGCTACAAACTCAACAAGTGTTTACTATTTTCCGACGCGTCGATAATACCCTTCGGGTGAGTGTATTCACCCAACATTCTAGCCATGGCGGACGCTGGCAATATGCTGAAGAGACCCCATCCGGAAGATGACGAGAGCAAGCTACAGAAGCGATCCCGCTCCAATAATGGATCCCCTATGCCAGCGAGTAGCAGCAACAAGGGGGGGATCAGCAAGGAGGAAATCGAAAGGATGGTAGCTGAGGCGCGTGCAAAGGCTGAGGCTGCTCGAGCGAGAATTGAAGCAGCGAGAGGAGGCACTGCTACGCCAACTTTGGGGTCAGGTACCCAAACCCCAGCTTCAACCACCGCAGCTAGCCCGGCACTCTCGAGACTTGAACAAATTAAGGCGAGAGTTGCCGCAGCCACAGGAAAAGTAAACACTACAATCCAGCAACGGGCACCTATGCCGTCTACGTTCATGCCTCCGGTTGTCGATGATGGCTTATCTAGAGCAAGGGGAGGATTAGACGTCGGCTTGCATCCAGCCTTGCTAGGCGATTCTACTCAAGATTCAAAATCTCCGAAAGGCAAACAAACGATGCAACCTAAATTTGCTACTACAATGGCGAATCGACGAACAGAGTCGCCAGTTCCTTCCATTAAGCCCGGTAAATCCAAAATGCAGCTAGATCTATCCGGTCCCTCCATCGAAGAAACGAAGAGCAATCCATACTTTGATCCCAACCTTGGCGCAAAAACAGCTCTAGCGCGGCCTCGTCAATCACGTCAGTTAGTCTTTAATCAGAAAGGGAAATATATCCAGCAGGCAGCGGCACTTCGCCGACTAGCTCAGCTAGAGGCTATGAAGAAGAAGATCGCGGAGCGTGCCCGCCAAGCAGGCGTGGATGAAGATTTGGATGTTGAAAAAGCGTTCATCGTACCGGCTCCACCTGCAATCGAGTGGTGGGATGAGGGTTTAGTCAACGGTTCGGACTATTCTGCCATTGATGACCCTCAAAATCTCAAAATTGACACTGCAGATACTGTAATCTCTATTTATATTCAACATCCAGTTCTCCTTGACCCTCCACAAGATAAAAACATTCCGGCACCAAAACCAATGTTCCTTACACCAAAAGAGCAAGCCAAAATCCGACGTCAACGGCGGATGGCCGATCTTAAAGAGCAACAGGCGAAGATTAGACTAGGGCTCGAGCCTGTCCCACCTCCAAAAGTCAAGAAATCCAACCTCATGCGCGTTTTAGGTGAAGAAGCCGTCAAGGATCCGACCGCTGTTGAAGCTCGCGTCAACCGGGAAATTGCCGAACGATTTAACAAACATGTGGCAACGAATGAATCCCGCAAGCTGACCAAGGAGCAACGGCTTGAGAAGCTCACCATTCAACAAGAACAGGATGCGGCCAAGGGCATATACATGTCTGTATACAAAATAGACAACCTCTCAAACGGCCGGCATCGTTTCAAAATCAGCAAAAACGCAGAACAGCACAACCTGTCTGGAATGTGCATTATGCATCCGAAGTTCAACCTCGTGATCGTCGAGGGTGGCCATCATTCCATCTCCGCGTACCGGAAGCTCATGCTCAATCGCATTGACTGGACGGAAAATACTCATCCAAACAACGATCGCGAAGCGCTCGCATCATGGCTTACTGCCGAGGATGAGAAGACGGGAGAGCTGAAGGATTTGAGCCAAAACACATGCACATTAGTTTGGGAAGGAGAGGGAAAGACTAGAGCGTTTAGAAAGTGGCTGGGTGCGCGGGTGTGCGAGACGGATGCTGCCGCAAAGGATGCGTTGTCGCGGGCTAAGCTGGAGAACTTTTGGACTTTGGCGAAGAGCTTGAAGACTGAGGCAACGTAAGTGCTATATGATATTTTCTTCAATGTTGTATTTCAGCGTATTATGTCGTTGAGCAGTTTTGTATCATTATATTCTCTGATATCTAGCACTTTTGAGGCCTAGGTCTAGATATGCGCATTCGAGGCCCATTCTAAATATCCACACTATTTGAGAAATTTCCCAAATGCAATATTTTGAAAATTTAAGCCACATTGTACATACATAGGCCGTAAACAAGATCAATGAAAATGCTATCTGGGAACTAGACTTAACTATGAGTAGCAAGAACAAAAATGACTTTTCGCTTCCTTTCCTTAATCCCAAGTTTTGAATACCGACAAATCCCATAGAGTAAAATGCACTCCGTAGTAGAGAACTCCATAAAAATTGAAATAAAGGACAAGCACAACCATGGCTAAGAAAAAAAACAACAACCTTCCAGTGTCTTTGGCTCTTTCTCTCTTATGAGTCATATCTCTAATTTCAATAATGAAAGAGTAAGAGCATAAAAGTCATACAAGTATACAAGTAGAGCAACAGTATCGTACAGAGAGAACAATTTTTGATAATTGAACGTGAGTTGCCATGATTTTAGACAAATGAAACAAGGCCGTTGCAAGCACAGTGGGAAAGAAACGTGTGCGTTTGAATTCCGATAACGCTTACGGTTCAGGAACCGCCCCGACTTAGCCTCCTTAGCAGATCCAGCTGGGCCTGGGCGGCAGCGAAGGTATCAACCGATGACTGTGTTGCAGACGCTTCGGCTGAGTGTGCGCCTTGTAGGCTCTGCTGGGCTTGTTCGGGTGGTTGAGATTGTGAAGAATGCTGCTGCTGCTGGAGATTGCGGAAGAAGGCTGGGTTGATATGGGAGCCGGGTGGTGGGTAGGGAGACACAGATTGAGGTTGATGGAGAAGTTGAAAAGGAAACTGCTGCTGGGCTGGGGGGAAACCGGAGGGGAAGAAAGCCTGGTTGGTGTTGTACATCTGAGCAGGCTGATTTTGTTGTGGGGGTTGATAAGGGGGATATGAGGGCGGGTTGTAAGGCGAGGGCTGTTGTTGGTAAGGGTTCTGGGCTTGGTAGAAGGTCTGCGGAGGTCGGAATTCGGAAGATTGTGGGGGGTGGGCATACTGTGGCGTTTCTTGTTGCCCTCTTTGCGGCTGCTCAGGTTGATGTTGCTGCTGCTGAGGGGGTTGGCGATCATCTCCCTGCTTCTGGTAGCTGCCACCTCTCCCGCGTCCTCGCCCTCCCCGATCACTGCCTCTGCCTCTACCCCTGCCCCTTCCTCCTCTAGAATGTCTTTCTGCAAACTGGTTGCGTGGCTGAGATTCTTCTATGGGCGCTTCTCTATTACCGATCATTTCATGGAAATTTTTCGGTCGAGACAACGGGGTGTAACCATCTTCTGTACTAATATCGTCGTAGTTTACCTGATAGTTCCCAAGCCCAGAAGGGCCCGGTCGATCTCTCCTCGATTTCCCAGGTCCATGAGCATCACGCCGCCCATCCTTCTTTTGTTGACGCTTCTGTTTGAGCTGACGCTTGTATTCAGCCTCCGCTTCGTCGTCAGAGAACTCGATTTCTTCCTCTCCAACCTCTTCGTCGTGGAAATTAGATGCATCACTACCCTTGAGCCCCTTCAAGGGTTGTGTGAACACGAAGGTAGAGTGGTCCACAACATAGAAAACGGGCGTGCCTTTCTCTAATTTGGCTTCTTTTATCGATTCCTCGTTCGGGAACCGTACCGTGTATAGCGGCTGTTCCACTCTTCCAAGGGTTTCCGATACCATGCCAATGACACTTAGATCGGCAAGGCAGAGGACGGAACCGCTCTCCAGCACTTGATATTCCCCGGATATATTTGCCTTGATTAAGACAACGTTTTCAACGATCGTCTCCACATTACCCAGTACTTCTACCTTCATATCAGGTGTGACGGTAATGTCGGGCTTCGGTACTATCTCTTCGGGCTTTTCGTTTGCTGTCCTAACATGTCCCCCTTTATTCTTTCCATCTCCCTCGTCGTCGGAACCGCCCTCCGCAGCCATTAATATCCGGGCTTGTTCTTCAGGGTCTAATAAGTCATAATCGCCGCTGCTATCATCATCATCATCATCATCATCATCATCATCGCTGTCGTCAGAGGAAGAATCTGAGGAAGACGACTCATATGGTGAGGAGTCCATTTCCCACTCCGGGTTTTCAGAGTTGTCGGGGCCAATTTCAGCGCCTCCGGTGTGATTCGCGCGTCCCGGAGACTCTCCAGAAGCTCCATTCTGTGTCGGTGGTACAGGGTCATGGTTAGCCTCCGAGACAGTAGGGGCATCATTCTTAGATTCCTCCGTAACTGTATGGTTCTGGCCCTGCTGTTCTTCCTCGCGTTGCTGAACGACTGGGGTTGGGGATCCCATTTCTACATCTTCAGAATTTGGCACTCGGTTATCCAATTCCTGCGGTGTATCCGGCTCACTGGGTTTATCCAGGGAGCTTGTTTGTTGAACGGCGCTTCCAGCTGCCTGCGACTCAGTAGCTGATTCGTTCTTATACAGAAAGCTCAGTCCAGGTATTGCGGGCGCAGGTTTCGGTGGTGTAGGTGGAACGACGCTGGTATTGTCTTCGGCGCGACAGGTCTGCGCAGTGTAAACCGGGGTGCCAGCGTTTAGAGGCGTGTTGTAGAAATCGCTTCCTTCATCCGCTGCTGGCTCTCCTCCAAGCTCCGGTCCGTTCGACGCCATATCAAGACAGGGACGTTTCGCAGGAGGGTCTTTAATATCTCCAGACATTAGCTGATCCGTTGACGGCATTTCCACCATCCCTGAGCTTGTAAAAAAGTCACGGATAGAAATCGTGGTAATATTTCGTTGCGAGATATTTCAGCATCGTCCATTTTTCGTTTCTGTCCCGAAGTGAACGCCGAATATTTTTTCGACTTAAAATTAATATTTGCACATCTAGCTAATCTGGGCAACCGTAGGAGCTAACTTAACTACTCCTCAAGGTTTTAAAGTTCGCCGCGGATGTCAAACCTCTGCGATATTTTGATTCGTCCCGCTTTCAGACTGCGACAAACACGGGGTGCGCGGGAGGAATTGCAGTTTTCCCTTCCGCCCAAAGTACAACCTGGGCATGCTCTCCAATGCCCATTCGGTAAAAATGCCTCCCAAACAAAACCAGGCTGGTTCTCATGGTTCTGTCAAAGTAGCATCAGAGAGAAATCCCAAGTATGTAACTTCGTTTCCGTTTCGCATACCATAACTAATCATACGGCGGTAAAGGCCAGTCCCGAATCAGTTCTTTATTCCCTTAAATGTGGTCTTCTACGTTTGCCTTCTCTCAAATACTCTTGCGGCCTCCCTTGCACCCATACAGGACTGCGACGAAGTATTCAATTACTGGGAGCCCACACACTACCTCGTTCATGGGTATGGTCTCCAGACGTGGGAGTACTCGCCAGAGTACTCCATTCGTAGCTGGCTCTATGTCTCCCTTCATGCTGGCGTAGGCAAGATATCTACTTTTATTGCGAGATCGAAAAGCGCGCAGTTTTATTTCATCAGAATGGCGCTTGCATTCATATGCACCGCTTGCGAGACAAGGATATACTCTGCCATCTCACGAACACTCAATCCGCGCATCGGAGTCATATTTATCATGATCATGGTATTTAGTCCTGGGATGTTCCATGCATCCACTGCAATGCTACCCTCGAGCTTTACGATGTACACCTCGATGCTTGGCATGTGTGCGTTCATGGACTCGCGCGGAGGCCTTAAAACAGGTCGCGGCATAATGTGGTTCGGTATTGGAGCTATACTTGGATGGCCTTTTGCCGGCGCTATGGTGGTACCCTTTTTGTTGGAAGAGATTGCCGTTGGATACTTTTCTAAATCTCTATACCGAACCTTGATTCGATTCACTGAGGGTACTATGAGGTGTCTGATAATTTTGGTAAGTTGCTTTTGCGCCTCTGACATACATGTCCACGCTAATAAACCTAGGCTCTCGAGATGGCTATTGATAGCTTGTTTTACCGAAAATTCGTCGTCGTTCCGTGGAATATCATATCATATAACATGTTTGCTGGGAGCGGCAAGGGTCCCAGTATTTTTGGAACCGAGCCTTGGACCTTTTATTTTCGAAACTTACTGCTCAACTTCAACATATGGTTTATATTCGCGCTCTCCGCGGCTCCTCTCCTTGTTTTCCAAACGGTCTTCCGACCACGCAATACGACAAAGCAAACACTATTGCGATCGATATCGTTTATTCTCCCCCTTTACATGTGGTTAAGTATATTTACCACCCAGCCTCATAAGGAGGAGCGTTTCATGTATCCAGCATATCCTTTCTTAGCTTTAAACGCAGCGATTGCGTTCCACATAGTTCTCGCCTATATGGGTTCGAATAATCACAAAAATTTGATTGGTCGTATTTCGCCCGGGATAAAGCTCGTCATCGCTCTCATTCCCGTACTCCTCGCCACGAATATAAGTCTCCTAAGAATTTTCGGAGTTGTTACTGCATACAACGCACCCCTGCAGATTTTCCAGCCGTTGGAAAATCCAGAGATAGCAGCCCGTGGAGATTATGTGTGTCTTGGAAAGGAGTGGTACCGCTTTCCATCATCATTCTTCTTGCCTGATGATAAAAGAGCCAAGTTCATCAAAAGTGAATTTGATGGGCTACTTCCTGGTGAATTTGCTCCCGAATCGGAGGCCCTAGATCTACGCCCAGGGACGTGGATAGTGCCCTCTGGGATGAACGATCAGAATCTAGAAGACCTAGGAAAATATGTAAGTATTCATCAGGTACTATTCACCATTATGACACATCCACTAATCCAGAAGCAGACGGATATCTCCCAGTGTAATTTTCTGGTCGATTCGTACTTTCCAGGCGATGGTGGCTCTGCCCTAGAACCCCACTATCTCCTCGACAGATCTACATGGGAAGAACTTTCATGCAAGCGATTCCTTGACACCAAAAGGACGAGTTTTCTGGGACGAATAATTTGGATTCCGAACCTCCCCTTCATCCCAGAAAAGCTCCAGCGCAAATGGGGTCGATACTGTCTTCTTGGACGACGAAAAGCTGATATCAGTCCCTAAGTGATTTTCGCGACACACTCTACATAACGTGATATGTCACTTGAAAGGATGTTGCCTCCGGCCGTGATACGGACACGGTGATGAATGCCAAGAAACTGCATTTCTTTCCCGAATCGGTCTTCGGTTAAAACGCAACGCTTTACCCCCGGAAGCAACCAGTGATCGAGAGATATTAGGCACTGGTTAAGCTATGTATAGGAGCAGCGGTGGGAAGGGTGAGAGAATACAGATAAAATGAAAAACTAAGGGGGGTGTGCTACGGGGAAAAATGCTCGCTTTGATATCAGATGAAATATATAATATACGACCCCAACAATCTCTCTGGCTTTTTTGATCTCGGGAGAAACGATATCAAATGCCTGACAAAATATCACCACGATGTGTGATCCAGCCAAAAACCTACAAATTGGTTAACGTTCGTCCTGGATAAATATCCACTGAACGACCTCCTCCCTGTACTTCTTCTCCTTTTCATCTCCTCATGGGCAATTGCCTCCCTCTGTCAAAGATTCACTGCCCGTCCGTCTTCCCGACCAGTGACACCAAATCGAGAAAATCCAGCCCTAAACACCAAAACAGCAGATAGACGACCAGGAGGTACCTATTTGAGACCACCTCTTCCCCAGATCAAATGTTTTAAGTTATTATGGCTGGACTTAGGTCAATTGACGCTTCTGCTCGGCTGGAAGAATGGCAGCCCACAGACTTCAAACGCCCTGACGCAGTCCCTTATCCCAACTGGGACGTACACACCACAAAGCCTATTCCATATAGACCTTGTAGATACGGCCCGTAAGTCGTACTTTCGATAATAATGAAAAGGAGTGGCTAAAGCATGGAAATCACACACAAAAAGCTACTCATTCATCGAAGGCAACTACTTTGTCACGATGGGGCTGAGGTCGATGATATGGGATGAGTGGATTGGTATGCATGAACTCACTTGGTTTTTAATCTCATATACCGCAGCTTCGCACAGAACCAGGATATAATATAACGTAAATGAAATCGCTCCCTGACAAAAGGAATACCAAATAATCTTCACACCAGAGCTGGATAACCAATATCTCCGCTTCCATGCCGACAAAGCGCGACGGATCCTCGAACGCGGAGACAAATGCTGCATGACGGCCCCTGAAGCCGCTGACGGTGTGCTTGAGTTATTGGACGAGCTGTACGTGTATAAATACATATATTCCTCGACACTTCTCTGATAATCCCTTGATCCACGAAACCAACAATTCCCCACACTCACAAAATACCACTTAATCAGGGTCTCCTATCTCCCTCAACGCTACCCAACCCTCTTCAAACGCACAACCACAGGCATCTCAAACCTCCTAACCGGCGAAACCTTCGACACAACCACCCTCCCTCTCCCTCAGGACCCCCTAGTAACCTGCTCCCGCCTAATCCAAGACGACATCGCGCTCATGTACGAGAAGGCAGACGGACAATACTACCTCCTCGCCGGCTTCTGACGTCTAAGCGACAAATTCGGCCAGGCGCTCTCCGAAATCCACACCTCAGGCTCCGTCCCGCAATTCCAAACCAAGCTCGAAAGGGGCATGGTGAACTTCTTCCGCCGCCTCAAGCCCTCCAACCCCGTCCTGCGCAACAACTATTTTCTCCAGGTCGACGAGGACATCGCGTGGTCGCGCAGCATTGGCGAGGAGGACGATGCGCACGTTAGCTGGGCCACGGCGGAGAAAGATAAGGCGGTTGAGCACCATTGGTTTCGGTCTGAGAGGCAGTCGCTGCGCAGGTAGCCCAGGTCCGGCGCTGTGGTGTTTACGATCCGCACGTATTTTATGCCGGTGATGGAGATCGCGCAGGAGCCTGGGGTTCCGGGGAGGTTGGCGTCGGCGGTAAGGAGCTGGGGCGATGATGTGGCGAGGTATAAAGGGCGGGAAAGGAGAGGGGAGGTGAGATCTAGTTTCATCACATAGAACATTATTTCCAAGAGACTAGGCATACATACATATATACTATACATCAAAAACGCGCGTGTATAATAAATTAGTTAAAAAATAAAGACTTCTTCAATTGATGCCACGCTCATACCTCATATTCACGCCATGCACACAACAATAAACAGCAGAAATAATAGTACAGATACAAATACAGATACAAAGGTCAGAAAATGAGAGAAAAAGAAACCATGCAGCACATACACAAATTCAAAAAACAGTAGAGAGAAGAAGGGTTGGGGGGGAATGAAAGCAAACAACACGCTAAAATCACAACTATCAATTCAAAAACATGCTTATAGAAAAAACAAAGCACGGATGGATCAACAAGAGAAGAGAGATTTAAAGAAGAATTAAAAAAAAACAAAACCAATTATTCTCATCAGATCAGATGCAAAACACCATGTATGCTTAATGCTTCATTTCATGCTTTCATCACATTTCATGCTTCATCATGCTTTGCTTTGCTTTGCTTTTCTTTGCTTTACACAACAACAAAATATAAAAAGAAAAAAGGCTGCAGAAAACCAAAACGCTCGTCGCAAAAAAAAGAGAAAAATCCCGTTTTTTGACCAGAGCCTATCAATGCCAATCAATGCCAATCCAATTCAATCCAATCCAATGCAACGAGAGAAAAAAACACCAAAGAAAGTATGCATATATTAAAAATCAAATAATTCCCTCAATCATTCAGAGATTGAAAGGTTGTTTCAAAAAAAAAAAAAAAAAAAAAAAGTGTTTTCTGGTAAAGTCAACACAGAAAATAAAAGCATCCAAAAAAAGTGAACTCTATGACAAAACAGTTTGCAAGGCCATCAGCTGAATTGTGATGAAAAATGAAAATGCAAAAAAGAAATAATAGAAAAAACAAAGTAAAAATAAAACCCAAAAAAAACCCAGGCCTTGCTGAGCAGTTAGCCCACTGCATGATGGTGTCATTATTACACATTGCTAAGCAATGTCTATGCACAGAACACAAGCAAGAACAGAGGTAAAATGACGTCACTCTGACCGAGACTTGGGGGAAACATTTCCTTGTTGAGTTGCGCTTAAAAAAAGGCACCAAGTTTTTCGTCAGCAGCAGCCTGGAATAGGAAAACGATACTGCCGATCGCTGCAATTGCTGCAATCTAATTGGGCTGTTCTGTCCCAAAAGGGCAGCCAACGTCTTGGTTAGGACTAGCGCAGATTTTGATACTAGCTCCCTGAGTGGGTTGGATGTCTTGGCGTTTGTCATACTTGGCTTGGCGGCTGTCGTCATCGTGCCTTAATTCCGCGACCAGGATGCTCTGCCTTCCGTGGGTCAGTCTGCTTGGTCTCTGGGTGAGAAAACTGTAAGGCGACCCGGCTCTCCCAGACACGGGGCGCGCAACACACAATGCAGGATACAAGATGCATGATGTATGTTTTCCTTGGGACGAAACAAGACCAGTAAGTATTCGACCGGGCAAGCTTAGAGGACAAGGTAGGTTGAATCAAGGAGTGAGCGAGGAATTGCCCCGTATTTTTTTATGCTTTTTCTTTTCGCAAATAGAGTGTATCCAAAGAAACTCAATGGAGGAAGGACGATTGAAGGTGGCGAGAAAACTTGTTTTGTTGATTCTCCCCCTTCAATCCCTTGCCTTGCGTTTCTGCTTGCCTGGCCAGTCGACTTCCGGGTGCACAACCCGCATGTGTCGCGTTAGGGCATCGTTGCGAGAAAAGGTCTTTTCCTCTGTACATAGATGGCACCGCACCTTTTGTTTGCGGGCGTTGTGGATTGTATCTTCGTGCCTTGTAAGATCGTAAGGACGGGAGAAGACAGAGTTGCAAGGCTTTCCCGTAGAGGGATTGATGCGTTCGCAGCGGTGGGGCCCTGCTTGAGAATTGCGCATTGCCAGAGAACCTGCTGATGAATCGCGTGCCATTGCATGTGACCCAGGGGTTGTCTGGCGATGAGCTTCCCGCTTGTGCTTCTGTAGTTTGGCAGGTGTTTCAAACCGTAGGATACATCCGTGATAAGTGCAGCTATAGGTACCCCCATCAGCCGAAGTATCATCTGGTCGCTTGGCGGGTTTAGCAGGATTCGAAGTCGGCGCTGATCCTAAAGGAGATCTATTGCTCGCAGAAGTGTTCGTGTCACTGGACGTAGATTCCATAGAAGGCAGTTGACGTGGGAATTCAGGAGTGTGGTGGACAAGGTTGTTTTCCCGTTGACCTTGAGACGGCTGAACCCGATGGGCCTGCTGTTGCTGCTGCTGCTGCTGGCCCGATAGTTGAAGAGGGATCTGCTGCTGAATGTAGCCAAATTGTTGAGCCATATTATTTTTGTGTTGCTCATATTGGTTTGCGAACTGCTCCATATGTGGTATCTGGAAAGTGGTAGAGGTGTCTAGTGCCGGCACACGATACCGCTGAGCTTCCGGCTGCGATGGGAATAATGACATGTTCGCATCGTCCGGAGACTCATTGTAATCAAGCAACGCATCCTTTGGCGAGATGGTCTTTGGTTCTACCTGTTCTGGTCCCATCAGCATATTTGATTGCTGTTGAGCAGTAAGATTCAGCTGATTTGAAAACGGTTGAGACTGCGAGATCTGCGCATCGTTAAACCCAGCTTGCTCATGGATGAATGGGGAGTTATCCCTCCATGGAGACCGGTGACGGGCTGCTGAGGCTGAGCGGGATTGTGATTGCTCAGAGATATGGCCTTGGTGAGCAGCCTGTATCCGGTCTGTGATGATATTGCGGTGGTAATTCGAATACATCTTCGTGCTTTGAGAAGAGGATGTGATGGATTGCTTTGGTGTAGTGGGAGCGTTCGGGTTGTATAGTTCGTCTTGGTAGACGTCAGAGATGGTTCTAGTCAGCTTGGGAACGCCCATCGGAGCAGTGCTCTGGTCATTGAAATCTACACGGTCATCAAAACGTAAGTAATCATCCATCCACTTATCAACGTCAGGATATGTGCCCTCACCATTTGACATGGGCTTAGAACCATCTTCGAACTCTTCGGAGAAGGTAGCGTGCGGAGTAACCGGGGAGTTATGACTCAATGTGGACACTGAAGGAGGTACAGATAGGGAGAAAGATTTGTCATCTTCCGCAGTTTGTTGATGTTGTTGCTGCTGCTGCTGCTGCTGCTGTTGCTGTTGCTGTTGCTGTTGCTGTTGCTGTTGCTGCTGCTGTTGCTCCAAAATGGCCCTTCTCATTGCCAGATCCACCCCCTCTGACTGTTGATAGTCACGAGGAGACTGATCTGTGCCGGCGAAGGAAGAAGGAGGGTATGACGAGACGAGGGGGTTGGATCGCGACACGGTAGTTGTTGGGAGAGCCGAAGAGTCGGACGCGGCTCTATGGTGCTGGTACTGATTGTAGAGAGCACGTTGGCGTGTTCTTTGAGCAGTGCGCGAAGGTTCGTACTTGACTGGGGTTACAAGGTTGTTCCAAGCGTTGCTGTCCAGAGGAAGACTGTTGTGCAAAAGCATGGACGATAGGTTATCCGGATCATAGGTGGACTCCCCAAAGGGACGAGTCGAGTTATGTATGATTCTGACCGGAGGAGTGCGCGACAAGCCAGCCGGAGAAGAGAAGGTGCTTTCCGGCATAGAAATAACGCCGGCGTCTTTGTAGAAAGAGGAGCAGAAGTCTGTGGAAGGAGAGTTCTGGGCGGAAAAAGCGGCAGACGAGTATGTGGGAGAGGCAGCAGCTGAACCAGGTGGCGGCGACGACGAGGAGAATGAAGGAGGCTGCGAATGTGACTGCGAGGGCGCGGGAGTGAGAGGAGTTGCACAGTAGTATGGCAGCTGTTGCGCCTGCTCTAGTTGCTGCAGCTGTTGGTCTTCAGGCAGGAGGGCGAACGAGTCTTGGGACGACGAAGAAGGAGTAGGTAGGCGGTGGCGGATTGACTCGTATTGGGCAACGCAGTCGCCGTCGTTGTGGAAGTTGGAAGAACTTGGATGTGAAGATTCGAGCAGCTGCTGCTGTTGCTGCTGTTGTTGTTGTGGTGGGAAGAGGGGCGATTGTGACTGTGGATATGGTTGGAGATGTGGAGGAGTCGGAACAGAATAGTGGGCGAGCATGTCGAGAACGACGACGGGGGAGGGCCCGCTTATGATATATAAAGTAAACCGTAATAATAGGTAAGAATAATAGGGTAAATATGGGCAGGAAAATAAGCTTGTAAGGGGGGGTGGACCAGAGAACAATTAGGCTTTTTTCAAGTCATGAAGAAGTGGCAAAAAAGGTAAAAAAAAAAAAAAAAAAAAAAAAAAAAAAAAAAAAAGTTGAGCTCAAGGCCTGGATGGATGGAAGAGGGCAGCAGGAGAGTTAGTCGAAACAAAACAATGATAGAATGAGAAAGGGAGATTGCGAAGAAAGAGATTGTTGTTATCAGACAGTCAAGGTGAAACCGTCTGAAATGGTTTTCCTCTTATTCTTTTTATGAGTTCGTAGCGAGTGTGTTTCGTTATATATAGATAATAGATCGATGTCTTGTCCTCTTCTTGCTTGCTCCGGCGGGATGGCTTATTGTATTTGTACTATGAGTTGTGTCTTGGCGTATTGTTCCCTGGTTTCCGGTTTCCGCTCTTTTGACTCCCCGGTGTTACGCGATTCCTTTCTTTTGGGGTATTTTTTGTAATTTTCCCTGCCTCAGCGTTACCACGGTTCGTTTTTTTTTCTTTTTGTTTTTTCCCTTTCTTTGCTTTTGAAAATCCTTCGGCTTCTTCTTTTTTTTTTTTTTTTTTTTTTGCAGAAGAATGACGATCTGAGTCTAACCGGATTGAGATCCCTACAAAATAACCCCCCTTTGAAGAGAAAATTTTATGAGTTACAGTGCGGCTGTGCAAGGGTTTGTTTCGGCGTGGTCCGTTCGACTAGCCCCATAATAATCATAATCATCAATAATAATAATAATAATAATAATAATAATAATAATAATAATAATAATAATAATAATAATAATAATAATACCGAAGGAAAATGCAATGGAAATATTGTCGAGTCGAATGGGGTAAGGCTCTTGGTTCGGCGAAGGAGAACAACAAAAATCAGGCCGTTACTTCGCTTGTCCCCAGGATGACTCATGTGTGTGGTGTGGTTAGTTAATCATGTTGTCAGCAGGGAGGAACCTTGGAAAAGTTCGGCAATCAGGTTTTGCCGATGACAGCAGAATATCGTCAGCAATAATTGCGAGTAAAAAGAATGCACTCGAATTCAGGAATTATTAACCAAGGGCTAATCACAATGATTCAATTGGTCTCATGATATTGTAAATAATCTTAGTGGTGCGTAACTAGTTGTTTAGAACTGGATTTTGACACTCACTCAATTCAATGGAGTTCCGGGGTAAGAACGTAACCGCCGCTCAAATAGACCTAACATTTTCCTATGCTCCTCAATCCAAGTTCTCGTCTGATGAAATAATAATCCGATAATAATAACATCATCGAAAATCGCTTCAAACTACCGGACTATGCCGACTTGAAACAGAGGAAGTATCGAAAGGGAAGCAAAAAGCAGGATGCCGCTCCGGGCCCGAGACGTATGACACCTCTCGCTCCCCGCTCCCCGCTCCATGGTCAATCTAGGCCATGTCATGTTCATGCCTATTATGAAAAGAGCCAGTCTACTACTTTAAGTGTACCCGAGAACTCCGCTCACTCGCTCACTCGCTCGGGTAGGGCTGGGGAAATCTCCACCGCCCGTCAAGTCCTAGATATCCTAGCGAAACTCCTAACCCCCACTAAGCGACCACCTAAACGCCCTTAAAACTCCCTGGGGAACCCGGACCGACCATGACAGCTAAGCAGAACCATCTCGTCTCCAAATCCGTGCCTGGAATATCGTCCAAGCAAATCGCCAAGTTAGGTAGTAGTAGGTAGGTAGTAGTAAAGAAATTCATCCCCAACCCAACCCCGCGAAACCCGCTCCGGTACTAGCGCTCTTTGCTCGCCGAATTCTCGGTATTCCGCAATGTCAAAGTCTTGGCAGCCAAACCTTCCTGGAATGACGTCGGACAGCTCTTGGCCGAGCCGACTGCGCAACTATCTGTACGGAGTATGTAACATGTGTCTGACCCTCGGCACCGCACCCATAGGCAGGTTTTTTTGCTTACAGATAGATTACAGATAGATTACAGATTACAGCTTTCCCAGTTTACAAGCTAACCCCCCCCCATACAGAGCTGTGCTTGTGCATTGTGCACGCTAACGCCCTTACGCTACGCACGCGCAACCAACCAGCTGATCGAGAAAAATAAAATAAAAAAATAAATAAAAATAAAAAAATAAAAAATAAAAAACCTAATCGACTTTAATCGACTTTAATCGACATGCTCTTTAGACTAATTGCTGCGGTCGGTCTGTGGTCTGTGCATATCATTATTAGCTTTCCTCCCCGGTTAATATTTCGCATAATGTGGAAAAAGTCGCTTAACTCTTTTTTACGAAAAATTAATAATAATAATAATAAGCACCATCAAATCATGTCGATCATTAAGCGGATTATTCGCCGGCCTTGTCACCTTGTTATGCACTGCTTTTCCTGACTATGTACGATAGAATAGTACCCGCGTAGTTATAAATGATCAGTTTCAAATATCTTGCATTGAGATTGAGAAAAACTAGACTGTAAACTCTGCTAGGTATGTATGTACTGTACATCGCTACACTCTCCCCAAGATCCATGGGTTAATAATAAGGGCTATGATTTCATATGGACAACTACCTACCCTGTGATCTGACCAAAATTGGAAATGACATAACAATAATAGTAACTTAAAGGTTGAGGAATTCATAAGGTTTATACTCGAATCCGTGGTCAAGTGACCCGGATTATCAGAATGAATAATAACGAGAAAGAATCTGATTAGAGGTTGCCTACTGCGTAGGTAAGACACATATCCACGGATCCACGTTTTTTATTTTTTCCCTTGGCTAGCTTGATTTCTATGACTCGTTGCCAAATAATTGTAGCATCGGCATGTTTTCCCGAGGAACTCCCCTACGCCAAATCGAGACCAGTCTCGCACCTTCTGCCCATTTTATTGCCTAGGTATTGCTGTGGTTGTGGCTGGTGCATAACGCGGCGCGCATATAGTTGCCCGATCTAAATTGTCTGTGTGGCGCTCACCATGTAACTCTCCAGGGCTCTTCGTACAAATATTCCCGACTGGGGAACAGCTCTGAGTGAAGAGACTGGCGGGACCATTATTCATTATTGACCCACCGGCTGTTTTCCTGATCAATTATTGCGGAAAAAAAAAATATTTACAAAGACAACGACGCATTGACTAAGTTATTAGCTTCATATTAAGAACATGCTTTTCATCAGTCAAGCCACAGCTTATGCAGGTACTAAGCTGTCCCTTAAGCGTCATCGCCGAGACCTTTGGCACAACTAGCCCGCATGCAGAGTAGCGTAGTGTGGCTTAAAAATACCCAGTCTAACTGCATTCCCTCTCAAGTCGGCGAACCCCGAATGGTCAAATTTACTAGTGTTTGAAGAATTCAACTTTTTGGTATTTGAATTTTTCTTTTAGCGTAGCACAGCCACTTCTTCAAACCAATCGCATTTCTCCTATGCTTGGCTGATCGCTTTTTCGTTGCACAGCGTTACGTTACCGTTGCAACACCCGACTGACTTCTATTCTTCGCGGTTCCTGAATATGCAGCTCCCGATGAATCCGTTCACCGAGGCCCTGGTTTTACTGCCTATCACAACTAGACCAGAAAATACAAATTTATTTATATTTTTTCATCGGTTTGAGTAACTTAGCGATTTATTTCTTTTCAGTTTTTTGTTTTTGTTTTTGTTTTGGTTCAAAGTTTAAACTTCCACGAGTCATAACTGACTTACCCGAGACCAGAAACTTCAAGGTCGATGTCGGTTAGAACAACTAAGGTATTATCAAAGGCACCCATGCCATGGTACTGGGCGAGCTTCCAGTCCGGTCCGCCGGGGGAAGTTGGAACTACTACATACAACCTTTCGCTTATCAATCTCGGCTAGTAAGCCAGCGAAACTGAAACTCAACAAGCGCTCTGGTTGTTTGACACTTCCTCACCTTGTAAGTTGTCGGGCGGGCACGGGCTAGGGAAAGTCCGTAGCTCTCGGCTTGTGAAAACGGGACTCAGCCCTACGGACGTATAACTGACTACCAAGGCGCCAAAAAGGTGTGTAAGAAATGAAAATAACACTTACAAATAAATTACCAGTTTGATATGAACAGAATAATCGGCCGCGGCTCTCACGATGTGCCCGTGTCGGAGCCCTCGGAGTTTTTTTGTGAATGGGGAAGCAGGTGGCAACTGTCATAGAGAAAGCTCTACTCCGTACAGCATACGTATATCTGCTCATCATGATCAAGACAGTTCAACGGAAAACACACATCACGTCAGCTTAGAGTTATGTCACGCCATTTCATCATTTCCAAGAATTCTGGGAACACAAATATCCTTCTTTTCGAGCCTTCTTCCTGTCCTCTTTATTCCTCGGGAGGACAACGTGGCAATGGATCATAGATAGAATTGTGCGCCTGAAAGGAATTCCAATGTCAAAAGAGTCTGAAGCACTGAATTCCTTGAGCCATTTTTCTTTTGAATTTAACCATGGTGATGTGATCCTGGTCTTGAAATCTGTTTTTGAGAGCCACATAGTTCCGCTTGATACTATTCTTTGAGAGGGTATACAAGAACAGAGTGAGTTGATAACATGATTTGATCTTCAGTGCTTCCTTATCTGATACCTTCCCATCCATATAAAATTAATCCTTGGAGGAAAAACAAATACTAAATTTTTTACAACATAAAAGTAGAAGACAGTGAGTTTTGCAAACCTGTAGAACCACATATAGGGTACGACAGAACTAGTGAGGACTGTTTCGCATGTACACAACATCTAGGTAGAGATTTCTCAACCTCACCCACATCGCATGTCATCTATCACAGCTCCCTGGGCCTGGTGCTGGTGGACTGGATTCGCGAAGGACTATCATTTCCACCTTTTCATATCTATAAGCACTGGGCGGTCGTCTGTATCCCGACATTTTCAGTCGGGAGCGGATAGAACAATCATAAGGCAGCTGAAAACTTCTTTGGAACAACAGCATTCACTAGTAAGCCAGTCATCTATGGAGTGACTCCGAGAGAAATCAAGTTGCATTGAAAAGGTAGAGTAGAGTCACATCTCGCAACTAGTTCCGACAGATGAACGAGTCATGTAACCTGAAAAATAAAATAAAAATAAAAAATACCCTGAGGGTCCGGACCAAGCTCTTAGGCTCGGCTGAGGGCTTTTACGTGCTAACTTCTAAGCGAAGGCCTGTCACGTCAGCCCTATGGGTAGTTATGTCCACAGGATCGAGACCCATTATTGCCCCAGAGGTTCCGCCCCGGAGACATGAATAATAATATTAATATGTTATACCAACATCAAAGAGAGAGAGGACACTGGGTTAAAAAGTTAATTATTCATTGATTTCGCAAAAAGTGTATATGTTTTACAAAATGGATATATTTAAATGAAAAAAAAAATAAAATAAAATAAAATAAAATAAAATAAAATAAAATAAAATAAAATAAAATAAAATAAAAAATAAAATAAAATAAAATAAAATAAAATAAAATAAAATAAAATAAAATAAAATAAATAAATAAATAAATAAATAAATAAATAAATAAATAAATAAATAAATGAAAAAGAGTAATAATAATGCCTGGACCTCCATCAATTAATGAATGCACTTTGAACTAGTTTATCTACCTGGGCTTCGTAAAAATATTTGAACTTATTCCCTTTCGCCTCCTTGTAGCGAACAGACCCACAGGATCCAACGATGAAGCTCCCATTCTGATGATTCCCTCGGCAGTTATTGACAGCTGAGTATCTATTCATGGACCATGGTGCCTAGGTATCCACGAAGGCAGCTGAAAATGGGGCGAATTGCGGGGTCGATTGTGCATACTATCAATGAATAGCAGACTACCACGTCGGCAAATTTATTAACAAGGAGCATGCGTTGATATGCGGCTAGTTCGACAGAGTTGATACTCGAATGAGAGAAATCATCAATGAGTTAAGGTAGATCTGCAGTGCCGCCGCATTTGAGTTACAGAGGCCCAACCAACAGAGGGCCTTTGCGTTAAAATTTCGCCGAAGCGCAATTCTCTCTATCAGAAAGAATTCTTCAAGTCTCATTGGTTTTTATTACGGTTTCCTGAAGAAAAAAAAGATTAGTATTCTCTTAAGCAAAAGCTATTAGCTGTAACTTCAATTGAGCCATTCAGGTGCACCACTACAGTCCACACCAAATGATCATTCGCACGTGCATCTAAAGCATAATGCATATGCAGTTCGCTCTTCTCACCCGAGCCTCAAGAGATGCCAGCAAGGAATTGCTTCCCAATTGAAAACCTTGCAGATATCTCTTAACTTTATTATTAAAGACATAAAGAATCACTAAAAAAGCCTTCCCTTCCAAGAAAAATTAAACCGCAATTATATATATACCCGCTTTTATTCGTTGAATCTAGAACGTAGTTACTCTGCAACTCCATCGCAAGCTCTTTGAGATAAAGTCACTCTTTTTTAAGGAGCTGATATATTCGACACCATGTGCATACCTCATGTATGTATGTAGAATAACTCTGCACTTTTTTCCTTGATTTTATTTACCTGCCAACTTCTCAAACATAAGAGGTTGTTGTCATGTTTTCCCCAAATCAAGAGAGTATGAACACAGGTAGCATGCTCTTTGAACTACTGTCACCTGTAATTCAAATACTTGGAACTTCAAAATCGTCACTTCACATAGGTACTGATTGGTATCAACTGTCAAAAATATGAGACGGAAAAAAAAAGTATAAAATTCTCCTTCTACTGAAATCTCTATGATAGAGCTTTAACAATGCATTGTAAGATGAGATGAAAGTAATAAACACACTTGTTTCATCTCAAGTAATTAGGTACTTTCATAATTACAAAGCAAATTAAAACAATTCATTTTTAATCTGGAATGATATCTTGAAACTTCTCCCTTCTTTGAAAAGAAAAGGAATAAGTCTAATAAAATGATGATCACTTTAATACCAGTCATAATAGAGGAAATGAAAACTTGATTTAATTCAAAGCAAAGCACGAAACCATCTGAAGTAGATTAGTGTGTGCAGGGCTGTTTGAAAGGATCAAAGTCAATGATTGTTTTGTTAGACACTATCACAAAGCCTATTCTTTCCAATGTGAAACACTCTACGGAGTAGTAAAGCAATTATTGCAAGTGTTGCCTATACAAACAAAGGCCTCTTCAACATCAATCAAGCTAAAAGAATTTAGATGGCTTGCATAATAATAGCTAGCCCTCATAAGCTAAAGACCCCGCTTTCACACTCTGGGAAGGAAAAAAAAAAAAAAAAAAAAAAAAAAAAAAAGGTTAAAACAAGTTCTGTCCTGTAGAGAGAGCTGGAATTTCACACTAAGAGTTCAGCAGATCATCATGCAAGATCCTCGCCGATTCAAAGATGGCTAATAGTGTATTGAGGTGGGGGGAGTGAAGTAGCATCAGCATTATGTTGTAGCTACAGGCTGTTGTTAGCATGGTAGGCATGGATCATCATCCTTGCCTGCTGTGCCAACATATGCTCACAAAGTCAAAAAATGCGGGTTCCTACATAACGAAAAAGTCTGAAGAAACTGGTTTTTTTGCTGGCAGATCAGGGAAGGTGTCAGCTGGGACTTTGTCCATGTGCTAATGCACGGTGTACTCTGCACCGCCACATCTGAGCAGATCAAAGTTCTGCGCTTTCTTTTTCTGTCTGAAAAAATGGCATGCGGTTGAAGCTGGAAAACTGTGGGGAATGCTAGTTTGGGCAAAGGTAGGTGAGATGTCCATTTCCTATTTGGTGCTGTAACTGTGGCTGCTTCACCGCCACACTTTCCCCATTTCCAAGTTACGTGGCTAGTGGGCAAGCACGAAGAAAAAGAAAAAAAAGAAAGAGAGAAAAGAAGAAAGAAGAAAGAAAACCTGGCGGATGTTGTGTTACCCCAATACATTTAGCTTCGAAATTGCAGTATTAGGCCCATACGGTGACTTTCACAATGGAGCCAGGAAATCGCTGGGCGGCAGTGACAGCTGGCCCAGGCCTCACCTCATCTAGCATCGAATGTGGCGCCCGATCTGTGGCTGAGTGCCAATGTACCCCATACTATATCCCCTACTATTTGTTCCAAGATTTTGGCCCTGTGAAAGCTTGAGATCGTGCATATCAACATGCATAGATCAGCTTGTTACTGTTATTATTATTATTATTAATTTTTGGAAAAGCCTCTCGTGATGTTGAATTTGGAATCAATTTTCACAAACCCCGGTGATGTGCTGACTGGAGCAGAGGGATTTGAATATGGAGATCAAAGAATACATTCGGCCCAATACAGGGCGTACTCTCCCATCCACTCGGAGAAATATTATGAGCATGTGTAGTTACAGCTACCATCGCTTTCTTGATTTTTATTATTTATCAGAAAATCGCGCTTTATGCAGTTATGCAACACAATAGTTGCAAATAATATAAAATAATGAGTCAGTGATTTGAAAATTAAGCGACAACAACCTGACTCAGAATTATCCATATCCTTCTAGAACAATTCCCTTCTGAGATTTTTCTTCAAGCGCCCGCCCTATGCGCATATCCACTGTGGGGTGGTATTATGATGGAACCACCAGGGTGCTAGTGTTGCACTTGGCCTTCTTTTTTTTTTTTTTTTTGGTGTATCACCCTGGCCAAAACAGGTGGCCCGATGCACGAATTTTTCATTTTACATTACAATACAAGCCCGTGCAGCGACAAATGAACTGGGCCAAAAACACCGTACGCAATCTGCATGGACTAGCGGGTGAAAAGGTTTTCTGTTCTGCATAACAATCCCTGCACCCTTGCAAAGCACAGGGATCGTAGCGTGACATTCGGCATTTTGGGTTCTTCTAGAAGGAGAGAAGAAGCTGCAAGGGCGCTTTTAGGGTCCACCATGATGGTCTGTTCGTGAATGGGCGTGGGGAATTTTCTTTGCCTGGAAATTGAATAATAGACTTTTCTCAGGGCCGGGTCTCGATTGGCTTTCGGCCAGAGTGGGGCACTTGAACCTATTTTTAAACCCGATCCCCGGTGGATACCTCGGTAACTCTAATCGGCCGTGTTATTTATTGATTCTTTTTTTTTTTTCTCGACGCCAGGCTAGTTATGCATTCTTTTTAGTAAATTTGACAACGCTTGCAGCTGGTTGCTTGCTTGGCGTTTCCTCAACATCAACAACCAGTTCAAAAAAATTTTCTTCAACATGGAACATACTATCCCTCAAATCATCTCGCCGGAATATCTTCGTATTCGAACGGTAATGATGCTGGCTGAGACCTGCATCATCTGTCATAACGCTTTTAACTTGCGCCTCTTTGGCCTTCCCCTTGTCCCCCTGACTGAACTCGACATCGCCGCTGGCAACAGGCTACTACCACAGGGGGGCAAAGAATACCACTCGCACTCTTCTACCCTAGTTATTTCCATTCAGATAATGATTATAAGGTAGGTGGACCGTGAGAAACCTCCCGATATTTTACCGTATTCTCAACGACCAACTCTGTGTCTCGGTGTCTCATGCGCCGAACAGGGGGAGAAATGGAAGGAGGAGGGTTGTTATCCCTCCGTACATGCCATACCATGTAATGACTGTTTCGTTTTCAGGTGGACATGGATTAATTCAACACCAAATAGAGATTTTTTTTTTTTGGCTTTTCTCCTTCGAAAGCAGGATGCTTCTCCCCTGTTCAGGTTCACTACGCCGTTTTCCCGCCCTTGTCCAGCTATTGGGTGGAACGTGCAGGGTCCGCACTATATTCCGGCACCTTGGTTTATCATAGCTCCCTCCTTATCTCTAACCTCCCAGTTGGGAGGCAACATAGAAGAGAAGGGGTGGCGGGGATCGATATTCAGTGACAGTACATATTTGAGATTGGCTGGGAGCAGCTCGCTTCCTTGTCTTACTCGGATCCGATACTTGGAATTCTATCCTGCTCCCCGAACTGCTACTCTGCTAATCTAATTCGATACCGTGAGCCTCATTCCCTGACAGTCAGTGACAGTCTGACAGGAGAGGAGTGGGCAGGCGGGAGGGAGACGCGCACTGATCGCCATCCTGACTAGCCAGGATTCGTCAACTCGGTTCTCCTTTGCCACAGCTATCTGTCCCACGTCTTGGGTTAGTGTTTTACTCTGCCGTGTTGGCTTTCCGTGCCAGTCAATTGGCCGGGGAAGGGCATGTCTGTGTGGGGAGGGGAAGAGTTTTGTCTGTCATGTTTATCTCTCTCGATTCGAGGCACCCCCCTTGTCCCCAACAAAAGACGCTTCTACAGACGTACATATGTACTCTGCAAGGTAACTCTGCAGACGCGCCACTTGACACGTCTCCTTAGACTTCAGTCCCATCACTCATTGGCCATGAGCCGGAGAAATACTGGATATATCACATGAAAAAGCCATGCCCGGGGACAAAGTCCCCCTAACCATAAGCTTAGTTCAAAATCTTGATGATGATGCTGGAGTAGCTAAGTCCCCTAGGCGTCGCACGAACCAACCGGGCCAAAGGAGATGCGGATCTCGAGGTTTCCTCTCATCCCCGGTGACAGGCCGATCCGCGCCACTGGGAATGCGACTGGGGAAAGAAAATCAGGGCCCGTTCCAGGGATGGATAGGTGGCGAGCCGTTCACCTAGATGCACAGTGATGGGAGGAACGATGGATATCTTGGAAATATTAAACCCTTCAGCCAGCCTCTTTTTCTTCCTTTCAAAATCTCTTGTTCGTGATTTGGCGGGTGCAAAGCTACCCATTAGTTTTCTGCACATTACCTTTTTCCTTGTCCTTCTATCCACTCCTTTAAAAAAGGGGCACCGAATGGGGGATGCCAGAGCGATTCCCCTAACTTATGGGAGCCACGGCAAGTGGCGGTGTAGTTGGGAGTTGTTCATAGGATATCGATGAGACGTTTGAACTAAGGGCTTCGTATCCCTATACCGCTCTACAGGGAGCGAAAAATGAAGGCATCGCCATGCATCTCTCTGCTGGTGTTGCTGGCAAAAATATGTGCAGGAGTCCAAGATATGTCTCTGGGGATGTTCCAATCAATTCACTCGCCCCAGGTGAAGAGTAGGTTCTGATATGCTGCCGGTCCCATGGCGATAAATGGCCTCACCGCATCAATCATATCTTGACTCCTCAGACCGTTAGGATGAGATAGCTCGAGACTAGAGCCAGGGAGGGGTCAACTTCTTGGGGATATCAGTTACGAAAATTGTCTAGACATTTTTGATTGGAGGACGAAGTTGTGGCAAGAGTTCCTTGCTGCAAAATGCGTAGAGGTTGGACTTGACTTCAGGTATACCTGTCTCATATCCCGCTTCTGCGGGTGAGGAAGCCTCCTTCACATAAAGTCACGTTCGAGGCAGTACCCATCATGCGTTGCTTGCTTTTGACTGACGAGGCGCTCCATTTTACATCCACATCAGCGTCGAAACACTCTTCATCCAGAAGTTACTTGCCCCTGAAATCATTCTGGTT